>NW_024748502.1:5456722-5566965 GCF_018991925.1 Homarus americanus | reverse complement strand
AGTAGGGTGTGTCATACGGAGGCGAATTTTTTTTTTTTTGAGTTTGAAAAATCGGCCCATGGTATTAATGATGTAGTTCTATGTGCAGAATCATGTGATATCTTCAGATTTGAAAAGTTTTTATTTTTTGCTAGGTAAATTTTAACTTGAAATCTTATGAAAATTCAGTATTCCACCCTTTTACCAACACCACTAAATAGCTTATTTAAAGTAAAGTAAATGTATCAGGTTAATTTATTAGGATGAAAATGATCCAGAATAGTGAAACGAATGATCTTGACACATTTATTAAATTTAATATTCCTTTAGAAACAAAATCATCAAATACAAAAACCGGTTTTACTACTACGACCCGGTGTTGCTGCACACCATAGAGACATGTCTTTCTTGCTTCTGTTTCTACTCATCACCTCCCTGCTGACCACCTGAGCTCGGATGTAGCCTTCCTCCTCTCCTGGCTGTACACGTGACTGCTGGCCTCGCTCACTTGCTGTACACAACGCCTATACTCTGGGTGTGCGAGGGCCAGGCAGGGACATGCATGGGGTTGTCCAGGAAAGCTCTGACTTGAACATTGGTGAGGGCAGGTAAGGGCTCACTGCCAGCCTGGATGTTATCCAGATCTATGAGATCAGTGAGGGTCTTGGCACCTAGATTGACTTCAGGAGTCTTCCTGACCCTGAAGGAATCGTCACCAACTGATTCGTCATGCCCAGATCCTCTCATAAGTCTCATATCCAAGATCTTTTTGACTGCCACTCTTTCTCCTCCTCATCCTTACTGCAGAGCATTGTCTGCAGAACTGCCTCAGGATGAGCATACCAGGAAGATCTCCTCACAGTCTGCTCCACAATCTGAACAACCTTCCTTGGCTGACTCCTCAGGAGCTCAAGCTGGAAGAGAACATGCCTCGGACCTTCGGAGAACGATGACTTGACCTTGGTGTTGAACCAATTTGGCAAGTAGACACTCACGATGAATTGGACAATAAGTCTCAGGTTGTGAAGCTGGTTCCTTTCAGTTTATGATGAGCGACCCAAATTCTGCAGAACCTGAGAGCCGTTGTGAGCCACCTAGAATGTGAGACTGAACCTATCTGCAGGTAAGCAAGTCTATCAGGCATGACCCCAGTTTTGATGGCACTGCAAATCATGTAACCATAGTACTGGTCAGTACTCTTTCTGGAGGAAATGCCACAAATATTTCCTCCTGGTTCACTGCAGCAGGAGTAGTGTCTTCCTTCACCATGGCAAGGAACAACTTGTCAGAATCTCCAACTTTCATGAACACTTTAGTGTCATCCCTTCTCCCATCAAAGAACAAACAATTGATTCCATTTTCTCTTATCCCCTTATCAAACTTCTCTTCTAGGTTACTGACAAGTTTCTCCTGAGCTCTCCTTACTTTGTTATGATCTATCACCAGGTGAACATCATCAGGTGTTATCAAACCACCGTCAATCCAGGTAGCTGTTGCTATCTCTGCAGTTTCTCTGAGACCAGTGTGGTGTCGCACGCTGGCCAGAGCTATACTGGATATCTTTCCTATTTCGAATCTTATGCCTGGAAGGTTTGGGATCATTATTTTCTGCTAGGGACAAAGTCACCATCTTCCTGTCAGTACCGGATCAGCTTATGGGGAAGCTATTAAACTCTGAATCAGTTTGACTCCAATCATCGGCCTTTACTCTCACCCTGGCCTTCTCAAGTCTTTCTTTTTCTCGGCAACTTTTCCTTCTTCTGTCTCTGGGTGGCGCCCCCTGTCTCTGGACTGGAATATCTTGGCTAGAACCGCGAGAGCCCCTATACTGCCAGTCTCTGTGCTTTGACAATGCTGTCTGATCACAGGAATCTTCAGTTCACGCTTGCAAATACAGGAGATATGGGCCTCGGATTTACAGTCACGATCGCATCCAAACTCAGGACAGAGAACAATTGGGCACTTGCAAGTAATTATGTCAAATAACTGGTACAGTTGCTTGGCAAAGCTGTCCTTAACTGCAAGTTTTCCTCTCCCAAGAGAGATATCTCTTGCCTTTTCCCAACTGGCTAGCAGTCTCTCACTAATCTTCTGACTTGTTATGACTGGAGGCTTGAACTGAGCTGCTAGCCAGAGTGTACTGTGCCAAGACAGCTTTGTCATATCAATACTGGCAATGTTCTTGTTTGTGTAAGTTCTTTGGTTCTTTCACTGATTTGCCTGATTAAAAACACCGTGATTCTCAAAGCATCTCTCAATGTAGGCAACTCCGACTTCAGGAGCTCTCTCCCAGACCCAAGATAGTGACTGAGATGGCTGGATTTTTGGTTCCTCGTCCTGACACAAGCAGCCATCGCAAATATTATCAACTTATAAATGCATCATAATCTGAAACAGAAAAAAATATTGTTAGTTGGGTTGTTAAAGAATGAAGTCAGAAAGCATGTTCACTATTTAATTGTAATGCACTAATGCAGCTGTACGTTAGATTTTCGATAAATTTCACGCTAAAATTTACCTAGCAAAAGGTTGCAAAATATTGAAACTGAAATTATTTTCTGTTTATATACACTAAAATCTACCAAAAAAGTGATGGGCCATTAGTTTTAGCTGATCTTCCCTCCTATGACACACCCTAATGTAGTATGGTCCCCTTTGGTCCCGGGTGAAACTACTACTACTGAATTCACATCCTCTACTGACTGACATTTCCTTATATGTAATGTATGAGCTGAACTCCCAAGTCCTTGTAGCTCCTCACTCAACACTATTTCCCCAGGGACAGTTCCATGGCCTCCTCCATCATCCAGAAGTCCAGACAACTGTCCTTCATCCTCCAGTTGCACATCACTCATCTAAACTAGGAGGAACACCATGAGTCACATTTTATCATCATAATAATACAAGGGAGATAACATTTCCTCCCAAACATAATCAATATGACTCGTTACTGTGATATTTTAGTAAATTATTTCATTTAATATCTCTTTATTGTTATATAAGTCACCAGTCTGACAATCATAAACAACTAACTCACTATATCATACACCTCTCCCTTCTCTTATCTCAAATATCCTTCAGCTCAATGAACTTTATTTCTTAATCAAGCTAACTTCATTTAGAGAACTTATATTTTGAGGGATCACCAAGTTCTCTATTTGTTGCCAATCAGAGTGCACAAACATCACCGCTTTAATTAATTAGCTTGAGCGATAATGCCTGAGTGAGCATCAAGTCACCTGGAAGGGTTGACAGTGCTGAGCTGCTGCCATAGAGCTCCATTGGCTAACATCATTCACCATTACTCTAGCAATATGTACTGGGTTGAGAATTCCACCCAGAATGGTTCTCATATAACCCATACAAGGTTCTTCCCAACATAATTCTAGATTGCTAGTAAGAGCGGAAGGTCAGCGTCCGGAAGGATCACTAAGACTAGCATCCTCGCTAAAGTTCGCCTGGAAAGGCTGAACTCGCTACTGAGGACATCAATAAAATAGAGTTATGAAGAGAAAAACTTAACTCTGGCCTGCATGCTGAGAGTAATTAGAAAACCCAGGGCGGAATCCCGAAAAGTTTTGTGAATGAACATGAGAAGAGGGAGACGGATGGCCACATATATCATGGTATTCATACTTGCACGTGTAAAATTGGGACAAAGAAAAAATTTATATACATATATACAGTGTTGTACGTTGATGCCGTTAATTTAACGCCATCAACGGACGGCGGCAATTTTATGTTAACGCTGACGCCATAAATTTTTGGGGCAAATGATGCTACAGGTGACGCAGTCAACTTTTCACCCGAGCGGAGCGTCAATTTGTTCTTCAACTTCAATTTTTTTTTATTTTTCCAAGTTCGATTTTCAATTACCTTGTTATTAAGGCGACCGGAAAAAATTTTGTCGTGCCTGCCGCCGGTGCACCTGAGCAGCTTTCTAAAGATTTGAATTTTCAAGTCAGGAAAAAGGCCACCAACCAGATGTCCAGGTTGGTGGAGAAGTCCGTGCACGAGACTGAAAGCAGCAGCAGCAGTGAGGGAGACGACAAAGACCATGACATGGAGGATGAATTGTTCCAGGCCCTGTACTAGACTCCCCGCAGGAATGAAAAAGACAGTGACCTTTTCAAGCGTTTCCTGGGGGAGAAACCTTCGAAAAAAATTTTTCGACAAGGACACCTTCCCCAACAAGCCCATGAGGGAGTTGTTCATCAAATACAACACCCCCATCCCCTCAAGTGCTGCCATGGAGCGCATGTTCTCCATGGGCAAGGACGTCTTGAGGCCCAAGCGCAGCAGAATGAGCGACAACCATTTTGAGATGCTAGTATTCTTGCGAGGGAACAAATGAATAATTAAAATTATATAATATAAATCATAAAAAAATGATAAAAAATTAATGTATAATTTTTTGATTTTGCATATATTACTCCCATACACAGGAGAATACGCATTTCAGGGCTGCATTTGTACGTCACTGAAAACTTGTTGACGCTAGGTATTGACGCTGACACTAACGGCGACAATTTATGAAATCTATTACGCCGATGCTGGCGGCATCAAATTTCTCGGCCGTTTACTCTGACGCTGGCGGCGCCACATTTTTCGTTGACGCGTACAACACTGCAGATATATACAGTCATGCGCCGGTTAACGTCCGACCGAACAACGTCCGATCCCATATACGTCCGTGCCCCCCCCCCCCAAAAAAAGTGACGCCTGCTTGACCACCACTCCACGACCCCCTGACGGAGACACGATGATCCTCCCCATACTGGTCAGATACTATGTGTTAAAGGAATATGCTTCCTTACTTAGGCTTTTTTTAAGCATTTGCCTACAGGTGAAATGTTAACCTACGTCTATTGAGGATAAAATCTTTCAACTACAAATTGACAATAACACATTTGCTGCAATCAGACATATCTAGTTGCCTCAACAATTGCAACCCCAGTTGCAATTGGGGTTGCAATTTCAAATTCTGTGGCATTACTAAAAATAGTAAAGTTTCTGGTGCACTCTAAGATTAAGAGAGAAAACGGAGGACTCAGGCGTCCTGATGTGAGAGAAAACGGACTCGTATGACGGGAGACCAAATAAAAAAAAGCATAGCTACATGTTTTGTGGACTACAGTATTAAGCGTACCCTTTTCATCACTTTGTAATAAACCTAGCCATGCCTATGTGTGTTTATGATATTTACCATAACATTATACATATATTTAATGGGTCTAAATGGTCGTAAAATGGGAAACTTGGGGTTGGGTCTTGGGTGCCTGAACCAATTAGAATAAATCCCATAGGTTCTGTACTTTCGTTATCGGCGGGGTCCCAATTAGGCGTGATAACCAAGGGATGACTGTACTGTACTGTATATACTTGTGACACTGGCCACTTGCTTCTGGTGTTATGGTACAGGGGTACCAAGTGACAGCACTAGGATCCCGCTTCCTCTATCAAGGAATAAACAATTAAAATTTAAATTGAAAAAAAAAACATTCTACAGTAACAATGGACCTAAGTGCAAACCTGTACAGTACTTGTACTAAATGATTATGGTACTAAAATTGTTATGTCTATTGCAAATATAACTTGTTTATACAGGTATTCAAATAAATTACTATCTTACAAGAATCCCTCCAATGTAAGTTATATTAACCCAGGTCGTTTGGGTGGAAAATTATGAAAAGAGCTTTGTCACTCTTAAGTAATGATAAATCAACACGCAGGCAGGCTTTCAGCGCCAACTGTCAAATCTTATCAGAACTAAATAAACAAATAAACGCCAGACATTCTGTCACCTCACCTCCCGCCCCCTCTTCCCTCCCTGGTGATTTCTTTATGTTTATTTTATATAATATCTCAGACTAAAGTTAGAATAATATAATTTGCATTGCTGAAATCCTTGCAAGACAGAGATCAATTTGAACATAAGCGCCATTTATTTTACTCAAAATATAAAAAATGTAGTACATTAGTGAACAATACTGTAGTACATTTTATAAAAAGTTTTTCAACTGTATTTTTGGGTAGATTTACATAAATTTCTTCAGATATTTTCATCCATTTACATGCACACACCATACTAAACAAAAGGCTGGAGTACACATGTACTAATTTGATTACGGTACAGGTTGTACCTCTCTAGTCCGGCAACCTCGGGACCTGACCGGTGCCGGACCATGGAAATTCACCCTTTTCCTGGATAGATAGTGACTTGTGTTTATGCTTGGAAGCACTAGCACCACTTTCTCTGCATCATGGTCTCTTTGAAGACATATTGAAGGGTTAAATGTCGTATAGTAGCTTCTAAAATTTTGCGAGTTTTTAATTCAACGTATTTTATTGGAACACACAAAAAAAAAATATAAATAAAAATTTTGACGGCGGAAACTTGAATTTCGACGGGTTTGAACGGCCCGCCAACGTGCAGACGATGTGCATAAGCGTGTAAACAGCATCATTTCTCTTATGTACAAAAGATTCATTATTGTTTATTACTGAATGTCTTTTTTATTGAATTAATGTTTATGTGTGCAAAATGAGCAATACAATTCATCAATAATACGTAGAATATTAAAACACACGAGGAAATGACACAGCATTGTTTTCGTTGATTACAAAACCAGTGACTGACTGGTTCTACATATAAAACTGAAGAAAATAAGACGTTGGTTGCAGCTGTAGTAAAATTAATATGGTTTTTTAAGTAATATTATTTAATGTTAATAAATGGAACAATAGAAGTAGCTAACGATAATGGTAAAGAAAAAAGAGAGATCGCGTATGTAAGTGCACACACGTGAAAATATATCGTCATTACTTTACATAAGAATATGAAAGCAACACTTATTTACTGTTCATATATATTTTAATTAATGTTTCTGAATTTGTTTTTATTGAATTAATGTTTGTGTGTGCAAAATTAACAATACAATCTATTAATAATACGTGGAATATGAAAACACACGATGAGACGAGACGGCTGCCGGCATTGT
The DNA here is from genome assembly GCF_018991925.1 of Homarus americanus. Taxonomy (NCBI): domain Eukaryota; kingdom Metazoa; phylum Arthropoda; class Malacostraca; order Decapoda; family Nephropidae; genus Homarus; species Homarus americanus. The sequence goes on along the minus strand of NW_024748502.1, from coordinate 5,559,985 downwards.
TTATGTTAAAGCTTACAAAACTAGTGACTGATTGGTTCTACATATAAAACCGAAGAAAATAAGACCCTGATTGTAGCTGTAGTAAAATTAATGTAAAAAAATTAATATGGTTGTTTGAAGTACCTGTAATGTAATTTAATGTTAATAAATGGAACAATATAAGTAGCTAACCATTAATGGTAAAAAAAAGTGAGGCTGCGCGTATGTAAGTGCGCACATGTGAAAACATATCGTCATTACTCAACATAAGAATATGAAAGCAACACTTATTTACTGCTCATATATATTGAAGGGTTAAATGTTGTACCCTGTATAGACAAGCAAAGAGAGAGAGAGAGAGAGCAGTGGAACTGCCTGATGTAAACAAACCTTAATTTCTCGCGGCTTTGTTGTTGTTGTTTTTTTATGGGGATTAGCCCACCCGGGCATAGGTCACCGACCCACATTGGGGCCTGAGGGGCAAAAATGTAAAACTCCTGTAATAATAATAATAATTCAGATAAGTAAAAAAAAAAAAAGCTGCCTATCTACCTATTGGACAAACTAAAATAGTTCCGGACCACGGGAGTTTCCGGACCACAGAATGCCGGAGTAGAGAGGTACAACCTGTACTAAAATTGTTATGTCTAGTGCAAATTACAACATGTTTATATTCAAATAAATCAGAATCTTACAAGAATCCCAGCTATGTTAATTATATTCTCCTGGGTCATATCACTGGCATTATAAAATGAGAGAAGCTTGGTAGGACTGTGAAAAAAACAAATAAACACACAGAGACCTTCACCTCAAACTTATCACCTTAACTCGCCTGGGTGAGGCTGACCACAGCCCCCCCAGCCAGGCTTTTAGGCTTACAGTTTTTATCTTATATAATATCTCAGACTAAAGCTAGGAGATTATAATTTGCATTGCTGGAATCCTTGCAAGACAGCCAATAATTTGAATATAAACGTCATATATTTTGCTCAAGAGATAAAAATTGTTGTACATTAGTGTACAGTACTGTAGTACATTTTATAAAAAAAGTTTTTCAACTGTATTTTTGGGTAGATTTACATAGATTTCTTCATTTATTTTCATCCATTTACATGCACACACCATACTAAAAGAAACATAATAGAAATAAATGACCTTAGTGCAAAGCTGGAGTGCACATGTACTAATTTGATTACGGTACTAAAATTGTTTTGTCTAGTGCAAATTATAGCATGTTTATATTCAAATTAATCAGTATGTTACAAGAATCCCAGCTATGTTAATTATATTCACCCAGGTCATTTCACTGGCTTTTTATAAGAGAGAAGCTTAGTCACTTAAGAACTGATAAATATACACGCGTTAGACCTGGGACTGTGCCAACTGTCAAACGTACTACCTCCCCTCCCCCCACGCCCCCTCGCTCGCTCCCACCCTCTCCCCCATCTGCTTGGCGTTGCTGGAATCCTTGTAAAACAGTGAATAATTTTAATATAAACGTCATGTATTTTGCACAAGAGATAAAAATTAATCACCTGTATCACATTACAGTAGTGATTTAAAAGTAAAAGTGTATATGTACGTATATAGTATTCCACATACACGTAAGTATAAACAAAAAGTTTATGTGATGATCGGACAACGTCCATTTCAGTTAACGTCACGTTTCCAAGAACGTATCTAGGACGTTAACCAGCGCATGACTGTACATTCAAATCGCGCGCCATTCAAATCACACTCGCGGCACCGCACACTGCCCGCCACCCCACACACACACACGCCACCCTGCGCTCCCTCACTCAGTCAGTCTCGCTGTAACCACGCTTGTGTTGACATCAGCATTATAGGTCGACCCTGATTTTTTGACCCAAAAATCGTTAATTTATGATATTCCTTGTTTATAGGTTGACACAAGTTTTTGAGGGTATTGGAACAACAAAACCTTCAGTAAAAACACTCTACGTCCTATAAACTGAGGCTCACCGTGTCTGAAACACAGAGTGCCGAAGGCAAAATGTTTACCATTTATTATTACGACACTTTACACTGAAACGCGGGTAGTTTCAACAAAAATATTAAATATTTCCATTCAAGTATTTATTCAAGTCAATTAGGAGGGAATATTACTGTAATACAACAGTTTTTTAACTGAAAACCAGTACTGTACACTAATGTACAACAATTATTATCTCTTGAGCAAAATATATGACGTCCATATTCAAATTATTGGCTGTCTTGCAAGGATTCCAGCAATGCAAATTATAATCTCCTAACTTTAGTCTGAGATATTATATAAGATAAAAACTGTAAGCCTAAATAAACCCCTGGCTGAGCAGATGGGGAGGGAGGGAGGGAGGGAGGGAGCCAGCCAGCTAGGGGTGAGGGGGGTAGGTCGAGGTGATATGTTTGACAGTTTGAGCCGAAGGTCTCTGTGTGTTTATTTAACAGTGTGTTCATTTAACAGTCCTACTACGCTTCTCCCATTTTAAAATGCCGGTGAAATGACCTGGGAGAATATAAGTAACATTGCTGGGATTTTTGTAAAGCACTGATTAATTTGAATAGCAACATGCTCTAATTTGCACTAGACATAACTATTTTAGTACCGTAATGAAATTAGTACATGTACACTCCAGCTTTGCACTATGGTCATTTTTTTCTTTTGGTACGGTGTGTGCATGTAAATGGACGAAAATAAATGAAGAAATTTATATAAATCTACCCAAAAATACAGTTGAAAACTTTATACTGTATTATAAAATGTACAACTGTACACAGTATTGTACACTAATGTACTACATTTTTATATCTTTAGCAAAATATATGATGTTTATATTCAAATTATTGGCGGTCTCGCAAGGATTCCAGCAATGCAAATTATAATCTCCTAACTTTCGTCTCGGATATTATATAAAATAAACACCTTAAAGAATAAAGTCATCACCAATCTTTTGTCTGGGAACACAAGGAGGGAGGTAGCCAGCGAGCATGGGGGGAAGGTGAGGTGACAGAGTGTGGTGTTTGTTTATTTATTTGAGATAAGATGTGACAGTTAACGCTGAAGGCTGGGATTCTTGTAAGATAGTGATTTATTTGAACACCTGCATAAAGAGTCTATATTTGCAATAGACATAACAATTTAAGTACCGTAATCATTTAGTACATGTACAGAACAGGTTTGTTCCACGGTAAAACCTTTTCAACAACGAAAGAAAGCGAAAGTCATTGTTTTCGTCACGATTTTATCCCACTTTCCACTGTAATACATACATACATCATTTCAGCAAAAATATTACATTTCCATATTTATTTCTGAGAATATATTCATTCAGTCACAGTTAAGGTAAAATATACTTGTGATGTAATATTTTAATGAAAATACCAGGTATTTAGAAATACGGTATCGTAGTTTTCTTTTGTTTCAAATTTAATTAACAAAGATTGATGTTTCAAATGCAATGAAATAAAAATTATGTACAGTATCTATAAATAAACTTTAAAAAATGAATACTTTATGTTTTACATCGTCCTGTGCATACCATACCATGCATTCGGCTACTTTGGGCTTGCTATGATGACGCAAGAGATCTGCCCTGGCAACTATACCGACACTCGCAGATGGTGGTGCGTTGGTGCGTCGTTTCCATTGTTTACTGGTAGTTACTGGTAAATATTTTTCAACCTAACGAAACTATTACCCGTTTAGAGGTCGACCCCCAATTTTTTGCCAAATAATTTGGTCTTAAAAACCCGAACTACACACAGGTATATACGGTAAACAAGGACATGGGGGGCCAGGGGTTTTTAGGGGGGAGCAGCAATAGTACACGGATTTTTAACATTCACGGGTATCTGTTACCTAACCCCCGCGTATGTTAAGGGCCGACTGTATGTTTTGTTAATAGTAAGGGAAACAATTGAGACCCTGCAATTGTGTGTGAATGAGATAGAAAGTCAGATTAGCAACCTGGGACTTGGTCACAATTTTCGTGATGCCATATGGCAGCAGGGTCTACCATTAGACAACACATTATGCTTCCAATATCTTCCCAGGCGGTAATACCTCCCTGATTGGTAGTTACCTACTCCCATTATATGCTGGAAACACTCTTTTAATAAAAAAAAAAAAAAGTAGAGGAAACACACGAACACATAATATTGTGACTGCTAGACACCCGAATTATGTGAACAAACCATTCTAGAGCGTGTCATTGTGGTCCTCCACTTTGAGCTACACCAATTACCGTATATACTCGTCTATAATTCTCACACGTTTATAGGTCGACCCTGAATTTTTGACCAAGAAATCATTAATTTATGATATGCCTCGTTTTTACAAGTCGACCCAAGTTTTTGAGGGTAATGGAACAACAAAACCTTCAGTAAAAACACTCTACGTCCTATAAACTGAGGGTCACCGTGCCTGAAACACAGAGTGCCGAAGGCAAATTGTTTACCATTTATTATTACGACACTTTACACTGAAACGCGGGTAGTTTCAACAAAAATATTGTATATTACCATTCAAGTATTTATTCAAGTCAATTAGGAGGGAATATTATTTTAATACAACAGCTTTTTTCACTGAAAACCATTCGAAAAGCGATTACGGTAACAAGTTTTGAACGAAAGAAAGCGAAAGTCGATTGTTTTCATCATGGTTTTATCCCACTTTCCACTGTAATACGTACGTCATTTCAGCAAAAATATAACATTTCCGTGAATGTATTATATCAAGCACAGTATGAATAGAATATCATTGTAATGTAACAGTATTTTAACCAAAACTATTAAAAAAAACGAGTAACATCTCTTGAACATCGGAAGGTTAGGTAAAGTCTTTTGTTTTTGTCAAGTATTTTATCCAATTTTACATCGAAATACATCACGTTTCAGCAAAACTACTATTTATTTCTGAGAATATATTCATTCAGGCACAGTTAAGGTAAAATATACATGTGATGTAACAGTTTTTTAACTGAAAGAGATTTGAAAAACATGTGTACCGTCTAGCTGATACGGCAGAGCCCTGGTCGCGGAGGCTTTGTTTTTGCATCGGCCCTACTTAAGCAGCCTTTAATATTAGCGTACGTTGAAATTGTGTTTACCGGTATATTCTTATTTTCTTGCTTCTTATCTTCCAGAAATATGACAAGTTTGTATATAATACAATGTTACGGTACTTTTAATTTACAAGTATTCATTTTTAAAAATACAGAAGACACCAAACAAATACCAGTACGGATATTTGCATGACTCTCCCGCCAAAAAAGACCAAACAGCCGGTACTCTCTCCCTCAGCCCAACCAAAAATAGCCCAACAACATCTTTCTTGTTTATTCTCTTCCAATTTCTCACTTTAACTGGTATTTTCTACTTCATATTGCCTACATCAGATAAACTACAGCAATTGAGGTTAGACACTGTTATAAACTTGATTACCGGGTACTGGCAGGATGCCGCTAGAACCACCTGACCCTACCAACACTGTTGCAAGTCAGACACAGCATTTTTGTTTACATTTTTGTTGTCTCCATTTCTGTTAATTTTTTTTTCTGTGGGGTTTGCACAATAGTAAACTGTTTTACCTACAGTATTGTAAAACGATTTGGGAAAAGAAATACTCGGTAACTTAAAATTTTAAACGGAAAATTTTGAAACTGGCAACTGTGTGCTGAAGACGATGACAATGAAAATGATTTTGATGGATTTTAATGAAAATATTCAGAAACATGGTATTGTAGTATTTATTCAAGTGAATTAGGATAGAATATTATTGTAATACAACAGTTTTTTAACTGAAAACCATTCGAAAAGCGATTACGGTAACATCTTTTGAACTATGAAAGAAAGCGAAAGTCATTGTTTTCGTCACGATTTTATCCCACTTTCCACAGTAATACGTGCGTCATTTCGGCAAAAATATTACATTTCCATATTTATTTCTGAGAATATATTCATTCAGGCACAGTTAAGGTAAAATATACTTGTGATGTAATATTTTAAAGAAAATATTCAGAAACACGGTATCGTAGTTTTCTTTTGTTTCAAATTTAATTAACAAAGATTGATGTTTCAAATTTAATGAACAAAAATTTATGTATCTATAAATAAACTTTTAAAAATGAATACTTTATGTTTTACATCGTCCTGTTCTACCATACCATGCATTTGGCCAGTTTGGGCTTGCTATGATGACGCAAGAGATCTGCCCTAGCAACTGTACCAACACTCACAGCTGGTGGTGCGTCGTTTCCATTGTTTACTGGCAGTAACTGGTAAATATTTTTCAACCTAGCGAAACTATTACCCGTGTAGAGGTCGACCCCCAATTTTTTGCCCAAAAATTTGGTCTTAAAAACTCGAACTACACACGGGTATATACGGCATTGATGATAAGATTTCTCATATGTGAGTGCCAGGAAGATATATAAAGCACTACTGTATACAGCTACTCCTCGACTTACGACCTACTCAACTTACGACCATCCGGACATACGACCGCCGCAGTCGTAGAAATTATTTTTCAAATTACATACAGTATTACCCCGCCTAACGCGGTTTCACTTAACGCGTTTTCGCATATATGCGGTGCCTTGCCAGAGCTGAACTTTCACTTAACACGGATTTTTTCCACATATACGCGGTGAGTGTCCGGCTCGAGATGCTATTTTTAGATTTTGCCCACGCGCCACCCGCCCGCCTGCCTGCCTGTGCTCCTCGCCTCTCCCTCCTCCTCCCTCCGCTTGGGCAAGCCGCGCGGTAAGGTTGCGCAGTGTGTCTTTGTTGCGTTATCACTGACGTCATATGACGTATCGGACTGTGATTGGCCATGCATCCCTACCCCCCTCTGCTGCTAGCTGTAATTGGCTTAAAGTATTATGATGTGACCACCCCGGGGAGGGAGGGAGGAGAGACGACGCTTGACCTAGCCGCGGCAGTTTCATCCCTCAAGGCCACCCCGTGTTAACGCGCATCCATTGTTCCGTAAAATGGCTTCCGCCGGACCACCATCGCCAAAGAAGACACGACGTTCATTAAGCTACGAGGTGAAGTACCAAATTGTTCAAGATTTGGAGAAAGGAAGGCAGCAGGTGCTGGCATGGCGTCATGGTCGATTGATCAGAGATGCAGCCAGATCAAAAGGCATACGCACATGTGAGCTACTCTTGTAGCAATGTCCGTAAACTGGGAATTGCAGAGCCCAAACCCTTCAATGCTTCCTCTGGTTGGCTGCATAGGTTTAAGAAGAGGAACAAGATCACCAACATCAACATTGGTGGTGAGGAAGCGAGTGCTGACCGTGTGGCGGCTAGAGATTTTCCTCCGTTTTTACGTGAGATTATGGAGGAAGGACAGTACAGTGACGACCAGGTGTTTAACATGGACGAATCTGGTCTTTTCTGGAAAAAGTTACCTTCCAAGACCTTCGTTGTCCAGTCTGCCAGCAAGGTAAGGGGTCGGAAGTTGCAGAAGGAACGCATCACCGTCCTGTTTACCACCAATGCCTCCGGTACCTGTAAACCAAAGTTATCGGTGATTCACACAGCCCGCAAGCCGCACGCCTACAAGAATATGAACATGAACAAGCTTAATGTCCACTGGCTAACCGCACGTAAGGCGTGGATGTCCTCTTCTCTGTCCCTCTTCTGGTTTGACAACTGTTTTGTTCCCGACGTGAAGAAATTCTGCGAGCAACAGAATGTTCCATTCAATATTTTGTTGCTCCTTGACAACGCACCTGGACACTCGCCCCTACTTATGGATCGTCACCCCAACGTAAAAGTGGTCTTCCTTCCTCCCAGCACTACGTCATTAATCCAGCCCATGGACCAGGAGTTGATCTGCAATGTGAAAGCTGCGTACTCTGCAAAGAAGTTCAAGCTCCTGAACGACTCTACCAGCACCAAGGATGAGTTGCGTAAGCTGGGTGACACCGACAGCGAGAGCAAAAGCGACGAGGACAAGGAACAAGAGGCGGTGACTCAAGAACTTCTCGTCAAACAATTTTGGAAGAAGTTTAACGTTAAACAAGCTGTAGACTTCTTGGTGGAGGCATGGGATCTGCTGACTATTGCTACGATTCGTCACGCATGGAGACATGTGTTGCATGGCATACCAGGTGAGAGGAGGAGTGAACCTGTGACTGGTGAGGTTCAGACTGTTGCAGTAGCAGTGGACCTTGCCAGAGAAGCTGCGCTCAATATTACAGCTGAAGGCTTCTCCGAGACCACCAACGAAGACATCCTGGAGGTGATCAAAGATCCTGAAGTGACTGCCGACGAGATGTTGGAAGAAGAACACGCCAGTGAAGAGGAGGAAGAAGGTGCGTCATTCTCCGAAGAACCTAGTTTAAGTCATAGTGATATTAAGTGTGCCAAAGAGTTTGCAGAAAAAATTAAGTCCGTCCTTTCCCGCGACAATGACGATGAACGCTATGAAGTCTTCCATACCCGACTGGTGCAGGCTATGGAGCCGTACATCACGGTGTATCATGACAACATCAAAGCCAGCCGTCAGCAAAGCATAACCGAGTTCTTCGCCCGCAACCCACCACAGCCAGCCCAAGCCAGTGATAGTGAAAGTGAAGTTGACTTTGAGGGATTTGTCAGGGAAGCCCTGACAACTGTAAGTGACAGTGATGTTGTTTTACCTAGTAATGGTGATTCACCTGAGGGCCAGTAATCTGCCCTCTGCCTCGGAACCAGCCTCCATCCCCGTATGCCGACCCATCTCTTCTACTACCGTAAGTGTTCCACCTAACTTTTAGTTTCTCTAAGGTAACCTTCATTTTTCCTATGTTAACCTTTATCTTTCCTAACCTAACCTCTTCTATATTACTTGTTTTTTCATACCATCATAAAGTTAAGATAGAATTTTTACTACAACATAGTTATGTGTCGTCAAAAAGTGGAGTTTGGGGGTCGGGCTGGTTTCTATTGGAATTAATCCCATATGTTCTGTTGTTCACTTAACGCGGATTTCACTTAACGCGGGACCCTCTGGGTTCAATTGACCGCGTTAAGTGGGGTACAACTGTATTTTCGAGTCCCGACGTTAGTGATCGCACTGTGAACTGACAAAATTTTTGTTTGCAATTCCTTTTAAAATGGCTGGCAAGCGTAAAAGTGAGATTTCTCATGGCGCTGAGAAGAAAAAGAGACACCAATTTTAGATTTTCTATGTATTATTTTCGCATTTTCGATTTAAGAAATGTTCGTCGGTCCCTAACCCCGTCGTAAGTCGAGGACTGACTGTATTTGATGTAGAAAGGTTCGCAATGCAGAATGGTTGCCAAAAAGACATGGTGGTGGGTACAGTGGTCCCTCGGTTAACGAGCACAATTCATTCCAGAAGGTTGCTCGTTAACCGAAACCATTGTTTCAATGGGTTTTTGGGTAATTGGTTCCAGCTCACCGAAAATTGCTTAAAATCAACAAAAAAGGTAGTAAAGTACACTTACTTTGAGGTGTGTATGTAGAAGGCTCCTGGATGATGATGATGATGATGGGAATTAGAATGGGGGTGGAGGAGAAGGGAGAAGAGAAGGCATTGGGGTGGAAGAGAAGTCACCCAATGGCACCATTTCACCCATAAAATTTTAGTTCTCTTGGTGCAATTCAAGATTATTTTCTTTAAATCAAGACTGCACTGCATTACAGTATATATTGTCAATATGTAAAATAAATTCCAAATTGACCAATAATTTGCTTGGAACACAGAAAAAAAGCGTTTAGTTGAAGAGAGTCTCAAGCAAGATGTTACTTCCACTGAAAAGACGCAGAGACTGACGCCTGTAGGGTGTGTTGACAGGCTGTTTGGCGCGCAAAAAACTAGCTTCCTATACTTCAATTATGTTCAATAATTGTTAAAATGACTAAAAAAAATTAATATAAAACTTTTAAAATTATTGAATAGTACAAACTTCTTGATATTTACTAAAATAGTAAGGAATTTAAGCCCTAGAACCGATTACTGTATTGGCGGACTAATACTACAGCTGGTGGACCGCCATATGCAAGCGAAAACATGTGGAGGGGCGCTTGTTAAAAACTCGTTAATCGAGGGAGTGCTCATTAACCTAAGTTAAGAATCTTATGGAAGGTAATTCGTAAACCGAAATCTCGTTATCCGAGGAGCTCGTTAACCGAGGGATCACTGTATATTATTCCTCACCTATTGCTTTTATTGAAGGTATTAATGATGGCAGGCATAAAAATGCACATGATAGTTTATTGTAATATGCATATGACGATTCTAGGGACAGTTCATGTCATTCACCACAATCTTTCACTTATCCGAGATTATGAAGTGGTCATACAGCAACCGTTCGGTCATTTCAGCAACTAGCTACAAGCATGGGAGACCAACACCACAATATCTCCCACCGGCGAGATTACAAGGCAGATGGGAGCCTCGAGATAAAAAAGTGCAGTGTTGGTTACAGTGATTTGAAGAGTCTGGTAATTTAACAGATTTTCCCAGATCAGGACGGCCTAGACTTACTGGAGCACCAGAAGATGCTAAGATTGTGGTAGATTTTTGAAACCATCCTTTCACCAATGGGGTGGCCATGACAGATCGGCTGTACCTGGAGGTCATGGCTAGGACAGTTAGGCGATGAATCCATGGAATCTGGATTCATCACAGGGTCAGTGATGTCAAGGAAAGGTTAGAAGAACACCACCGGACTGAGAGACTATGGTTCCTTGAGTAGTATGTGGGGGAGGACCTGATCTACTGGGCCAGAGTTATTTTCTCGGATGAAAAGCTTTCAACTCTACGAACTACGACCGTCTTCACTGCTGGAGACCTGATAACACCCGTTACGACCAGAAGCATGTTCACCAAGAAGTCATTTGACCGTAAACATGTGGGGCTGGATCAACCTCAACAGTGTGGGTGAGGTGGCAGAGATAAATGACAGATTCACTGCAGAGCAATATTGTATCTGGAAATTTCGGAAGAGGTGATCATACTGCCAACAGTCTGAGCATACACTCTGCCCTACACTGAGCACATCATTTTCATGCAAGTAAAGTTTTGTTAAATTTCCTAAATATGGTACATGTACAGTAGGGTCGGGATATATAGCGACTTTATACTGTGGTCCATCGGTTAACAAACGCTTCAGTTAACAAATTATCTTCCATAAGAATCTTCAATTCGGTTAATGAACAAAAATTTGATTAACGAAATCCTTACGAAAATCATGTTTTGTTTTGAACATCAGCTGATCAGCTGAGGGGGTACTCAGCCAATTCAGTAATCTGTTCTAAGTTTATATTCGTTTCCAATGGAGTAAATATCAATAAAGTTTGCTTTATAATATTTATGCATGTTTTCTATTAAAATTATTAGTCATTTTAACAATTGTTTAACATATTGATAATATATGCACTACAGGGAACTAGTTAGTTGTGCACCCATCATGTGCGTGGGTCAGCCACCAGGCGTCAGTCTGGCTTTGTTTTCTGTGGAGAGAGCACCTATTTTGTTGGTGTCTTGAATATTTTTCATTGAAATTATAGTCATTCTGAACTTTAGTTAACATATTGATAATATATAGTGCAGTGCAGTGTTTATTTAGTGAAAATAATCTTGAATTACACCTAGTAAACTTAAAATTTTATTGGTGAAATGACGGCATCAAGCATGGGTCCCGCGAAAGGTGATTTCTCTTCCATCACCACTTCCTTCTCTTCTCCCTTCTCCTCCATTTTTTTTATATTTTGTATGTGCTTTTCGGTAAGCTGGAACCAATTACCCAATATCCCATTGAAACAATGGATTCATTTAACGAAATTTTCGGTTAACAAATGACCTTCTGGAACGAATTGTGTTCGTTAACCAAGGGACAACTGTATAGCGATTTTTTATATTGCGGCTTCCAAAATAATTGACAATTTCCTATATACTGTGTAGCGATAACTTTTTTTATTTCGCGAGGGAAATCGTGCAGGAAATATTTCCAAATTTATCACTCCTGTGCGACCAAAATTATCTAAATTTTCCAATACAGTCATGCGCCGGTTAACGTCCGACCGAACAACGTCCGATCGCATATACGTCCGTGCCCCCCCCCCAAAAAAAAATTCCGTGACGCCTGCTGGACCACCACTCCACGACCCCCTGACGGAGATATGATGATCCTCCCCATACTGGTCAGATATTATGTGTTAAAGGAATATGCTTCCTTAGGCTTTTTTTAAGCATTTGCCTACAGGTGAAATGTTAACCTACATCTATTGAGGATAAAATCTTTCACCTACAAATTGACAATAACACATTTGCTGAAATCAGACATATCTAGTTGCCTCAACAATTGCAATCCCAGTTGCAATTGGGGTTGCAATTTCAAATTCTGTGGCATTACTAAAAATAGTAAAGTTTCTGGTGCACTCTAAGATTAAGAGAGAAAACGTCCTGATGTAAGAGAAAACGGACTCGTATGAGGGGGACCAAATAAAAAAAGCATCACTACATATTTTGTGGACTACAGTATTAAGCGTACCCTTTTCATCACTTTGTAATAAACCTAGCCATGCCTATGTGTGTTTATGATATTTACCATAACATTATGTATATATATTTAGTGGGTCTAAATGGTCGTAAAATGGGAAACTTGGGGTTGGGTCTTGGCTAAATGAACCAATTAGAATAAATCCCATAGGTTCTGTACTTTCGTTATCGGCGGGGTCCCAATTAGGCTTGATAACAAAGGGATGACTGCACTGTACTGTACAGTATATACTTGTGACACTGGCCACTTGCTTCTGGTGTTATGGTACAGGGGTACCAAGTGACAACACTAGGATCCCGCTTCCTCTATCAAGGAATAAACAATTAAAATTTAAATTGAAAAAAAAAAAAAAACATTCAAATAAATTACTATCTTACAAGAATCCCTCCAATGTAAGTTATATTCACCCAGGTCGTTTGGGTGGAAAATTATGAGAAGAGCTTAGTCACTCTTAAGTAATGATAAATAAACACGCAGGCAGGCCTTCAGCGCCAACTGTCAAATCTTATCTCAAATAAATAAACAAACAAATGCCAGATATTCTGTCACCTCACCTCCCGCCCCCTCCACCCCCGTCGTCTTCCCACCACCCTCGTGTTCAAGATAAAAGATTGGTGATTTTTTTATGTTTATTTTATATAATATCTCAGATTAAAGTTAGGATAATATAATTTGCATTGCTGAAACCCTTGCAAGACAGAGATTAATTTGAATATAAGAGTCATATATTTTGCTCAAGATATAAAAAATGTAGTACATTAGTGTACAATACTATAGTACATTTTATAAAAAGTTTTTCAACTGTATTTTTGGGTAGATTTACATAAATTTCTTCATTTATTTTCATCCATTTACATGCACACACCATACTAAAAGAAACGTAAAATAAATTAGTGCAAAGCTGGAGTGCACATGTACTAATTTGATTACGGTACTAAAATTGTTATGTCTAGTGCGAATTACAACATGTTTATATTCAAATAAATCAGTATCTTACAAGAATCCCAGCTATGTTAATTATATTTTCCTAGGTCATATCACTGGCATTTTAAAAGGAAAGAAGCTTAGTAGGACTGTTAAATAAACACACAGAGACCTTCACCTCAAACTTATCACCTCAACCCCCCCAACCCCTCGCTGGGTGGCGGAGCCATCAGTCCCTCCCCCCAGCCAGGCTTTTAGGCTTACAGTTTTTATCTTATATAATATCTCAGACTAAAGTTAGGAGATTATAATTTGCATTGCTGGAATCCTTGCAAGACAGCCAATAATTTGAATATAAACATCATATATTTTGCTCAAGAGATAAAAATTGTTGTACATTAGTGTACAGTACTGTAGTACATTTTATAAAAAAGTTTTTCAACTGTATTTTTGGGTAGATTTACATAGATTTCTTAGTGCAAAGCTGGAGTGCACATGTACTAATTTGATTACGGTACTAAAATTGTTTTGTCTAGTGTAAATTATAGCATGTTTATATTCAAAATAATCAGTATGTTACAAGAATCCCAGCTATGTTAATTATATTCACCCAGGTCATTTCACTGGCTTTTTATAAGAGAGAAGCTTAGTCACCTAAGAACTGATAAATATACACTCGTTAGACCTGGGCCTGTGCCAACTGTCAAACGTACTACCTCCCCTCCCCCCACGCCCCTTCGCTCACCCATCTGCTCGGCATTGCTGGAATCCTTGTAAAACAGTGAATAATTTTAATATAAACGTCATGTATTTTGCACAAGAGATAAAAATTAATCACCTGTATCACATTACAGTAGCGATTTAACAGCAAAAGTGTATACATTTGAACCCCACTTAACGCGGTCAATTGAACCCAGAGGGTCCCGCGTTAAGTGAACAACAGAACATATGGGATTAATTCCAATAGAAACCGGCCCGACCCCCAAACTCCACTTTTTGAAGGCACATACCTATGTTGTAGTAAAAATAACATCTTAATTTTATGATGGTACATGCACACAATTAATACTTAAGAGAAATAGAGAAATACAGTCGCCAAGTTAATGTCCATTCAAATAATGGACTCAACTCCCTCCCCCCTCTCACACTACACTGCGGCTCTTCCCTCAGAGAAATTTTTGGGGGAAAACCACTAAATTTTAATAAATAATACCTCAAACTAAAGTTAGGATAATACAATTGACATTGCTGGATTCCTTGTAAGACCAGGAATATTTTGAATATAAATGTCATATATTTTGCACAAAAGATAACATAGTTACCTAGAGAAAAAATTTTATCTAAAATTTGTATGTTTAATGCAAAATATATGATGTTTATATTCAAAATGATCACCAAATTATAAGAATTCCAGCAATGTAAATTATATTCTGACCGGGTAATTTGTATGAATTTTATGAGCTAAAACAAATATCTTCAGTTAATAAAAAAAAAAATAATCTTCACGACACTATCTGTCAATCAAAGTACCCCACCTTGCCTCCCCCCTCTTCCAACCGCGCGGTCAGTCCCAACCCTCCCCCCCACCCCCCACCAATCCTCCCTTCCAGAGTTTTTAACATTTAGTATTAAATAATACCTCAGATTAAAGTTAGGATAATATAATTGACATTGCTGGATTCCTTGTAAGACCAGGAATATTTTGAATATAAATGTCATATATTTTGCACAAAAGATAACATAGTTAATTTGAGAAAATTTTTTATCTAAAATTTGTATGTCTAATGCAAAATATATGATGTTTATATTCAAAATGATCATCAAATTATAAGAATTCCAGCAATGTAAATTATATTCAGACCGGGTAATTTGTATGAATTTTATGAGCTAAAACAAATATCTTCAGTTAATAAAAAAAAAATAATAATTCTTCACGGGGTAACAGATGGTCGGTCGGTCCCTCCCTCCCCCCCACCCCCCACCAACCGTCCCAAGGAGATGTGTGGGATAACCACTAAATTTTAATAAATAATACCTCAAACTAAAGTTAGGATAATATAATTGACATTGCTGGATTCCTTGTAAGACCAGGAATATTTTGAATATAAATGTCATATATTTTGCACAAAAGATAACATAGTTACTCTGAGAAAAATTTTTATCTAAAATTTGTATGTCTAATGCAAAATATATGATGTTTATATTCAAAATGATCACCAAATTATAAGAATTCCAGCAATGTAAATTATATTCTGGCCGGGTAATTTGTATGAATTTTATGAGCTAAAACAGGCAGTCAGGCAGGGTGGCGGGTGGGGCAAATCTAAAAATAGCGTCTCGAGCCGGACACTCACCGCGTATATGTGGAAAAAATCCGTGTTAAGTGAAAGTTCAGCTCTGGCGAGGCACCGCGTATATGATAAAACGCGTTAAGTGAAACCGCGTTAGGCGGGGTAATACTGTATGTACGTACTGTATATAGTATTCCACATACACACATGTAAAAATAAAAAGTTTGTGATGATTGGACAACGTCCATTTCGGTTAACGACACGTTTCCAAGAACGTATCTAGGACATTAACCGGCGCATGACTGTACAGTAATACCCCGCTTTACGCGGTTTCACTTTACGCGATTCTACATTTACGCGGTACCTTGCCAGAACTGGACTTTCACTTTAAGCGATGCATCTACCCATATACGCGTAGAGTGTCTGGCGCGAAGCTATTTTTAGATTCGACCCTCCTGCCTTCTCCCGCTTGGGCAAGCTGCGCGGTAAGGTTGCGCAGTGGATGTCTGTGTTGCGTTATCAGTGACGTCATATGACGTATCGGACTGTGATTGGGCCATGCATCCTTACCTCCCTCCACTGCTAGCTGTGATTGGTTTAAAGTAATATGACGTGTCCACCCGCGGGAGGGAGTTAAGATGACGCTTGACCTAGCCGCGTCAGTTGTATCCCTCCAGGCCACACCGTGTAAACCAGAATCCACTGTTCTGTAAAATGGCTTCCGCCGGACCACCGCCCCCAGAGAGAAACCTTGCATTACTTGGACCCAGCCGCCCTAAGCCAAAGAAGATACAACGTTCCCTAAGCTACAAAGTGAAATAAAAGATCATTCAAGAGTTGGAGAAAGGAACACGTCAAGCTGATCTCGCGTGCCAGCATGGAGTCAACGAATCTACGATTCGTACTATTAAGAAGGATGCAGCCAAGATCAAAGAACACATGAGAATCACAAAGTCTGCAGGTGCTTCAATGATGAAGTATTGCCAGAACAAGGTGCTACAAAAGGTTGAAAATTTGCTGGCGAGTTACTTGATTCGTCAGGCACGACGCAACATGGCAGTGGACAAGCGATCAGTTCAAGAGTACGCCTGTGAACTGTACGCAGCAGTGTCACGTAAGATGGGAATTGCAGAGCCCAAACCCTTCAATGCTTCCTCTGGCTGGCTGCATAGGTGTAAGAAGAGGAACAAGATTACCAACATCAACATTGGTGGTGAAGAAGCGAGTGCTGACCGTGCGGCGGCTAGAGATTTTCCTCCGTTCTTATCTGAGGTTATGGAGGAAGGACAGTACACCGACGACCAGGTGTTCAACAAGGACGAATCTGGTCTATTTTGGAAAAAGCTGCCTACCAAGACCTTCGTTGTCCAGTCTGCCAGCAAGATTCGGGGCCGGAAGTTGCAGAAGGAGCGCATCACCGTCCTCTTTACCACCAATGCTTCCGGTACCTGTAAACTCAAGTTATCGGTGATCCACACAGCCCACAAGCCACACGTCTACAAGAACGTGGACATGAGCAAGATTAATGTCCACTGGCTGACCTCACGTAAGGCGTGGATGTTCTCTG
Organism: Homarus americanus; assembly: GCF_018991925.1. Classification (NCBI taxonomy): domain Eukaryota; kingdom Metazoa; phylum Arthropoda; class Malacostraca; order Decapoda; family Nephropidae; genus Homarus; species Homarus americanus. The sequence goes on along the minus strand of NW_024748502.1, from coordinate 5,542,701 downwards.
CTCTGTCCCTCTCCTGGTTTGATGACTGTGTCGTTCCCGATGTGAAGAAATTCTGCGAGCAACAGAATGTTCCATTCCACATTCTGTTGCTCCTTGACAACGCACCAGGACACTCGCCACCCCAACGTAAAAGTGGTCTTCCTTCCTCCCAACACTACGACATTAATCCAGCCCATGGACCAGGAGTTTATATGCAATATGAAAGCTGCATACTCTGCAAAGAAGTTTAAGCTCCTGAACAACTGTACCAACACCAAGGATTAGTTGCGTAAGCTGGGTGACACCAATAGCGAGAGCAAAAGCGACGAGGACGAGGACATGGAACAACAGGTGGTGAATCAAGAAGTTCTCGTTAAACAGTTTTGGAAACAATTTAACGTCAAACAAGCTGTGGACTTGTTGGTGGACGCATGGGATTAGCTGTCTGTAGCTACGATTCGTCATGCATGGAGGCATGTGTTGCATGGTATCCCAGGTGAGAGGCGGACTCAACCTGTGACTGGTGAGGTTCAGTCTGTTACAGTGGCATTGGACCTTGCAAGAGAAGCTGCACACAGTATTACAGCTGAAGGCTTCTCCGAGACCACCAATGAAGACATCCTGGAGGTGATCAGAGATCCTGAAATGATTGCCGACGAGATGTTGGAAGATGATCACGTCAGTGAAGAGGAAGGTGGTATGTCAACCCGAGACGAACACAAGTTAACGCATAGTAATGTTAAGGGTGCCATCGAGTGTGCAGAGAAACTGAAGCTCTTCCTTTCCAACGACCATGACGATGACAGCTATGAAGTCTTCCATACCTGGCTGGTGCAGGCTATGGAGCCGTACATCAAGGTGTATCAAGACAAGATCAACACTAGCCGTCAAAAAAGCATTACCGAGTTCTTCGCCCGCAACCCACCACAGCCAGCCCGAGTCAGTGATAGTGACAGTGAAGGTGACTTTGAGGGATTTGTCAGGGAGGCCCTGACAACTATGGTGGATAGTGTTGGTGATTCACCTGAGGGCCAGTAATCTGCCCTCTGCCTCGGAACCAGCCTCCATCCCCGTATGCCGACCCATCTCTTCTACTAACGTAAGTGTTAAACCTAACCTTTATTTTTCCTAACCTAACCTTTATTTTCCCTAACCTAACCTCTTCTATATTATGTGTGTGTGCATACCATCATAAAGTTAAGATAATATTTTTACTACAACATAGTTTTGTCGTCAAAAAGTGGAGTTTGGGGGTCGGGCCAGTCTCTATTGGAATTAATCCCATATGTTCTGTTGTTCACTTTACGCGGTACTACTATATACTGTACTACTGTATACAGTAATACCCCGATTTACGCGGTCAATTGAACCCACGGAGGTCTGTGTAAAACGAGAAACGCGTAAATGGAATAACAGAACATATGGGATTAATTGAAATAGAGACTGGGCCGACTCCCAAACTCCACTTTTTCCGACACAATACCTATGTTGTAGTAAAAATAACATCTTAATTTTATGATGGTATGCACACACAATTAATATTTAAGAGAAATGCAGTCAACAGGTTAATGTCCATTTAACTAATGGACACAACTCCTCCACCCCCTCTTCCCACGCTCACTCACTCCTCCCTCTGAGAAATGTTTGGGTGAAAACACTAGATTTTAAGGTATAGTAATAAATAATACCTCAGACTAAAGTTAGGATAATATAATTGACATTGCTGGATTCCTTGCAAAACCAGGAATATTTTGAATATACACGTCATATATTTTGCACAAAAGATAACATATTTGCTCTGTGTAAACAAAATTCTTACATTAGATCTAAAATTTGTATGTCTAATGCAAAATCCATGATGTTTATATTTAAAATGATCATCATATTGTAAGAATTCCAGCAATGTAAATTATATTCTGGTCGGGTAATTTGTATGAATTTTATGAGCTAAATAAAAATATACTTAACCTGCATATATGAGTAGATGCACCACGTAAAGTGGGGAATTCGGTTCTGGCAGGGTACCGTGTAAATGTAGAAACAGGTAAACGAGAACCGCATAAAGCGGGGTATACGTACAGTAGACTCGCAACTTAAGCGAGGTACGTTCCTGGGACCTAGTGTAATGCCAGAAACACTGCTAAATCGTCCTTAAATCACTATATATATATATACAGTGGTTTCTCGGTTAATGAACACAATTCGTTCCACATAGTCGTTCGTTAACCGAAAATTTCATTACCCGAATCCATTGTTTCAATGGGATACAAAATAAAAAAATATTGCAGTAAAGTACACTTAATTTAAGGTGTGTATGTAGAAGGTTCCTGGTTGATGGGAGTTAGAAGTGGGGGTGGAGGAGAAGGGAGAAGAGAAGGAAGTGGGGATGGAGAAGAAATCACCTTTCAGGGGACCCATGCTTGATGCAGTAATTTCACCAATAAAATTTTAAGTTCACTTACCGTATATCACGGCCTATAAGGCGGCGGGGTGCATAAGACGCCCCCCCCAAATTTCCATTTAAAAAGTAGCTTTTGAGCTCTATTTGCTGTATAAGACCAGTACCCCAAATGTGACACTTACCCACTGACTCAGTAGTCCTTTACCAACCATCCTTGATTTTTTAAAATAAGGCCAATTCACTTCAAGTAATGTCATCAAATTATACTCGCTGGTGTAGTGTAAACACTAGTGACGTCACTGAAGCGTGGTGGGAGTGTTCCCTCGTCTGGGTGGTGTGACTATTTATACATGTGGTTCAACAGCAACCACCGTATTCTAATTGTGATGTTTCATTAGGATTTAAGTGAAAAAGGTTACCAGTATGTACTTACTACATACATTTATTACACAAATATATATATATATATATATATATATATATATATATATATATATATATATATATATATATAATATATATATATATATATATATATATATATATATATATATATATATATATATATATATATATATATATATATATATATATATATATATATATATATATATATATATATATATATATATACTGAATATACTATGTACAAAAAATGAATGTTCAATGAATTATTTATGGTGCATTAGGGTACTAGCCACTTCTGATGGGCTATAAATAGCCTTCTTTATCTCCCCTCCATCTCACCCTGAGCCAGACGGAAGGGTCTTGGTAAATAACATGTTTGCTTATTTTCCATTTACTTTAAATAGATTTACCTAATTATTTGTTTTATTTATTTATTTATAATATACTGTAATATATTAAACACACTGTAATTATTTTCTTTAATTTATAAACTGTTTTGCGACAAAGGAATGTTCTCCAGTAGTGTTTCATTAGGATTTGAGTGAAAAAATATTACGTACTTACACAATTGTTCCTCTTACTTTGACAACACAACATACATACAGTATATTATTTCTCAGTTTTGATCTTTTTTTTTTAATTTTTGTATTTATTTATAGTTAGTTACTTAAAATAAGGCCAATTCACTTCAAGTAATGGCATCAAATATTACCAGCTGGTGTAGTGTAAACACTAGTGACGTCACTTGAGCGTCTGTAATTAACCGTCGATAGTTTCAAGAATTAATGCACTTTTCCTTTCTTGTCTCCTCACTGGCAAATGGGGGGGGGCGTGGGGAGGGGTGTGTGATGATAGCTGTGTTTATTACAGGGGTATAAATCTCTTTTACGGTATGTTAGACAGGTTTATAATACATTTTTATTATTTTAATATACCGGTAATCTTAATTTGAATCCAGCTTGCCAAACGTAAGTTTCAGTATAAAATAATTAGTGGTAAGACCTTGTGAGTGGCTTACGATGTTTTCATCACTCTTGACACACTAAACCACAATATTTAAGAGGTAAGAATTTTAAACTTGGTGGTTTAGACGACCCCCTAACTTTGGGCAGATTTTTTTAATGTTCAAATTTCGTCTTATAGGCCGTGATATACGGTAGGTTTAAATTCAAGATTATTTTATTTAAATCAACACTGCACTGCGCTTTATATTATCAATATGTCAACTTAAGTTCAGAATGACCAATAATTTCAATGTAAAAATGCAAAAATATTCAAGACACCAACAAAATCGATGTTCACTCCACTGACAAAAAAGCCAAACTGACGCCTGGTGGTTGAGTCAAGCGGCTGATGAGCGCCTCAAAAAACTAGTTCCCTGTACTGCATATATTATCAATATGTTAACTAAATTTTAACATGACTAATAACTTCAATATAAAAAATGAAAAAAATATTAAAGAGCACAACTTTCTTCATATTCAATCCACTGGAAACGAATGTAAACATAGAACAGATTACTGAATTGGCAGACTAGCCCATCAGCTGATCAGCTGATGCTCACAACAAAACGTTTTTTCGAAAGGATTTCGTTAATCAAAGTTTTGTTCGTTAACCGAATTGAAGATCCTTATAGGACGTAATTCGTTAACCGAAATTTCGTTAATCGAACCGTTCAATAACCGAGGGACCACTGTAGTGTAATACAGTAATAAAAAAATGTTGCTTTGCAAGGAGAGGTGATGATGGAAGGGATGAGGTGATGAAGCAAGGGATGAGGCGATGAGGAAAGGGATGAGGTAACGAGGCAAGAGGTGAGGTGACGAGGCAGGAGGTGAGGTGATGTGGCAAGACACTCACACAACACACATTAACAGCACTACCAAACCATTGTCATTTAACATTTTACTTTCTATTTTAAAATTAATTGATACATGATGGGTCAATCTGGCTATTTTTGCACTTGGACAATTGATCAGTGAATAAATCAGGGCATATGGAGATGCATTATACACTACAATAATACTTATTAAGTTCTGATAAATATGCTACAATATTATTTACTAAGTGCTCAAGACAGATCTTGTGGTAAGTACACACCCCCTTGAGCAGTGACAACAATGGTGCTAGAGAGATAGTGAGTGTTGGTAATATTATTAGGGAGAGCTGGAACAGTGCAATAGCTCATCTGGGATTGAGACTGTTTTTTACCTGTGTTGAGGATGGTAGAGACAGTCTAGGGTGGGAAGTTCAAGTCTCTACCATTCTTTGCTGGTCCATCACCACTCTTATTATGCCTTATTACATCACAACAAGCTGCTCCTAGGGGGCAGCACAAGAGGGACTATCACTAGGGCATTTAGGAATAATTGAATAACACATGAAGTAAGGAAGAACAAAAACACAAGAAGTCAGAGACACATGGTAAGTGTAAACAAAGAGCAAAGATGTCGGGATTGTGTCAAAGGCAGTGCACAGAGCCCCTCATGGCAAGAATTTGTATCACGCCACCACCCACCAATTTCAAGAGCTCTGCCGCTCCTCTCCCAATTGTCGGATCTCCGGGGTATCAACGAAACTTTGGGGGGTATTCCCCTTAAATGTAATCACCAGTTATGTGAAGCAGCGGTTATTGGGGCATCAGTTTTCGAGGTATTCCTGTATTGTACACAAGGGTTGTATATCACCACCACTATCATTCTAATCCTGCTTGTTTATTGGCTAACTATAGTACCTTTCAGGCATATAACTCAATAAATGTCGGTTTGTCAGGGGTGTGAAGTGGTGGTATTAACGTCATCATCATGTGAGCTGTGTTGTCACATTTTTTATAACAGTCAACCCTCGCTTTACGCGGTCCCACTTTACGCGTTTCCACGTTTACGCGGTACCCTGCCGAACACGGAATGCTCACTTTCCGCGGTGTGTGTACCCTTTTACGCGGAGAGCGGCACGAGCAGGGTGCACACAAGGTCGCCCAGTCATCAAAACATTACCGAGATCTTCACCCGCCACCCACCACAGCCGGCCCAAGTCAGTGATAGTGATAATGATAGTGAGGATATGGAGTTATATGGACTTTGAGGGGTTTGACAAAGAGGCCCTGCAAGCCTCTGTGGTGGATAGTGATACAATTGATACTAGTGATACAGGTGAGGGCCAATAATCTGCCCTCTGCCTCAGAACCAACCCCCCATCCCCGTGTGCCCAGCCATCTTTTCTACTAATGTAAGTGTTAAAAAACCTAATATTATTGATATTTCTCTTAATTATTAATTGTGTGTGCATACCATCACAAAATTAAGAAGTTATTTTTACTACAACGTACGTATTGTGTCTGAAAAAGTGGAGTTTGGGGGTCGGCCCATTCTCTATTTCAATTAATCCCATATATTATGTTGTTCACTTTACGCGTTTCTCACTTTACGCGGGCCGCCGTGGGTTCAATTGACCACGTAAAGTGAGGGTTCACTGTACATTTATTCACATCTACCAAATAACTCAATAAAATAGTGCAATTAAAAACTTGAATTGATGATAAAAATGATATGTGCATAACTAATGTTAATTTGCCAAACCAACCTTTATAAAGCAATCTATTACATTAAAGTGTGTTTGGTTTTGAGCTGAACAGATGACTGCCCTCTGTTTGGCCGAGTGGCGGGTAACATCAGCGCACGGAATGTAAGGTGGCCAAACTCCTATACAGTGGCCACTCGGTTAACTAACACAATTTGTTCCACAGAGTCGTTCGTTAACCGAATCCATTATTTCAATGGGATATTGGGTAATTGGTTCCAGCTCACAGAAAAGTACATACAAAGTCAAGCCAAAAATGCATAAAGTTAGAAACACTCCTAAAATTCCCCTAAATCGCCCTTAAATCACTATATATACTCTTACTCTTAAATCACTACTGTAATGTGATACAGGTGATTAATTTTTATCTCCTGTGCAAAATGTATGACGTTTATATTCAAATTATTCGCTGTCTTGCAAGCATTCCAGCAATGCAAATTATACTCTCCTAACTTTAGTCTGATACTATATAAGATAAAAACTTACAGCCTACTGTATAACCACTAAACCCTGGCTGGGAGGGGGAAGGAGGGGGGGAGGAAGGGAGGTGACAGTGACATGTTTGACAGTTGGCCCCAAATGTCTAGTGGAGTATTTATTTGTTTATTTATGTCCTATAGATCGAGTTTTTGTTTTTTGTTTATAAAATGTCATAGAAGTGACCAGGGAGAATATAATTTACATTGCTAGAGTTCTTATAAGATAGTGACTAAATTTTAGTAATCATTTTGTACCTTATTTTGATTGCCGTATTTTTCGGCTTGAAAGACGCTGCACCGTGGAAAACGCACCCTGATTTTGGAAATGAAATTCTAAAAAAAAAAATTACGGGTTTTAGCCCACCTGGGCACAGGTCACTGACCCACATTGGGGCCTAGGGGACGAAAATGTAATAATAATAATAATAATAATAATAATAATAATAATAATAATAATAATAATAATAATAAAAAAGAAATACAAAAATGAAATCAAAATATCAAGAGTGAGAAACAATAGAGTACCTGTATGTATGTTGTGTTGTCAAAGTAAGAGAAACAATTGAGACCCTGCAGAAAGTCAGATCATCAGCCTGGGACTTGGTCACATAGCCGCAGGGTCTACCATTAGACAATACATTATGCTTTCAATATCTTCCCAAATGGTAGTACCTTCTTGTTTGGTACATTAGCTGCCTACTACCTACACCAGTGAAACCGTTGCTTGATATACAGCCCTTTTGGCACAAGTACACACACCTCTTTGAATATCATCACTTAGAACTGCTTATCAGTCGTCATTTTCTTCAATTTAAAAAAAAATCTGTATAAGAAGGTGAAATCTTTAATACAGCACTCATTTTATACACCTGGTCACCTCCACATCTTAGGGGCTGTAGTGTTTACATTCTTTCTCTTGTTTTTGCCTATGTGACAACGACGGGAAATATTTTCCAACAGTAGAAGGTAAGCAAATGTAAACATGTATATCAACGTCTATGTAAAACAAAATCTTTATTTAAAAACAAAATAAAAGTAAAAAAAAACTCGTTTTTTGCAAAACCAGTGACTGATTGGTTCTACATAATTATAAAACTGAAGAAAATAAGTCCTCCATTGTAGCTGTATTAAAATTAATGTAGAAAAATTAATATGGTTGTTTTAAGTAATGTTATTTAATGTTAATAAATGGAACAATGGAAGAAGCTAACAATTAAGGGTAAAAAAAAAGTGAGATCACGTATGTAAGTGAGCACGTGTAAACATATCGTCATTACTCTACATAAGAATATGAAAGCAACACTTATTTATTGTTCATATATGTTTAAATTAATGTTTCTGAATTTCTTTTTGATTGAATTATTGTTTATGTGTGCAAATTGAACAATACAATTTATTAATAATACGAAGAATATTAAAACACACGAGGAGACAAGACGTCATTGTTTTTGTTGTTTACAAAACCAGTGACCGATTGGTTCTACAAATAAAACTGAAGAAAATAAGACCCTGGTTGTAGCTGTAGTAAAATTAGTATGGTTGTTTAAAGTAATGTTATTTAATGTTAATAAATGGAACAATGGAAATAGATAACAATTAAGGGTAAAAAAAAAGTGAGATCACGTATGTAAGTGAGCACATGTGTAAACATATCATCATTACTCTACATAAGAATATGAAAGCAACACTTATTTATTGTTCATATATATTTTAATTAATGTTCCTGAATTAAAAAACAAAATTCTACCCACCAGTGGTAGTATAGTTGAAAACATAAGGACAGCCAATGTTGTTGTGTTTGTGTTTTGACTTGGATGACGAAGTTGTATTTAAATTTGGAAGATTTTAATTTTGTGGGGTTTTTACAGTCTAAATGGGTATCCAAATATGAGAGCCTACTGTAAATAGGTGTCCAAATATGACAGCCTACATATAAAGAAACAAACATTCCTGCATTTGAGACCAGCAGACAACCTTTAGCAGTTCCTCAATAGATGGCGCTGCCGCACCACTGCCATGAGTAAACAAACCACACAGCAAGAAGGGTTTATTATTATTTTTTTTTTGCAATATATCAACAATATTAGTTAAATCAATACTTTTATAGAACTGTATAGAGAATACTTGTAATTGTTAAGTACTGTAATGAGGTAACAGTCTTTGTAAGGGGCTGATTTCAAAAACCTCCGCTACAACTCATCGACTAGTGTCCTGGAAGACCTGGAAGACACATGGTAATTTTCAAGGTATATTTTTGTCATAAAAAGTGCGTCTTTTAAGCCGAAAAATACGGTACATGTACAGTACAGCTTTGCCCTTAGGACAGTGTGTGCATGTAAATGAGTTTCAATAAATGAATAAAGTTACATATATCGAGCCAAAAATATTAGTTGTAAAACTTTATGTAGACAAGAGCTTGGATGGTTAAATTTTAGAATGACCAATAATTTTAATATAAAAAATGCAAAAATATTCAAGAACACAACTTTCTTGATATTTATTCCACTGGAAACGAATGTAAACAAAGAAGAGATTACTGTATTGGCGGACTAGCCGATCAGCTGATGCTCACAACAAAACGTGTTTGTTGTAAGGATTTCGTTAATCGAAGTTTTGTTCGTTAACCGAATTGAAGATTTTTATGGGAGCTAATTTGTTAACCAAAATTTTGTTAATCGAACCGTTCGTTAACCGAGGGACTACTGTATTGTGAGAGCTAATGTGACTATTGTGATAAGGTGGTGATTCTTGTAGTTCCTGTTGAGTGTGCACATATTATGTTAAAACTGCAATAAGTAAGAATAAGACATCAAATAAAACACTATAAAATCATGAAGATCTCTTGGAGAGCCTCAGGATGCACAAACATGATGTTAGAAAATATCATATCCAAAAAAAAAAGAAGAGGAGGAGGGGGGATAGAGGAGAAGGAGAAACAGAGGAGAAGGAAGAATGGAGAAGGAATGAAGGAGAAGGAAGAACAGGGGAGGAATGGTGGAGGAAACCAATATGTCTCCCAGATAATGGAAATACAGGAGACCAATATGTCTCCCATATGATGGAGACACAAGGGAGGAGGAAGGAAGGAGACCAATATGCCTTCCAGAGGCTGGATACACAGTAACTCACTTACCTTGGTAAACGATGTCTTGGGCATGGTACAAAGTGGAACAACTGAGGAACAGAATAAAGGAAATTGAAGATCTGTGGCAGGAAAAACAATAATACTGTTTTGCTAAAATGGCCAATGATTGCCACCACAGCAAAGGTCATCCCCGCAAAGTACGTAAATGTGTCCCCAACAAAGGCTCTTGCAGGATACCTGTTCCAGGGGTAGAGAAAAAAAAAATTTAAGCATTTAATGAATGAATCTATCAGTGGCCTGTTAAAATGTTATTTAATTTTACGTTTGGTAGCAAGACCCATGCAAATACAGTACAGTACATAAAATTTTGCTGAGCATAGGATAAAAAGATTGTCAAGTTATTTTCAAAATTCAGGGTAACCTGTTGGTTTAAATATTTTGTTGATACAGTACTGTACTCATATTTTTGGATATATATATATATACAGTATAGTCTGGGTTTACGCGGATATTTTATACAAGGACGGCCATTTACGCGGCACCTGTCCAGAAGCGGTAATTATTATTTACGCAGTAAATGCCATCATATACGCGGCAAGCGGTGGGGCAAGTGCTGGGCGCTGACGTCATCACTGATGTCGCGGACTGTAATTGGACCACGTATCCTTACCACCCACGCACCCCCTCCGCCGAGCGCTGTGATTGATCTATTTAACCTTGCCACCCCTGCCACCCTCGCTCTCAACCATCGCCGCACCACTCTGACTGTCCCCGCCAATATTCACTCATGCCCAGGAACCGTTTTTTTTTCTTTCTACACAATGGCTTCCGCTGGACCCCCATCACCCCCGTGAAGCCCTGAACTACCTGGCCCAAGCCGCCCCAAGCCCAAGAAGGTGCGACGCGCCTTAAGCTATGAGGTTAAGTACAAGATCGTTCAGGAGTTAGAAAAAGGCAAAAGGCAGGTGGATCTGGCCAGACAATATGGAGTGAATGAATCGACGATCAGCACGATCAAAAAGAATGTAGGCAAAATCAATGAATGCATGAACATTACTAATTCTGCAGGTGCCTCGATGGTGAAATATTGCCACAATAAGGTGCTGCTGAAGACCGAGAGTTTGTTGGTAAGCTACATTATTCGTCAATCAAGAAGGAACATGGCGGTCGACACTCGGGCACTGCAGGACAACGCCCGAGAACTCTATGCAGCAGTAGCAAGAAAAATGGGGGTTGCAGAGCCCAAGCCCTTCAGTGCTTACGCTGGGTGGCTGCAAGGTTTTAAACGATGCAACAAGATCACGAATATTGAGATAGTCGAAGAAGGAGCAAGTGCCGATCGGGCTGCCGCCATGAATTTTCCCCCATTTTTACGGAAAATTATGGAGGAAGGACAGTACACCGACGACCAAGTGTTCAATATGGATGAATCAGGGTTGTACCGGAAGAAATTTCCATCCAAGACCTTCGTAGTCAAGTATGCTAGCAAGTGTCAGGGGCGCAAAACGCAGAAGGAGCGCATCACCTTACTGTTCACCACCAATGCTTCCGGCACTGCTAAGCTGAAGTTGTCTGTGATCCACAAAGCCCGCAAGCTGCATGCCTACAAGAATATGGACATGAGCAAGTTAAATGTCCACTGGCTAACCTTATGGAAAGCATGGATGTTCTCTGGTCTGTCCCTCTCCTGGTTTGACAACTGTCTCGTTCCTGGTATCAAGAAACTCTGCGTGGAAAATAATGTGCATTCAACATTTTGTTGCTCCTCGACAACGCACCAGGACACTCGCCCCTTTTGCTGGATCGTCACCCCAATGTAAATGTGGTCTTCCTTCCCGCTAACACTACGTCGTTAATCCAGCCCATGGATCAGAAGTTGATTTGCAACGTGAAGGCTGCTTTCTCCGCCAAGAAGTTTCGGCTCCTGACCGACCTCACCAACACCAAGGGTGAACTGCAGAACCTAGGGAGTGGCACCGATAGCGAGAGAGAGAAAGAGGAACACGAACAAGATTTGGCGGACAATGAAGTGCGGGTCAAGCAGTTCTGGAAGCTGTTTAACGTGAAAAAGGCTGTTGATTTCTTGGTGGAGGCATGGGGGCAGCTATCTGTGGCAACGATTCAGCAAGCGTGGCGGCATGTGTTGGAGGGCATCCCTGGTGGGAGGCAGAGGCAAACCGTGGCTGGCGAGGCTCAGTCTGGTGCTGTGGCATTGGAGAATGCAAGAGAGGCTGCACAAACTGTTAAAGCTGCAGGCTTCTCCGAGACCACCAACGAGGACATCCTGGAGGTAATCAGGCAACCTGAAGTGTCTGCGGTCGAGATGTTGGAAGATGATGACATCAGTGAGCAGCAAGGTGTTACAGAACAACAAGAGCAGAACTAACACATGCTGATGTGAAGGAGGACATCGAGTTAGCTGAGAGAATTAAGTTCATCCTTGCCAAAGACACGGGCAATCATCGCAATGAAGTGTCTAATAACCTTCTGTTGCAATCCCTGGAGCCCAATATTCAGCAGTATCACGACCACATCAATGCTAGCCATCAACAAAATATCACCAAGTTCTTCACCTGCCACCCACCACAGCCAGCCCAAGTCAGTGATAGTGAGGATATGGACTTCGAGGGGTTTGATGAGGAGGTCCTGCTAGCCTCTGCCTCGGAACCAACCCCCCCCCATCTTCTTGTGCCCAGCCATCTCTTCTACTAACGTAAGTGTTAAATAGCCTAATACAGTGGTCCCTCAGTTAACGAACGGTTCGGTTAACGAATTACCTTCTATAAGAATCTTCAAATCGGTTAACGAAAAAAAATTTGATTAACGAAATCCTTACGAAAAACACGTTTTGTTGTGAGCATCAGCTGGTCAGCTGATGGCCGAGTCTGCCAATTCAGTAATCTGTTCTATGTTTACATTAGTTTCCAGTGGAGTAAATATCAATAAAGTTGTGCTTTATAATTTTTGCATGTTATAAATTAAAATTATTAGTCATTTTAACATTTATTAACATATTGATAATATATGCAGTACAAGAAACTTATTTAGTTGTGCTCCCTTCAGATGCGTGAGTCGATCACAAGGCATCAGTTGGGACTTTGAAACTGTGGAGAGAGCACCTATTTTGTTGGTGTCTTGAATATTTTTGCATTTTTCATAGAAATTATTGGTCATTCTGCACTTAAGTTAACACATTGATAATATATAGCGCAGTGCAGTGTTGATTTAATGAAAATAATTTTGAATTACACCTAGCAAACTTTAAATTTTATTGGTGAAATGACGGCATCAAGCATGGGTCCCCTGAAAGGTGATTTCTCCTCCATCCCCACTTCCTTCTCTTCTCCCTTCTCCTCCACCCCCACTTCTAATTGCCATCATCATCATCATCAACCAGGAGCCTTCTACATGCACACCTTAAAGAAAGTGTACTTTACTGCATTTTTTTTTACTTTGTATATACAGTAGGCCCTTAACATATGCGGGGGTTAGGTAACAGAGATACCTGTGAATGTTAAAAATCCGTGTACTTTTGCTGCCCCCAAAAAAAAACCCTGGCCCCCCATGTCCTTATTTACCATATATACCTGTGTGTAGTTCGAGTTTTAAAGACCAAATTATTTGGCAAAAAATTGGGGGTCGACATCTAAACGGGTAATAGTTTCGTTAGGTTGAAAAATATTTACCAGTAACTACCAGTAAACAATGGAAACGACGCACCAACGCACCACCAGCTGTGAGTGTCGGTACAGTTGCCAGGGCAGATCTCTTGCGTCATCATAGCAAGCCCAAAGTAGCCAAATGCATGGTATGGTATGCACAGGACGATGTAAAACATAAAGTATTCATTTTTTAAAGTTTATCTATAGATACTGTACATAAATTTTTGTTCATTACATTTGAAACATCAATCTTTGTTAATTAAATTTGAAACAAAAGAAAACTACGATACCGTATTTTCATTTAAATATTACATCACAAGTATATTTTACCTTAACTGTGACTGAATGAATATATTCTCAGAAATAAATATGGAACTGTAATATTTTGGCTGAAATGATGTACAGTACATATTACAGTGGAAAGTGGGATAAAATCATGACGAAAATAATGAGTTTTGCTTTCTTTCGTTGTTCAAAATTATTTACCGTAATCACTTTTCGAATGATTTTCAGTTTAAAACTGTTGTACTGTATTACAATAATATTCTATCCTATCATTAGCCTCATAATCCCACAACTGAAAACCATTCGAAAAGCGATTACGGTAACATCTTTTGAACAAAAGAAAGCAAAAGTCATTGCTTTCGTCACAATTTTATCCCACTTTCCACTGGAATACGCACGTCATTTCAGCAAAAATATTACATTTCCATATTCTCAGAAATAAATAGTAGTTTTGTTGAAATGTAATGTCCAGTATTTAATTTTAAAATGCAAAAACCAATAAAAACAATTAATACTGTACACCCGTAATGTACAGGCTGGCATCTCCACTCATCCCTGCTCCCGCCGGTCACCACTCCTCCCCGTGCTATCCCTCCGCCTCCTCCACATCGTCACTACTGTTGTTTTACAATAATATTTTATCCTAATTCACTTGAATAAATACTACGATACCATATTTCTGAATATTTTCATTAAAATCCATTAAAATCATTTTCTTTGTCATCGTCTTCAGCACCAAACAGCTCCTCCCAGTCCTCTCCTTGAACAGGGTTAGAGGGTACGCGTTTTTCGAATCGTTTTCAGTTAAAAAACTGTTACATCACATGTATATTTTACCTAAACTGTGCCTGAATGAATATATTCTCAGAAATAAATAGTAGTTTTGCTGAAACGTGATGTATTTCAATGTAAAATAGGATAAAATACATGACGAAAACAAAAGACTTTATCTAACCTTCCGATGTTCACGAGATGTTACTCGTTTTTTAATAGTTTTCGGTTAAAATACTGTTATATTACAATGATTTTCTATTCATACTGTGCTTGATATACTACTTTCACGGAAATGTAATATTTTTGCTGAAATGACGTACGTATTACAGTGGAAAGTGGGATAAAATCGTGACGAAAACAATGATTTTCGCTTTCTTTCGTTCAAAAGATGTTACCGAAATTGCTTTTGAATGGTTTTCAGTTAAAAAACTGTTGCATCACAAGTGAATTAGGATAGAATATTATTGTAATACAACAGTCATTGCTTTCGTCACTTTCCACTGTAATATGTACGTCATTTCAGCAAAAATATTACATTTCCATATTCTCAGAAATAAATAGTAGTTTTGCTGAAACGTAATGTATTTCAATGTAAATTAGGATAAACTACATGAAAACAAAAGACTTTACCTAACCTTCCGATGTTCAAGATATGTTACTCGTTTTTTTAATAGTTTTCGGTTAAAATACTGTTATATTAGTGATATTCTATTCATACTGTGCTTGATATAATACATTCACGGAAATGTAATATTTTTGCAACTACAATGCTGATGTCAACACAAGCGTGGTTACAGCGAGACTGACTTGAGTGAGGGAGAGCTATGCGTGTGTGTGTGTGAGTTAGCGGGAGCGGGCGATGTGCAGTGTTCGGTGCCGAGCGCTATTTGAATGGTGCGCGATTTGAATGTACTTCAATTACTTCAATGTACAGAATATTCCTCCGGAGGGGCAATCCGCGTATTTGCGAATCCGTGAATGCTAAACCCGCGTATATGAAGGGCCGACTGTACTTTTCTGTGAGCTATATCCTATTGAAACAATGGATTCGGTTAACAAAATTTTCGGTTAAAAAACGACCTTCTGGAACGAATTGTGTTCGTTAACCGAGGGACCACTGTGTATTATTGATATTTCTCTTAAACAGTCATGCGCCGGTTAACGTCCGCCCAAACAACGTCCGATCGCATATACGTCCGTACCCCCCCCAAAAAAAAACCCGTGACGCCTGCTGGACCACCATTCCACAACCCCCTGACGGAGACACGATGATCCTCCCCATACTATCAGATATTATGTGTTAAAGGAATATGCTTCCTTACTTAGGCTTTTTTTAAGCATTTGCCTACAGGTGAAATGTTAACCTACGTCTATTGAGGATAAAATCTTTCACCTACAAATTGACAATAACACATTTGCTGTAATCAGACATATCTAGTTACAATTGGGGTTGCAATTTCAAATTCTGTGGCATTACTAAAGATAGTAAAGTTTCTGGTGCACTCTAAGATTAAGAGAGAAAACGGAGGACTCAGGCGTCCTGATGTGAGAGAAAACAGACTCGTATGATGGGGGACCAAATAAAAAAAGCATAGCTACATGTTTTGTGGACTACAGTATTAAGCATACCCTTTTCATCACTTTGTAATAAGCCTAGCCATGCCTATGTGTGTTTATGATATTTACCATAACATTATGTATATATATTTAGTGGGTCTAAATGGTCGTAAAATGGGAAACTTGGGGTTGGGTCTTCGGTGCCTGAACCAATTACAATAAATCCCATAGGTTCTGTACTTTCGTTATCGGCGAGGTCCCAATTAGGCGTGATAACCAAGGGATGACTGTGCTGTACTGTATATACTTGTGACACTGGCCAGTTGCTTCTGGTGTTATGGTACAGGGGTACAAAGTGACAGCACGAGGATTCCGCTTCCTCTATCAAGGAATAAACAATTAAAATTTAAAATGAAAAAAAAAAACCATTCAAATAATGGGACCTAGCGAACCGAAATAGACCTAGAGCGGGCACAATCACATATGCATCGCGTATTCTTATAGATTGTGCTGCTAGGCGTACGTTATCTAGTGGTTTTAGTCAATATTGTACAGTAACAATGGACCTAAGTGCAAACCTGTATTGTACATGTACTAAATGATTACGGTACTAAAATTGTTATGTCTATTGCAAATATAGCTTGTTTATACAGGTATTCAAATAAATTACTATCTTACAAGAATCCCTCCAATGTAAGTTATATTCACCCAGGTCGTTTGGGTGGCAAATTATGAGAAGAGCTTAGTCACTCTTAAGTAATGATAAATAAACACGCAGGCCTTCAGCACCAACTGTCAAATCTTATCTCAAATAAATAAATAAACAAACGCCAGACATTCTGTCACCTCACCTCCCGCCCCCTCTTCCCACCCTGGTGATTTCTTTATGTTTATTTTATATAATATCTCAGACTAAAGTTAGGATAATATAATTTGCATTGCTGAAATCCTTGCAAGACAGAGATTAATTTGAATATAAGCGTCATATATTTTGCTCAAGATATAAAAAATGTAGTACATTAGTGTACAATACTGTAGTACATTTTATAAAAAGTTTTTCAACTGTATTTTTGGGTAGATTTACATAAATTTCTTCATTTATTTTCATCCATTTACATGCACACACCATACTAAAAGAAACGTAAAAGAAATAAATGACCTTAGTGCAAAGCTGGAGTGCACATGTACTAATTTGATTACGGTACTAAAATTGTTATGTCTAGTGCGAATTACAACATGTTTATATTCAAATAAATCAGTATCTTACAAGAATCCCAGCTATGTTAATTATATTCTCCTAGGTCATATCACTGGCATTTTAAAATGAGAGAAGCTTAGTAGGACTGTTAAATAAACACACAGAGACCTTCACCTCAAACTTATCACCTCAACCCCCCCAACCCCTCGCTGGGTGGCGGAGCCGTCAGTCCCTCCCCCCCAGCCAGGCTTTTAGGCTTACAGTTTTTATCTTATATAATATCTCAGACTAAAGTTAGGAGATTATAATTTGCATTGCTGGAATCCTTGCAAGACAGCCAATAATTTGAATATAAACGTCATATATTTTGCTCAAGAGATAAAAATTGTTGTACATTAGTGTACAGTACTGTAGTACATTTTATAAAAAAGTTTTTCAACTGTATTTTTGGGTAGATTTACATAGATTTCTTCATTTATTTTCATCCATTTACATGCACACACCATACTAAAAGAAACGTAATAGAAATAAATGACCTTAGTGCAAAGCTGGAGTGCACATGTACTAATTTGATTACGGTACTAAAATTGTTTTGTCTAGTGCAAATTATAGCATGTTTATATTCAAATTAATCAGTATGTTACAAGAATCCCAGCTATGTTAATTATATTCACCCAGGTCATTTCACTGGCTTTTTATAAGAGAGAAGCTTAGTCACCTGAGAACTGATAAATATACACGCGTTAGACCTGGGCCTGTACCAACTGTCAAACGTAATACCTCCCCTCCCCCCACGCCCCCTCGCTCGCCCATCTGCTCGGCGTTGCTGGAATCCTTGTAAAACAGTGAACAATTTTAATATAAACATCATGTATTTTGCACAAGAGATAAAAATTAATAACCTGTATCACATTACAGTAGTAATTTAAGAGTAAAAGTGTATATGTCCGTATATAGTATTCCACATACACGTAAGTATAAATAAAAAGTTTATGTGATGATCGGACAACGTCCATTTCGGTTAACGTCACGTTTCCAAGAACGTAGCTAGACCCCGACTTACGACTACATGGACTTACGTTCATTGGTACTTATGACCTGCTTTGACCGTACGTCCATACGGGACATACGACTGCAACCGTCATGACCAAAAATATTTTCAAATGACGCGCGCATTTTCTATACCGAAACGTTTCCGTCCCGGGCGAGAAGGAGGGGTGTCTTGGGTCGCCTCGTGGGTACACTCACTCAGTGGAGCGCTTTGTTTGTGTTTGGCTATCGTATCCTATACTGATCGCGTTGTGAACTTTCGTTATTATCGTATTTAATTGACTTTATAATGACTGGAAAGCGTAAAAGTGAGAGTGCTGGTGGTGCTCCAAGGAAAAGGAGACAGGCAATTACTTTTGAGATGAAACTGAAGATAATATCACAGTATGAGAATGAAAAAACAGTAGCAACAATCTCACGCGACCTAGGTTTCTCACACTCGACTATATCCACTATTCTGAAGCACAAGGAACGTATTCGTGAAGTAGTGAAAGGAACAACACCTATAAAGGGAACTATAATATCAAAGAAAAGAGAAGGTCCTATCCACGATATGGAAAAATTATTGGTGATATGGATAGAAGACCAGATACAGAAGCGTGTACCCTTAAGCGTTCTAACCATACAGGCTAAAGCAAGAAGCCTGTTCCAAAGCCTGAAGGAGCAGGCAGGAGATGAATGTGATCAAACATTTACAGGAAGTCAAGGGTGGTTTGATAGATTTAAAAAACGCTACAGTCTACACAATGTTAAGGTGAGTGGAGAGGCAGCTGGTGCCGATGTTGGTGCTGCCGACACTTTTAAGGAGGAGTTAGATGATGTGATTTTGGAAGGGAATTATTTGCCTGAGCAAATATTCAATGTGGACGAGACTGGATTATTGTGGAAGCGCATGCCTGAGCGGACATACATCCACAAAGAGGCAAAAACAATGCCCGGATTCAAGGCATTCAAGGACAGCATTACACTTCTGTTGGGGGGAATGTTGCTGGTTTCAAGCTAAAGCCCTTCATGATCTATCATTCAGGGAACCCCAGGGCTTTTAAACATGTCAGCAAGCACACACTGCCAGTGTTTTATCGCAGTAACAAGAGAGCCTGGATGACCCTAGTACTGTTTGAGGATTGGTTCATGACCTGTTTCATTCCACGAGCCAAGGAGTATTGTCTGCAACAAAGGATTCCATTCAAGATTTTACTGATTTTGGATAATGCTCCGGGACACCCACCACACCTGGACGACATGCACCCTAATGTTAAGGTAGTGTACATTCCACCTAACACTACCTCTATCATCCAACCCATGGATCAAGGTGCTATTGCTTCCTTTAAAGCGTATTATTTACGCACGACCTTCGCTCAGGCTGTTGCTGCTACTGAAGGTGAGAAAACGGCAGGCAGTTTTGGAAGGAGTACAACATTTTGTCATGTATAAAGAACAATAGTGCAGCATGGGATCAGGTTACAAAACATTGCATGAATGGAATATGGAAGAAAATCCTGAAAAGATATGTGCACAGTTTCAAAGGATTTAATGCAAATGAAGTTATTTTGGATATTAGTAACAAGATAGTGGAGTTAGGTAAACAGCTGGAGTTAGAAATTGATACTGAAGATGTTGGACAGTTGGTTGAAAGTGTAGCAGAAGAGCTCAGTAACGAGGATCTTATTGAACTAGATGCACAGAAAATTGCAGAGGAAGAAGAGAGACAAAATGTAGAAGAAGAGCCTGCACCCCCCAAAAAGTTTTCAGTGAAACAAATGGCAGAGGCATTTGCTACAATTAATAAAGCAATGCAAATGTTTGATGGCATGGATCAAAATTATGAGCGTTATGCCAAAGTTGACAGAACGATCCAAGATGCACTTGCTTGCTACAGAGAAATTTATAATGAAAAGAAAAAGCAAACTGTGCAGTCTAAATTGGACATCTATTTCAAGAAGTCCCCCAGTGCTGTCTCCTCACGCCCCACCAGTGCTGCCTCTTCACTCCCTCAAGATGATCCAATACCTTCAACCAGCAAGTTACCACAGTACATAAACCTGTCTGAAGAAAGCGACATTGATGACCCACCCAGCCCTGTCTCCTCTTCTGCTTCTTCCAATTAATATAGTCTCCATGTATCCTGTAAATAGAAAATTATGGGGGCCCTGTGTGCATTCAGCTGACTACATTTAAGGTAAGTGCTCAGTCACACTGTATCCATTCCTCATTATTTTTTACGTTTAGTGTACTGTATTTCATTGTAGATTTTTAATTTTTTTTTATCTATGTCGGACTTACGACCTGGATTTGGGTCCCTAACCCCGTCGTAAGTCGGGTATATATATATATATATATATATATATATATATATATATATATATATATACAGGTTGTACCTCTCTAGTCCGGCAACCTCGGGACCTGACCGGTGCCGGACCATGGAAATTCACCCTTTTCCTGGATAGATAGTGACTTGTGCTTATGCTTGGAAGCACTAGCACCACTTTCTCTGCATCATGGTCTCTTTGAAGACATATTGAAGGGTTAAATGTCGTATAGTAGCTTCTCAAATTTCGCGAGTTTTTAATTCTTAACGTATTTTATTGGAACACACAAAAAAATAAATAAATAAAAATTTTGACGGCGGAAACTTGAATTTCGACGGGTTTGAACGGCCCGCCAACGTGCAGACGACGTGCATAATCGTGTAAACAGCGTCATTTCTCTTATGTACAAAAGATTCATTATTGTTTATTACTGAATGTCTTTTTTATTGAATTAATGTTTATGTGTGCAAAATGAGAAATACAATTCATTAATAATACTTAGAATATTAAAACACACGAGGAAATGACACAGCATTGTTTTCGTTGATTACAAAACCAGTGACTGACTGGTTCTACATATAAAACTGAAGAAATTAAGACCTTGGTTGTAGCTGTAGTAAAATTAATATGGTTGTTTTAAGTAATGTTATTTAATGTTAATAAATGGAACAATAGAAGTAGCTAACGATAATGGTAAAGAAAAAAGAGAGATCGCGTATGTAAGTGCGCACACGTGAAAACATATCGTCATTACTTTACATAAGAATATGAAAGCAACACTTATTTACTGCTCATATATGTTGAAGGGCTAAATGTTGTACTCTGTATAGACAAGCAGAGAGAGAGAGAGAGAGCAGCCGCACTGCCGGATGTAAACAAACCTAAATTTCCCGCAGCTTTGTTGTTGTTTTTTTTTACGGGGAATAGCCCACCAGGGCATAGGTCACTGACCCACATTGGGGCCTGAGGGGCAAAAATTTAATACTCCTGTAATAATAATAATAATAATAAAATAATAATAATAAAAATTCAGATAAGTAAAAAAAAAAAAAAAAGTTGCCTTTCTACCTATTGGATAAACTAAAATCATTCCGGACCACGGGAGTTTCCGCTTAACGCGGTCAATTGAACCCACAGGGTACCGCGTTAAGTGAAAACCGAGTCAAGTGAACAACAGAACATATGGGATTAATTCCAATAGAGACTGGCCCGACCCCCAAACTCCACTTTTTGACGACACACAACTATGTTGTAGTAAAAATATTATCTTAACTTTATGATGGTATGCACACACAATTAATAATTAAGAGAAATATCAATAATATTAGGTTTTTTAACACTTACATTAGTAGAAAAGATGGCTGGGCACACGCGGATGGGGGGTTGGTTCCGAGACAGAGGGCAGATTATTGGCCCTCACCTGTATCACTTGTATCAATTGTATCACTATCCACCACAGAGGCTTGCAGGGCTCTTTGTCAAACCCCTCAAAGTCCATATAAGTCCATATCCTCACTATAATTATCACTATCACTGACTTGGGCCGGCTGTGGTGGGTGGTGGGTGAAGAACTTGGTAATGTTTTGATGACTGGGCGACCTTGTGTGCATCGTGCCTGCGCCGCTTCCCGCGTATATGAGTAGATGAACCGCGTTAAGTGAAAGTTCGGTTCTGGCGAGGCACCGCGTATATGAGAAATCGCGTTAAGTGAAACCGCGTTAAGCGGGGTACAACTGTATATATATATATATGCAAGTAAATCACTGTAGGTGCGCGTGATCTAGGTAAATGCTGATAACCACCAGTATTACCCCGCTTTACACGGTTTCACTTTCCGCGATTTCTCATTTACACGGTACCTTGCCAGAACCGGACTTTCACTTTCCGCGGTGCACCTACAGTGAGTTCTGCTATAACGCGTGTTTTGACAACGCGAATTTGCTCGAACGCGATTTATGAATTGAGGAACGATATTTGTAAAACGTGAACTCGTTTGCTCTAACGCGATTCCACTCGAACGGTTGTTGTGGCTTCAGTTCACGTTCGACATCACATGTTCAATTGAGTTTTGTGTTTTGTTTGTGAACAATTGCAGAAATAATGTATGTAATATTTATGTATACAGTATACCTATATATTATAAGTAAATTGTAAAATTTTACATAAAAGAGAAAATCAAATTACATAGCGTTTTACACCCGCGCTCTCTCTACATCACACACAGTGTTTACAGTTCACGTTCGACATCACATATTCAATTTATTTATGTGTTTTGTTTGTGAAGAATTGCAGAAATAATTTATGTAATATTTATGTATACAGTAAACCACTCACAAGGTCCTACAGTACCACTAATTATTTTATACTGAAACTTACGTTTGGTAAGCTGGATTAAAATGAAGATTACCGGTATATTAAAATAATAAAAATGTATTATAAACCAGTCTAACATACCGTAATAAACACAGCTGCTATTATCATCCCCCCCTCCCCCATTTGCCAGTGACAAGAAAGGGAAAGTGACCTTGACTGTGACCGCCTGTGGCTATTTTTAGCCGTCCTTGTGTTCGGAGGTGGTCAGTAATGCATATCTGTATATTTACTGATCATAATACTTATCTCTTATAAATAATTCATTTAAAATTTATTTTTTTGCAAAGAATATTCAGTAAATGACTGCATTAATTCTTGAAACTACCTACAGTGGTAAATTTAGGATATAAATAATGAACAGAAGTCACGTCATGGATTCGGAGTTTGGTCCTTAACGATCACCATAAATGTAGCCTCCCTTTTTCGCGAAACACGTATATAAATTAAAGAAAATACTTGCAGTATATTTAATATATTACAGTATATTATATATAAATAAATAAACAAATAAATTCAAATTCCCTTATCATCCTGTGTCATATACAGAAATACTTGAGTCCCTGAGCGAGTACACAAAAAGAAAACGGACATCCTGGAGTGGATAGAGAACGGACATCTCTACTGGGGGACTCAAACGTTTCTCATGTTTTGTGGGCGCTCTAGCATAATATGAATAATATGTAAATTACAATTTACTTATACAGGTATATATATATATGTAAATTGTAAAAATTTAAATAAAAGAAAAACTAAATACGTAGCGTTTAAAGTGTACTGTACAGTATGTACAGTGCTGTGGCTTGGCGCGGGGTTATGCAGTGTTTACAGTTCACGTTCAATTGATTTATGTGTTTTGTTTGTGAACAATTGCAGAAATAATTTATGTAATATTTATGTATACAGTATACCTGTACAGTATATGTAAAATGTAAAATTTTAACTAAGAGAGAAAAACAAAATACGTAGCGTTTTAGACCTGTGCTCTCTTTACTCCACACGTTCACTTTGCTAGATGTGAGAAATTTTTAAGCGTCCTCAGTGCTTTCTGATTTACTGTTTCCCCAATTTTGTGACTATGGAAAAGAAGAATATCTCCGGGAAGCATTCTGGTGATCGCATTTCTGGTGGTGATCGTAAAAGAAAGGCTATAACACTTGAAGGCAAGCTTGATGTTGTCAAGCGTTTTGAAAATAAGGAAAGAACATGTGATATTGTGCGTGCAACGGGAATAAAGGAGTCTACTTTGCGTACCATTAGAGCCAATGCAGAAAAGATTAAAGCAAGCTGTGTTGCTGGAAAAACCAAGGGAGCTAGCAAAAGTGTAAGATCACGGCCAAAGGATAGAAGATCAAACGAAAAAGCGATCTGGGACCAGCTTCCTCACCATTAAAGAGAAAGCCTTGTCAATATATGAGGACCTAAAGAAAAAAGCTGAAAATCCTGATGATGTGGTTGCCTTTAGTGCTAGTAGTGGATGGTTTTCTGGTTTTAAGACCCGCTATGCTTTTCATAATGTAAAGTTATGTGGTGAAGCCGCAAGTGCCGACGAAGCAAGTGCCCGGGCATTTCCTCCCACTGTAAAGAAATTGATTCAGGAAGAAGGCTAAACCTTAGACCAAATTTTTAATTTGGATGAAACAGGTTTATACTGGAAGCGCATGCCAACAAGAACTTACATTTCCAAGAATGAAGCACATGCTCCAGGCTTTAAGGCTGCGAAGGACCGTGTGACAGTGTTGTTGGGTGCAAATGCTAGTGGAGACTTAAAGCTTAAGCCTGTGTTGGTGTATCACTCTGTCAACCCGCGAGCTTTAAAGGGTTACATAAAGTCTACTCTAGGTATTCACTTTAGGTCAAGCAAAAAAGGTTGGATGACGGGACAAATTTTTTCTGACCTTCTTGTGGATGTTTTTGAAAATGTGTTTAAAAAATATTGCAAGAAGAAGAATATAGATTTTAAGATTCTCCTCATTTTAGATAATGCGCCAAGCCACCCTCCCACTGTTGCTGAGCTTTCTGACAATATCAAAGTGCTCTTTCTACCTCCAAATACAACATCTCTCCTTCAACCAATGGACCAAGGCGTAATAGCGGCCTTCAAAGCCTATTATTTGAGGCGTACATTTAAGAAACTTATTGAAGCTACTGAGGAAGGAAATGATAAGGCCAGTGTTCTTCAGTTTTGGAAAAAATTCAACATCAAGCATGCAATTGACATCATTGTGGAGGCCTGGGGTGAAGTAAGTAAGGACTGCTTGAGTGGAGTTTGGCGGAAGCTTCTCCCAGATTTAATTCATGATTTTACAGGCTTTGATGCATCAGAGGAGCTCCCAAAAATTACAGAAAATTGTGTTTCTCTTGCAAAGTAAGTTGGCTTTGCTGAAGTGGAAAGTGCTGATGTTGAGGAACTGCTCGAGTTCCACTGTGAAGACCTCTCTACAGAAGATCTACAACAACTTGTTGATTCTGGGAAAATAGAAGATGCCGAAGATGAAGAAGTCCAGGATGCAAAACCACGAGAACTTCCCACTTCTGTTTTATCTTCTATCCTGAGGGAAGTTGATACGCAGTTGCAGCGCTTGGAAGACAATGACTACAATGCAGAAAGGAGCAGGATTGCAGTTCGTGGTGCTAAATCTTTTTTGGCACCTTATGAACAGCTTCTTTGTGAAAGAAGAAAGACGGCAAAACAGCAAACATTAGAAGTCTTTTTTAAGTCAACCCCCAAGAAGCAGACTGAAGACACTGAACCACAGCCATCCACTTCTGGAATTAGACGTTTTTTTCTTCCCTCCCATGCAACCAAAACTGCACCTGATGATGATACTGATGATGATGATGACGATGACAATTGTCAACTCCTGTCTGCATGACTCCTCAACCTCAACATTAACCTTCTCCCCCATCAAGTTAAATTCATATTTTTTCAAGGTAAAGTGTAACATTTACTGTATGATTTCATTATTAGATATGAATGTAACATTTATTTAGACTGTGCTATCCTTTGTGTTAGGCTAACTACGAAATTTTTTTTCGATTTGGAGTAATCTGCACCTAACCCTATTTTCTCCATAAGCCCTGTTATTTTTATTACGCGATTTTCTATAACACGATATTTTACAAGAACACAATTATCGCGTTATAGCAGAACTACCTGTATGGTATATATTTTTATAAGAAAACTATGGCTGTGAGGTGTTATAGTTGCCTTTCAACTCGTATTTTCTGGTAAATTTACATAAATTTCTTAATACAGTGACCCCTCCGTTAACGAACTCAATCCGTTCCAGAAGGTCATTCGTTAACCGAAAAGTTCGTTAACCGAAACCATTGTTTCAATGGGTTTTTGGGTAATTGGTTCCAGCTCACCGAAAATTTCCTAAATTCAACAAAAATGGTAGAAAAGTTCACTTACTTTGAGGTGTGTATGTAGAAGGCTCCTGGATGATGATGATGGGATTTAGAATAGGGGTGGAGGAGAAGGAAGAAGAGAAAGCATTGGGGTGGAAGAGAAGTCACCCCATGGCGCCAGTTCACCCATAAAATTTTAGCTCTCTTGGTGTAATTCAAGATTATTTTCTTTAAATCAACACTGCACTGCATTATATATTGTCAATATGTAAAATATATTTCAAAATGACCAATAATTTGCTTGGAAACACAGAAAAAAAGCGTTTAGTTGAAGAGAGTCTCAAGCAAGATGTTACCTCCAGTGAAAACAGAGAGAGACTAACTCCTGTTTGCTGTGCTAAGAGGCTGGATGCCGCGCATTAAACTAGTCACTTTACCTTCAATTATGTTCAATAATTGTTAAAATGACTAAAAAATTGAATATTAAACTTTTAAAATTATTGAATAGTATAAACTTCTTGATATTACTAAAATAGTAAGGAATTTAAGCCCTAGAACCGATTAATGTATTGGCGGACTGATACTAAAGCTGGTTGCCCGGTCAGTGCAAGCGAAAACATGTTGAGGTCGGTTCGTAAGAACTTCGTTAACCGAATTTTTTTTTGTTAACCGAATTGAAGATCCTTATGGAAGGCAGTTCGTTAATCGAAATTACGTTAACCGAGGTGTTCGTTAAACGAGGGGTCACTGTATATTTTTAATTAGTTACATGCACACACCTTCCTACTGTACATACATACTGTAATGTGAAAAAAGTACAGTATAACACGGCAGTTACTGACATCCTTCATTGGCTAAATGGCTACAAAAAATTCTGTAAGTTTGATCTACGTATCACCTCAGCTGTCGTTCAGATGCCATCTGTTCTAGAGACAGTAATTTTTACGAGGAAAAAATTGCCATATGGCACACCAACCAACTCAACAGGAGTTGACTTGAGGGTAGACTCTCGCAAGTGTGCTGCACACAACCTCTCTATCACCAACACCTTGTTTAGGCAGGTCCTCATCACCCGTGCCATGCGTGGCTCAGACCACTGTGACACTGATCATTGGATCATCAGAGCCAAGACCTCACTTCATGTTGCCCCAAAATGGCGAAGGCAGCAAGCCCCCAGAAGAGGTTTTAACACTAAGAGTCTGTAGTATCCAGTAATAGCACATGCTTTCAAAGAGCAGCTCAAACATGGGCTGATATACAACCCGACAACAAATAACCCAAATCCCAGTGCCGAATGGGATATACTCAACACTGCCATGAAAAAAACCTGCAGAGAGACCCTCGGACCGATCTAAAGAATACACCAGGACTGGTTTTATGAAAATGACCCGGCCATCAATGTACTCGTCGATGATAAACATCCTGTTTTAACTGACTGGCAGAACAACTGGCAGAACAACCCTCAGTCTCAAACCAAAGCTGATACCTTCCACAAAAAGAAAGCGGCGGCGACCCAGCAGGATCTTCGCAATCTAAAGAATGACTGATTTAAAAATAAAGCATGTGAAACACAAAACTTTGCACAGCACAAGATGCACAAACTTTCAAATCCACTAAAATATTTTATGGGCCAATCACATGCTCATCCGATGGTAACTCCATAATTAAAGACGATGAAGCCTTGAGCGCTGGAAGCACTACCATTCACTGCTTAACTGAAATATCGATCTGGATGTCCTGACTACACAGCAGGTCCCTCAGCATCCAGAGCTGATCCACCTCATCAATCCTCCATCCCTGGATGAGGTAGCTACTGCCATCAAACAGATGAAAATAACAAAGCCTCAGGGCCCGATGGAATCCCAGCCATGGTGTATAAAGAAGAAGGACCTCTGCTTACCTGTCATCTCCATTCTCTCCTGGAGAATATATGGGAAAAGGCGGAAATCCCCAAAGCTCTTAAAGACGCCTCCATTGTCAATATTTATAAGAACAAGGGAGACCGGTCAGACTGTGGCAACTACTGTGGGGTCTCGCTGCTTTCCGTAGCTGGCAAGGTTATCGCCCGAGTCCTCCGAAACAGACTTCTTCCCGAGGCGGAAAATTTCCTCCCAGAATCTCAATGTGGCTTTAAACCATCACGTGGAACCACTGACATGATCTTTGCTGCCCGACAGATACAGGAAAAGTGCAGAGAGCAGCATCGCGACCTGTACATGGCTTTCATTGATCTAACCAATGCCTTTGACTCAGACAACAGGGAAGCCCTCTGGTGGACCCTCAGCAGTTTTGGCTGCCCACTAAAATTCATCGCCATTGTGAGGCAACTCCACGATGGCATGAACAGCAGTGTCCTGCACAATAGCACACAGTCTGAGTTCTTCCCCATCCAAACGGGTGTTAAGAAGAGAGTCCGGTTTTTGGTGGAGGTGCTTTTATTTTTGGTAGATTGTTATGATATTCCTGTCATCAATCAAGGATCATATGTACATCAATTCTAGCCCCATAACCCCCTTTTACCCTTTCAAATTTTTCAACCCTTTACATATTTCTCACATTTGTCTAAATTTTTAAGGTGTAATTTCTCCATTACTTTCTATTTTCCTTTGAAATTGATAGTACTAAGAGATCTAGTATTGCCATTGATTATTACAGGACGATATGTTTGTTTTTGTCTTTGGTTTTAAGGATAAAAAATTTTCAACTTTGGTTGAAATTTTTGTCAAAATATTGAGATTAAATATTCAACCAAAAATAAATCTTACAAGATAGGGGAATGCGCATGCGTGTCGTTGTGTCAACAAAGGCTGTAAGAGACTGCTCCTTAAAAGTCGTATTTCTGACGAATTCAGCAAGTCTACTATTCCCAGCCTGTGCAGACAACTATAGTAAGAACCAGTTATCAGCACAGTGGCATCTTTTTTTTTTTTTTTGACTGTCATTTTTTGGGGGATAAAACATCTGGTCCTACCACCCGGTCCATTCTGGTCAAAGTTTTCAAGTTTGCGCATGCGTAATGTGAAGTGTGACTTGGCAGTGACGTCTTTACCACTCCACCTGACTGTAGTGTTGCCAACATGTTCTATTGCCTGCCGTTAAACGCTCCCATTCGTTGGAGGGGCTACAGCTCCTTCTCGCACCCTGTCTGGGGCTGTAGAGGGTGACCTCCTACCGTCAGGGATCCCCAGGTGAGCTTACATGTGGCTCAATGACCGACCCTCCGCCGACGATGAACACAGGGGATTCCCTTTGTCTCCCTGCCCCGTCGTGCCTTCGTCGTCTCGCCTTTCCTCAGGACTTGCCTCTGAGCACACGGACGACCTAGTTCTTCCGTCACTGCTCTCCACTTCAGGACTCAACACTTCGCCTCCGCCGAAGTCCTACAGCCGTAATAGTCACCACACAAATGGACGAGACGGATCGCCTGCTCACTCAAGTAGGCTTTCCTGCTCCCCAGGGGGAGGTGATGCTGAAGTTCACCATCATCACCCCAGAAACTCGTCGTACCAAGGTAATGGTTCACCACGTACCCTGGGAGATCCCTATCGACGATCTTCTCCGTCTTCTCCCACAACTACTCGACATGGAGCGCCGCATCAACCCGGTCTCCAAAAGTCCATCGAACGAACTCATCGGCTGGTGGGTGGGCCTCTCCCTCCGAAGGTGAATGTAGGACCTACAGTATTCACAACTGTCCTCTCGACCGATTTATCAGAACCCCGAAAATTTGTGGTCGTTGCCAGTCATGGAAACACCGCACCTGGGAGTGCACGAGGATGGTCGCCTGCGGTTTCTGTGCAGGTCCTCACAACACAGTGGAATGTAAATAAAAAATCCAGAACAAAATCCCAGTTATTCCACGGTGTGTCAATTGCCATGGCAGTCACCACACCTGGAATGTCAATTGCCCACAGCATCCTGGCACTCGCCCGGGGAAAACTTACCTTGTACCACCGCCCTCGTCTCTGACAAAGCCCGTCAACCAAACCTCACTCCTATCCACCACCGCCTCTTCCATCCACCAAGGATTTCCCATTGATCTCCTTTCCTCTACCATACCCCCTATCACCCATCGTTTCTCCCCTCCCTCTCTCTTCCTACTGTTCTTGGAATAAGGTCGTTGCCGGCCCTGCCACTTAGTCACCACCACCTCCTGCCCACCTAGACCCCAGATGTCCTTCACCAACACCACCACCTCTTGCTCACCTGAGCCCTCACCTTTCCTCCCCATCACCACCACCTCCTGCCCACCCGGACAACCCGCTGTCTCTCACCAGCACCAGCACCACCACCTCTGGCTCACCTGAACCCTCACCGTCCCTCTCCGTCGCTACCACCACCACCTGCCCAGTCAGGCCCTCGGCAATCCTCGCCGCCACCTCCAGCTCCTGCACAGGTACACCAAGTTGGTTCTATGGAAACAATCACTCTCCGTCTGGATCGCGACTCCAAACAAATCAACCTTCTCTCTGCCCACCTCGACTCGTTTGTGAAAACAATTGCGACATTGCAGAGGTAACAACAACTCATTCTGGAAAACCCTGGCCCAACAGGGGCGCACTTTGCAAGCCCTGGTGACCCGCCTCCTTCCTTCTCCCGAGATGGAGGATC
The DNA here is from genome assembly GCF_018991925.1 of Homarus americanus. NCBI lineage: Eukaryota > Metazoa > Arthropoda > Malacostraca > Decapoda > Nephropidae > Homarus > Homarus americanus. The sequence continues at coordinate 5,511,597 of NW_024748502.1, read as the reverse complement.
CATCCCTCACTCTCCCACTCCTCCCTCTCCAATATACTCAACAGAATTTGGTACCTCCTTTGGAGCCCTGTCTATCCCCACCATCTCATCTCACACCGGAGGCCGTTCCCTCCTCTTATTACAATGGAACATCCAGGGACTTAGACCTCACCCAGTTTGTGCTCTCCCATCAAGTAGATGTTGCTCTACTTCAGGAAACCATCACAGACGAAGTTACTCCACTCCACCTCTCTGGCTATACTGTTTACACCCTACCTCGGACCGTGAGCAGGCTCGTGGCCTCCTCACCCTTGTGCGTAACACCATTCCATTTGTTCGACTTCCTTCACCTGACTCACATGGACCCCCAGTCTGAATTACTTTCTGTCTCCCTTATTCTTGGTGACCGGACCCTTCGTGTAGTCAGTGTTCATTTCAAGAGTGATTCTCTGGACCCCCAGATTCTTCACGACCTCCATGATGGGGTTCCCACTATTGTTCTTTGAAGGTTCCAAGTGTTCCCTGAAGAAGGCAGTGATGGGTAGGGAAACACCGGGTAACACTGAAGTCCATTTATTAACAGATAGGAGAAACACAAGTAGTGACTAGCGTGTGCCATGCACGGCCCACAGAGTCAGACTGAGACTGCCTTGCCATATGGCAGCCTCGGAGCAATGTTGCCACATAACACGTGCAGTGTTGCCACATAATTATATACATAGATGCTACTCGGCACAGTAGCTTATGTACAAGGTTGCTACTCGGCACAGTAGCTTAGATACATAACCTACATCTCCCTCCCCCCTCACGCTCATAGTCTTTGTCTTGAGCAGACTTCTTAGTCCTAAGTCGCTCCGAGCGTCGAGGTGCACTGTGGGACGGATCCTCGTGAGGTGTAGGGGACTCGTCCTCGGTCAGGGGGCCAGCAGCAGGGGGTGGGACTGGCCGGAGGAAGCGGCGGTTCCTCCACCAGACACGGCCGCTCGGCATCCTGACCTTGTAGTCCTGCGACCGGCCGACACCCATCACTATGCCCACCATGTCCCAACGTGTCGTCGTCGGGTCCTGGGCACGTGTAGCAGCGCAGCGGTCGCAGCTCTCGGCTCTGGTCTGCCACTCCTTCGCAAAGGCCTTGGCGTGTGCAGGAACACAAGAGCGGAGAGGGTGACCATACAGGACCTGGGCAGGGGAGCGTCCTGTGTGGGTGGGAGTGGATGCGGGTTCTGGGCAGCTCTGTGCGGCAGCGCCAGGCGCGTCGCTCGTTGACTCACGCACCCTGCTGGCAGTGTACCGAGCAGCTGGGATCTGCTCGGGAAAGTCTCTGGGCACCACGCCTAACTCCTTGCAGTGCTCCCACGACAACAAGGGTGTAGCGAGAGTAGGCTGCATGTCGATCCATCCGTGACACGACCTGTCGCCGTAGGTGATCTCCGCTTGAAAGGAGCCCACAGCGTCCGGCGTCTGGGAACCGTCCGCATTGTAGTATAGCAGCTGCGGTGGTGGTCCCAGGTCGCGTTTGGTGAGGCCCAGACACATCCCCGTGTGTGACGGCGACGCGGATGGTAGGGGAAGGGGTAGCCCTGGGGCGTGTGGTCGATTCCACCCTCCTGATGTGACTCCGCTGCTGCTTGGGGCTGCGTGGGCCATCTGAAGGGGGCTGCGTGCGAACCACGAGGGAAGTGCACTGCTTTCCTCCTCGTCTCGGGCTTTTGGGCTTGGGTTGGCGGCAGCACTTGTCGTTGTGTCCATAGCGACCGCAGGCCTGACACTTGTGGCCTCATGCAGGGCACCTGTCTGTGTTAGACCAGTGGCCCTTACGGTCACATCCACGAAACAGTGCGTCGGCGGCCGGGCATGTCTTAGGGCCATGCTGCTTTCCACAGCTGCCACAGGAAGCACTAGGCGGAGGCGTGGAAGAACGTGCGGCAGCCTTCACGTTGTTGACCGCCTTCTTACCCTTCTTGTACTGTGACATAGCTCTCACAGCAGGTGAGGCCCGTAAGGCAAAGGTGGCGGACTTGGTGGCCTCGTAGGACCGACATTCAGTCACTACCACCTGGAGTGTGGAGGAAGCGTCCAGGGGGATGAGTCGCTGCACCAACTCTTCTTGTCTGACACCTGTCAAGATCCCGTGCTTGATCCAGGCTTCCTCACATTCCCGGCTGTGTGCCTTGCAGACGTCGATCTCCTCCGACAAACTCTTTAAACGTACAAAAAAGTCGTCAAAGGATTCATTCTCCGCCTGCTTGCAGCTGGTGAAGGCGCGGCAACGCAAAGCCTCGTTCTTCCTACCCTTAACGTGCCCCTGCAAAAGGTCGAGCACATCCGTCACTGAAGAGGTAGAATCGGGAGGCACTTGCAACGTGTGCTCCAAAACTCTCTGGGTCTCCAGCGACAAACACATCCGCAGTTGGATGAGCTGTTTGTTTGGAGGCATGCTGTCAAGGTCCACCATCGTGGAGTGATCTGTCCACCGCCACCTCCACTCACGAAAAAGCTGAAACGTGACGTCTGGTGAGAGGGCGGGTGGGGGTTGAACAGATGCCTTGGGAGCTGTTGGAGTAGCAAGAGTACCTGGAGGACGCTGGTGTGGTGGGAGGAGGGAGAGTACTGACGCCTTGGTGCGCGATACCTGTGAGTGAGGGAGGGTGGGTTAGCGCCAGGGTTGCCAATAGTGCTTCAAAAAGCGCCTTTTCCTCCTCTCTTCGTATCTCCTCCCTCTGAAGTTCCATTTCTCTGCGTCTCTCGTCCCTGTTGTCCATCCACCTCAGAATTGTGGCAATGTCCGTCGCTGGAGGTGGAGGATGAGAGTCTGCGCCAGGTGGTGGGGAGTCGTGTCTCCCATCTTGACGTTGTCCCTTCTTACTGCCCATCTTACTATGTTTGAACTGCACTGTTTAGTATATAAAGTGGCGCCTCATCAGCTCGAACCACATATATATGACATAAACAGCGCAGAAACAACGCATAGAGTCCACTGTTCTGTCCATGAGTGCATGCGTGCGTGCGTGCGTGTGTGTGTGTGTGTGTGTGTGTGTGTGTGTGTGTGTGTGTGTGTGTGTCTGAGACAGCAGATGCGGTGGCCTTAGGCTGGAGCCGCCGCGGAGGCAAGAACGTCAGTGTCTCCCCGGATGTCACGCGAGAAGGGTGTACGCCTGCGTGCTCCGTGGGTACCACAAAAAACAGGCCAATGCTCAACTCTCAGCTCTAGACACACTAATACATTGACACTAACACTGCCACAGTCACTAAAACGCACTGTGACGGCGCAACACTGCACGTCGCGGCGAAACACAACGCAACACAACACACTAAGAGTCGACGCGCACGTCGCCGGCAGCCGCACATCGCCGGCTAACTGTCCATTGTTCACACACTTGTAAGTCCACAGATCCTACTCACTGCGCCATGAAGGTTCCAAGTGTTCCCTGAAGAAGGCAGTGATGGGTAGGGAAGCACCGGGTAACACTGAAGTCCATTTATTAACGGATAGGAGGAATACAAGTAGTGACTAGCGTGTGCCATGCACAGCCCACAGAGTCAGACTGAGACTGCCTTGCCATATGGCAGCCTCGGGGCAATGTTGCCACATAACACGTGCAGTGTTGCCACGTAATTATATACATAAATGCTACTCGGCACAGTAGCTTAGATACATAACCTACATTCTTGGCGACTTTAATGCCCGCCATCCCACTCTTACTCTGGATCATCCCACGCCATGTACCCTTAACGGATCACATGTCTCACAGTTTCTTAATGGGGATGATGATGTTCGCTTTCTTTGTCCTGACGATCCTACTCACCTCCCCCATAGTTTCCTTGAAGTTGGTTTACTATTGAACGGTCATACCTCCTTTCATCCTACCGTCTGCACCGAGCCTGCTCTGTATAGTGACCATCTTGCCATTGCTACCCATCTCGGGCTCTCCTTCTCTGCCCCGACATCAGCACCTTATCGATCCCCTCGCCTTCGTCGCACACAAGATGCTGTTCCTTCCTTTACCCAATACCTTTCTACCTGGGTGGATTGCTATGTTGTGCCCCAGTCCCTTGACTCTTACAGCGCTGATTTTGTTGGTGCCGTGTATGACTCTGTCAATCGCGCTGCCCCTCCATGCCCTCCCCATCACCCCAGAAGTGCCACCAACTACTGGTATTGTATCCCTGCCATGAGACATCTCCAGCAGGTAATCCGTGATCTCCACTCTGCCATATGGAGGTCTCGTTCTCCAGAGGACTGGAAAGACTTCAAAAACTGGTGCTCCTTTGCAACTCAGGAGCATCGTCGGATTCGTGAGGCGGGGTCTCTATCGTTCCATTCATCACCCTCTTATGTATGGAATCGGATTAATGCTATACAGGGTACTCGACGAGGGCCTCCTCCCCACCCTAACCCCACCTCTCTTGCCTGCTCTTTAATGGAGGACTGGACACGAGCTTCCTCCCCTGAGGCACTTCCAGATCCGATGCAGGAGGCAGAGCAGGCTCGCATCGATGAGTCCGAGCCTGTTGTTTGTGCTGCTCTTACCTCCCCTGCCCCCACTGATCATCCCATCACACAGTTCAAGCTTGACAGTGCCCGTCGCTCTAGAAAAGACACCTCTCCTGGGGATGATCAGATAACCTACTCCGTCCTCAACGCCTGTACTAATATTCCTAACGGCCCCTTGCTCACTCTCTACAATATGTCTTATGAACATGGGGTTCTCCAGTCTAACTGGAAAAATGCCACTATTACCCCCATCCCTAAGCCGGGAAATCCTGGGAAATCTCGACCCATTAGTCTTACCTCCTGTGTTTGCAAGATGATGGAGAGGATACTCCATCGTCACCTTCTTCACACCATAGGCGGCTTCCACAACTCCCTCAATGGTTTCATACAACATCGCAGCACAGCACACTCCATTGCTTCCTTTTACTGCAATCAGACTGCTCGCGTCTCCGTCTTCCTTGATATCAAGGGAGCCCTTGATATGGCTCAGCCTGCCCTCATTTTAGCTGAACTTGTGCAGTTAGGGGTTAAAGGGAGACTTCTTCAATGGATCGCCTCTTACCTCACTGGACGTCAGGCCCGGGTTTGCGTTGAAGGTTCTAAATCTCCTGTCCAAGAAATGAACCTCAGAACCCCTCAAGGTGGAGTCCTGAGTCCCACCTTGTTTAACACTCTCATGCACTCCATTGCATCTCTCCCGTGGCCGACAAAAGTTGTTCATTCAGGATATGCCGAAGATGTCCTCCTCCAAGCTCCTGACTACCTCAGCATGCAGGAAGCCCTTGATCTGGTCTCCAGAGAGTGTGCTTCACTTGGTTTCCTTCTTTCAACTGCGAAAACAAAAGCCATGTGGCACGGTCGTGTTGTACCTCCACCCCTTTTCTTATCAGGAACGCCCTTGGACTGGGTTAATGAGACAAAATACCTGGGTGTGTATGTAACTCGCACACGTTGTCAGATCCCTGAAGTCCGCTATCTTCGAGACATATGCTTTCGGCGTCTCGCTCCCCTTGGTGCCACCATCCCTGTACTTCTCACCATGTACAAGTCCTTTGTCCGTTCCTGTGTCGACTACACCGCCCCTGCTGTCAACCGTCTCGAAGTTATCCAGAGGAAAGCTGCTTGTATCATCCTTGGGGCTCCTTAGTGGACACACTCTGCTTCTCCATATACCGAACTTGGTCTTTCCCCCTTACAGGAACGTGTCCAGGAGTTTTACCTAAAAACTACCGTTTCCATTCTACGGGATCCTCGGGGCAACTATTTCCAAGCCAATTTGACTCCTGCTGTCCGAGGCCAACCTCCATCTAGAAGACAGTGGCGAGGGTCATTCATCCGAGCCCTTTAGGAAATCGACCTCCTGCCCGATATTGTTGTCACCTCTGCTGTTGGTTCGTCTCCTTCTCCCTGGCTGGATTTTCAATCTGAAGTGATTGCCTTCGGTGGACCGCTCCCGAAATCCCACGTGAACCCTGTTATTCTCTGCAAATACCACCTCTCCAGGATAGCCCACTGGTTCCCAGGTAGGGTCGTCCTCTACACTGATGGCTCTGTTGACCCCACTACAAGTCAGGCCGGGGCTGGTGTCTACATCTCCCGTCCTGATGCCCCTGAGCCTATCAAACTGTCTCTCAGAGTTTCTGATGGGGCATCCTCCACTCAGGCTGAACTAATAGCCCTCCTTGCTGCCCTTCTCGCTGAGGAAGAAGCAGATGGTTTCTGCCCCTTGCTTGTCTGCTGCGATTCCAGGTCTGCTCTCGACGGGATCACATTTGGATCAGGGGAAAACAAGGACCTCATCCTCTGAATACGAGGATTAACATCCACACTTCAGGATGCAGGCCGTCCTGTGACATTCCTATGGATACCCAGTCATGTCGGTATCTTGGGGAATGAGGCAGCAGATGGCCTTGCCAAGACTGGCTGCAACAAGGCCACACCTGACTACGTAGTTCCTCGAACACTTTTACAGCTTAGGATCCAAATTCGCCGCAAACAGAGAGAAAGTCGGTAAACAGCCATCCCTCTGGACTCCCCGCCCACCTGGTATGATGTCCTCCGTAAACTTCCTGACCTCTCCTATGTCTATGGGAAAGGGTCGCGGAAAAAGGACGTGATTGCTGCCCGTATCATCATTGGGTATGACTTTGCTTGGGAGATTGGTATCCCTGCATCCCCTGAGCAACGCTCTTGTGCATTATGCAGAAGACCCGACAGCCGCACCCTTATCCACTACCTCCTAAGATGTCCTGACACACAACGCTTCCGTGACGCCTGCTGGACCACCACTCTATGACCCCCTGACGGAGACACGATGATCCTCCCTACACTGGCCAGATACTATGTAAATAATATTGATAATGTGTTAAGGGAATATCCTTCCTTCCTTCCTTCCTTAGGCTTTAGTAAGCCCCTTTATAATATTTATACTCTGTACTGTATATACTTGTGAGACTTGCCAGATGCTTATGGTGTTATTGTACAGGGGTACCTAGAGACAGCACTAGGATCCCGCTTCCTCTATCAAGGAATAAACTATTGAAATTGAAATTGAAATTACAAGATAGGAAAAATTGGGATCAGTAGTTATGTTGAGGAAAGGTTCTTCCTCTGCCGAGAGTTTGTTTCACTGAAATCAGTCAAAAACTGGCTGAGAACTGTCAATCTGAATGTTGGAAAAGTTCATTTGAGATACAGGCCGATTAAGTTTCTCAACCTTTCTGCCGAGTAAGTACTCAGTTCGAGCCAATTTTACATGTAATATCTTTTTTTTTTTTTTTGTATTTTTACATCTCCAACTGAACTCCAGTTATATTCTTGAGGTGAGGTAGAGGGTAGGGGACTTCGAGGGGTGGAAGGCTGGGGCTGGGCTGCCTCAGGTGTCCCCTGAGACGGCTGTTACCGTCATTAGTTTTAGCGAAAATTTTCTTCTTTCATCCTCTTTGATTTAGCAATGTTCTTGGCACGTGCTTCCTTTCGTTATCTTTTATGTTTTGAATCACATGCCATCCTGATATTCGAAGAGAGATGCCTGGTACAGTAATACAAGTGAGGTAAGATGTGCGGTGCAGCAGAGTACACACCTCTCCTGACATGGTACGAGACCTTCTGATGACACGTGTTTCTACCACCTCCCTATACTCGCCAGAGAGTTAGATAGTTGCCTGAAATGAGTTTCTAAAGTCTTTTTTGTGCTATTCTTCCAAATTTTGGGGGAAAATATTTTACCACAATCATTCATATGTCTACCTAAGTAAGATTGGGGGCGGGAGGAGGAGGAGGGAAACCATACATAACTGCATAAATATTACAAATATTGCCACAAAACTCCGTCCAGATACAGCCAGAGGCAACACCTTTGCTCGGAAATTTTTTCATATTTTATGATTTTTTTTTCTTTTTTTTTATTGATCTAAGCCGGACGCTCCTCTTAAACAATAGTGTGTACTGGCACCAACTCTCTTTTCCATTTTCTTGGCTGCCTTCCTAACTCGTGCCAATGCCAACTTAGCCGGCAGGGTGGACATCGAGTATTGTATGAAGAGTGGTCTTTTCAACATAAGACGACTCCAGGCAGGAAAAAAGGTGTCAGCAGCTCCCATTACTGAGCTTCAGTATGCAGACAACCTCACTCTTGTTGTTCACACTGAACACGACCTACAGGTACAGGAGATCCTGAACACCTACGTAGATGCGTGCGCACTTTGACCTTGAGGTGAATGTACGTAAAACTCAGATTCTCTTTCAGCCTGCCCCTGGTTCAGCGAAACCTCCGCCATTCACCCAGCTTAACAGTACTACCCTCTCTAATGTTACCCGCTTTCGGTATCTCGGCTCTCACCTATCCACCACCACAGACATTGATAAAAGAGATTCAATATCGAATCAGATGTGCATTGTGCATCTCAAGCCTTTGGCACTCCAAAACCGTGTCTTCAGCTGTAGGGAGCTGAAATTATCTACAAAGTTACACGTATATCGAGCCGTGGTCCTCCCTACCCTGCTATATGGCAGTGAGACATGGGTCACATACAGCAGGCACATCAAGGCACTTGAAAACTTTCACCAACATAGTCTACATTCCATCCTCTGAGTTTGCTGGAAAGACAAGATAACAAACACCAATATTTGTATTCTTGGTGACACCAACGTTTCCATAAAAATAATGACCTCCATAATCCACGCCCACATCATGAACATAGCCAAACCTGAAACTTTTGCCAAGGCATCAAGGGACATGTTCGCCGCCAACAACCTACCAAACATGGCATTCCCAAACGACGTGCCTTCTTCCGAAATATAAACATGATATACACTAAACCCTCGAAGATCTGGACAAAAAATTTGGGGGTTCTGGGCTAAGAAGCTTCCTACAAGTTTCCCTAAGAAACATTCCCAAAACAGAGCAAAGAACATTTTAGGCCCGTGGGTGCTGCTTGATCCATCAGTTGCTTGAACACAGGTGTCCGAGGAGGCGGGAAACATAAACAGAGTTGACAAATTGTTGTTTGTGGGAATATTATTTCATTCACTCTAGTGATGATACAATGTTTCTTATTATGTTATCATAGGTAAATGCATGGTTTACAGTTAACCCTCACTTTACGCGGTTAATGTAACCCGGAGGGTACCGCGGAAAGCGAGAAACGCGTAAAGTGAATAACATAACATATGGGATTAATTGAAATGGAGTCCAGGCCGATCCCCAAACTCCACTTTTTGACGACACATAACTATGTTGTAGTAAAAATAACATCTTAATTTTATGATGGTACATGCACACAATTAATACTTAAGAGAAATACAGTCGCCAAGTTAATGTTCATTCAAATAATGGACTCAACTCCTCCCCCTCTCACACTACACTGCCGGCTCTTCCCTCTCTGAGAAATTTTGGGGGGAAAACCAGGTATAGTAATAAATAATACCTCAAACTAAAGTTAGGATAATATAATTGACATTGCTGGATTCCTTGTACGACCAGGAATATTTTGAGTATAAATGTCATATATTTTTCACAAAAGATAACATACTTACTCAGATTAAACATTTTATCTAAAAATTTTATGTCTAATGCAAAATATATGATGTTTATATTCAAAATGATCACCAAATTGTAAGAATTCCAGCAATGTAAATTATATTCTGGCCGGGTAATTTGTATGAATTTTATGAGCTAAAACAAATATCTTCAGTTAATAAAAAAAAAAAATATTCTTCACGACACTATCTGTCAATCAAAGTACCCCACCTTGCCTCCCCCCCCTCTCTTCCAACCTCGCGGTCAGTCCCAACCCTCCCCCCCACCCCCCACCAATCCTCCCTTCAAGAGATGTTGGGTGAAAAATTTAGATTTTAACATTTTGTATTAAATAATACCTCAGATTAAAGTTAGGATAATATAATTGACATTGCTGGATTCCTTGTAAGACCAGGAATATTTTGAATATAAACGTCATATATTTTGCACAAAAGATAACATACTTACTCAGATTAAACATTTTATCTAAAAATTTTATGTCTAATGCAAAATATATGATGTTTATATTCAAAATGATCACCAAATTGTAAGAATTCCAGCAATGTAAATTATATTCTGGCCGGATAATTTGTATGAATTTTATGAGCTAAATTAAAAAAAATTATACTTCACCGTGTAAAGGGGTACACCCACCGCGGAATGTGAGCATCCTGGGTTCTGGCAGGGCACCGCGTAAACGTGGAAACGCGGATTGTGGGACCGCGTAAAGTGAGGGTTGACTGTATATACGGTAATTTGTTTATCACTACAGTGAGTTCTGCTATAACGCGTGTTTTGACAACGCGAATTGGCTCTAACGCGATTGATGAATAGAGGAACAATACTTGTAAAACGCGAACGCGTTTGCTTTAACGCGATTCCACTCGAACGGTTGTTATGGCTTGGCGAGGGGTTATGCAGTGTTTACAGTTCACGTTCAACATCACATGTTCAATTGAGTTTGTGTTTTGTTTGTGAAGAATTGCAGATATAATTTACCGTATATCTCGGCCTATAAGACGGAATTTGAACCATAGAAAAATCAGCCCAAAGTTAGGGGGTCGTCTTAAGCACCAGATATATAATTCTTACCTCTTAAATATTGCGGTTTAGCGGTTTAGCGTGTCAAGAGTGGTGATGGAAACATGGTAAACCACTCACAAGGTCCTACCACTAATTATTTTATACTGAAACTTACGTTTGGGAAGCTGGATTAAAATGAAGATTACCGGTATATTAAAATAATAAAAATGTATTATAAACCTGTCGAACATACCGTAATAAACACAGCTGCTATTATCATCCCCCCCTCCCCCATTTGCCAGTGACAAGAAAGGGAAAGTGACCTTGACTGTGACCGCCTGTGGCTATTTTTAGCCGTCCTTGTGTTCGGAGGTGGTCAGTAATGCATATCTGTATATTTACTGATCATAATACTTATCTCCTATAAATAATTCATTTAAAATTATTTTTTTGCAAATATATTCAGTAAATGACTGCGTTAATTCCTGAAACTACCTACAGTGGTAAATTTAGGATATGAATGATGAACAGAAGTCACGTCATGGATTCGGAGTTTGGTCCTTAACGATCACCATAAATGTACGCTGGTAGCATAATATGAATATGTAAATTACTGTATATATATATATATATATATATATATATATATATATATATATATATATATATATATATATATATATATATATATATATATATATATATATATATATATATATATATATATATATATATATATATATTTATATTATATATATATATATACCCTATATGATGGGACATGCAACTTTTAGCTTCAGACATGAAAAATATTTACCATTTACTGCCAGTAAACAATGGAAACGTAAAATATGTACCAATTAGTAATGAAAAGTTGTGCAGTTCCTTCAGCAAATGAAGCTCACCAACTTACAATAGGCTAAATTACCTTACAACGTGTTTTCAGTAGTCTATGTTGAAGTTCTTAGCACAGGCTAACTTATCATATCATATACGGTATCACAGTTCTCATTGATCTACAAAAAATACCGGTAATAAAAACCTTTTTGATATTTCACACTTAATATAATACCCGGTAATCTACTTCAACCTCCTATTGTTTACAACGACACATGACGCACCACCAGCTGTTGAGTATCAGCTACACGGTACACGTGTTTTTCGAATCGTTTTCAGTTAAAAAACTGTTACATCACATGTATATTTTACCTTAACTGTGCCTGAATGAATATATTCTCGGAAATAAATAGTAGTTTTGCTGAAACGTGATGTATTTTAATGTAAAATAGGATAAAATACATGACGAAAACAAAAGACTTTACCTAACCTTCCGATGTTCTAAAGAAGTTACTCGTTTTTTTAATAGTTTTTGGTTAAAATACTGTTATATTACAATGGTATTCTATTCATACTGTGCTTGATATAATGCATTCACGGAAATGTAATATTTTTGCTGAAATGACGTAGGTATTAGTGGAAAGTGGGATAAAATAGTGACGAAAACAATGACTTTCGCTTTCTTTCGTTCAAAAGATGTTACCGTAATTGCTTTTCGATTGGTTTTCAGTTAAAAAACTGTTGTATTACATTAATATCCTATCCTAATTGACTTGAATAAATACTACGATACCATATTTCTGAATATTTTCATTAAAATTCATCGTCTGCAGCACCAAACAGCTTCTCCCAGTCCTCTCCTTGAACAGGGCTAGAGGGTACGTGTTTTTCGAATCGTTTTCAGTTAAAAAACTGTTACATCACACGTATATTTCACCTAAACTGCGCCTGAATGAATATATTCTCGGAAATAAATAGTAGTTTTGCTGAAACGTGAAGTATTTTAATGTAAAATAGGATAAAATACATGACAAAAACAAAAGATTTTACCTAACCTTCCGATGTTCAAAAGAAGTTACTCGTATTTTTAATAGTTTTTGGTTAAAATACTGTTATATTACAATGGTATTCTATTCATACTGTGCTTGATATAATGCATTCACGGAAATGTAATATTTTTGCTGAAATGACGTACGTTTTACAGTGGAAAGTGGGATAAAATCGTGACGAAAACAATGACTTTTGCTTTCTTTCGTTCAAAAGATGTTACCGTAATCGCTTTTCGAATGGTTTTCAGTTAAAAATCTGTTGTATTACAATAATATTCTATCCTAATTGACTTGAATAAATACTATGATACCATATTTCTGAATATTTTCATTAAAATTCATCCATATCATTTTCCTTGTCATCGTCTGCAGCACCAAACAGCTTCTCCCAGTCCTCTCCTTGAACAGGGCTAGAGGGTACGTGTTTTTCGAATCGTTTTCAGTTAAAAAACTGTTACATCACACGTATATTTTACCTAAACTGCGCCTGAATGAATATATTCTCGGAAATAAATAGTAGTTTTGCTGAAACGTGATGTATTTCAATGAAAAATAGGATAAAATACATGACAAAAACAAAAGACTTTACCTAAGCTTCCGATGTTCTTGAGATGTTATTCGTTTTTTTAGTAGTTTTCGGTTAAAATACTGTTATATTACAATGGTATTCTATTCATACTGTGCTTGATATAATACATTCACGGAAATGTAATATTTTTGCTGAAATTACGTATGTATTACAGTGGAAAGTGGGATAAAATCGTGACGAAAACAATGACTTTGAAATATAATGCAATATTAACCCCTAAATCGGTTAATTCGGACAATCGGCTAAAACGGACACCCTTCCCCCCCTATTAGATCGAATTAACGAGGGTTGACTGTAGTTCCACTTAAATGAGTCACTAGTGTACACCAGACGGTAAAATTTGATGCCATTACTTTAAGTGAATTGGCCTTATTTTAAATAACCAACCATAAATAAATGCAAAAAGGAAAAAAGATCAAAGGTGAGAAAAATTATACTGTATGTATGTTGTGTTGTCAAAGGAAGAGAAAAAATTGAAACTCTGCAATTGTGTGTAAATGAGGCAGAAAGATAGATCAGCAACCTAAGACTTGGTCACAATTTTCGTGATGCCATATGGAAGTAGGATCTACCATTAGACAATACTGTACATTATGCTTCCAATATCTTCCCAGGCAGTAGAATCTCCCTGTTTGGTAGCTGCCTAAAACTTTTAGTAATATTACTTTGATACAACATGATAAATTAGACAAACAATGAAAATAAACAAACAAAAGTTATTTACCAAGACCTTCTCTCTGAGAACAGAGGGTAATAGATGAAGGAGAGATAAGAAGGCTATTTATAGCCCATCTTTGTGTCGGAAGTCGACCGCACTATAAATAATTCATTTAAAATTTATATTTTTTACATAGAATATTCAGTACATGACTGCGATTATAAAATAGGCCGAGATATGCGGTATGTAATATTTATGTGAGTGTGATGTAAACAGAGAGCTTGGCCTCTCTCTCTCTCTCTCTGTATGGATGGAATTCGTGGTTTACAGTGAGTAATACGAATGTCGTAACATTACTAGGCTGAAGGCGCCTGAATACTACTTAAACACATCAAAACTATGTTAATTGATCACTATAATAAATTCATTCACTCATAATTTAAAATTCCCTTATCATCCTGTGTTATATACAGAAATACTTGAGTCCCTGAGCGAGTACACAAAAAGAAAACTAAGGACTAAGACATCCTGAAGTGGATAGACAACGGACATCTCTACTGGGGGACAAACGTTTCTCATGTTTTGTAGGCGCTGTAGCATAATATGAATAATATGTAAATTACAATTTACTTATATATATATGTAAATTGTAAAAGTTTAAATAAAAGAGAAAAACTAAATACATAGCATTTAAAGTGTACTGTACAGTGTTGTGGCTTGGCGCGGGGTTATGCAGTGTTTACAGTTCACGTTCGACATCACATGTTCAATTGATTTATGTGTTTTGTTTGTGAACAATTGCAGAAATAATTTATGTAATATTTATGTATACAGTATACCTGTACAGTATATGTAAATTGTAAAATTTGAAATAAGAGAGAAAAACAAAGTAAATAGCGTTTTAGACCCATGCGCTCTGTTTACTCCACACTTTCAGTTTGAAACACGTGTGAAGTTTTTAAGCGTCCTCAGTGAATTCTGATTACTGTTTCTCCAATTTTGTGACTATGGAAAAGAAGAATATCTCTGGGAAGCGTTCTAGTGATCGCATTTCCGGTGGTGATCATAAAAGAAAGGCTATAACACTTGAAGAAAAGCTTGATGTTGTCAATTGTTTTGAAAATAAGGAAAGAACATGTGATATTGTGCGTGCAACGGGAATAAAGGAGTCTACTTTACGCACCATTAGAGACAATGCAGCAAAGATTAAAGCAAGCTGTATTGCTGGAAAAACCTTGAGTGCTAGCAAAAGTGTGAGATCACGGCCAAAGGAACTTGAGGAGATGGAATGGCTTCTAAGTGTTTGGATAGAAGATCAAACGAAAAAGCGATCTGGGACCAGCTTCCTCACCATTAAAGAGAAAGCCTTACCAATATATGAGGACCTAAAGAAAAACTGCACCTGATGATGATGATACTGTTGATGACGATGACAACTGTCAACTCCTGTCTTCATGACTCCTCAACCTCAACATCAGCCTTCTCCCCCATCAAGTTATATTCATATTTTTTCAAGGTAAAGTGTAACATTACTGTACGATTTCATTATTAGATATGAATGTAACATTTATTTAGACTGCGCTATCCTTTGTGTTAGGCTAACTACGAAATTATTTTTCAATTTGGAGTAATCTGCACCTAACCTTATTTTCTCCATAAGCCCTGTTATTTCTATTACGCAAATTTCTATAACACTATGTTTTACAAGAACACAACTATCGCGTTATAGCAGAACTGACTGTACATTAGTACTGTATTTTTGGTGTTTTTTATATCATTTATCATTCGCCTGAAAATTCGGACAATCGGCTTTTCTGGACAGGTGATTCCCCCTTTTAGTCCGAATCTTTGGGGGTTCACAGCAAATCAAGAACCATCGACCCAAGCACAGGTTATCCTTGATATACATCCCGTGCCAGCAAGCGAGGAGGTAACGATTGAAGACGAAGACGAAACAGCCACAAAAACAGAACACGCTGCCAAATTCAGCACCCCAAAAAATAACAAAACAGGAACTATGGCACAACCACCATCACCCAGAAAGATTACGGAGAATGAAGACTTGTCATGACAGTGACTAGAATACCCCATTTGGCACTGGGATTTGGGTTGTTTATCAGCCCATGTTCGAGCTGCTCTCTGAAAGCATGTGCTACCGCTGGATCCTCCAGACGCTTAGCGTTAAAACCTCTTCTGGAGTCTTGTTGCCTTCGCTGTTTTGAGCAACATAAAAAAAGAGCTAGGCTCTGAGGAGCCGATGATGAGTGTTGCTTGGGTGATGAGGACATCTCAGCGATCTCTTTCTCTGTCAATAATAAAGTCAGTGTTTGGATTGTGGGTGTTGCCAAAAGCCCTTGAACTTTTCGGCCTGCCCAAACAAGGTATTGGTGATAGTGAAGTTGTGTGCAGCACACTTGCTGAGGAGGAATAGGCCGTTGGGATTTCACTTGCCTAGTCTGTTTCTCCCCATGATTCCCTGCCAAATGTCAGCATCTCTGCCAACTCTAGCAATGAAGTTACCTAGGAACACTATTTTCTCTGGGGATAGAGGTTAGCACTCTGTCAAAGTCAGCATAAAAGGCCTACTTGATGTCATCCTCTGCATCCATTGTTGGGGCGTATACACTGATGAAGAAGGCATGACATGAGTGATTCAGTGGGACTCGGAGTGTCATGAGGCACTCATTGATCCCAATAGGCATTTCAGTTAGCCTGTGTAGGATGCATTGGCAGATGGCAAAGCCAACTCTCCGCAGCAGCCTTACCCTTCCAGAAGAAGGTATAACCAGACCCCCGGTCTGTGAGTTGACCCTCATTTGGGAGCCGGGACTCACTGATGGCTGCAATGTCGATGTTATACTAGCCAGCTCTTCTGCCACAAGGGCAGTTCTTCTTTCAGGATGCTCATTTGTGCCAGTATCCAGAAGGGTCCTGACATTCCATGCAGCACCCATAAGAGGTTGTACAGTTTGTTTTTGTTTTGATCTGTGATTATAATTATGTTTTCAACTTCTTAAGGATGACATTACTGGGTGCGGTTGCCCAGTCAGGGTGGTTCTTTAGGCAGGCTATGTTTAGGGCAACTTTTCTAGCCCCCTCCCCATGTGGGGTGAGCAGAGTGGCTCCTCGTAAGGGCTGCTCAGTCGCACAGACAGGACCGGATTGCACTGCTGCCTAGATCCCAGTGCATAAACGACCATCTTATCTGTGCCGCCCACTTGCAGAGTTGTGATTAGAGACTCCCGGCAGTCATCTCTGGCTGTCCCCATCATCACTCGTCCGTCGCCTTAGGACTTTTGGGGGTATAGGGGTTTTGATGATGATGAGTATGGTGGGCTGGATGATGGGTGTGTGTGAGTAGATTTATGTGGTCAAGCAGAAGCACAGGCTGCAACCACACATCTTGGCTCTCCCTTTTCTTGATCCAGAGGTGCAAGTGTTGCCACGACTGGGGAGAAGGAAAGTTGCAATGGACTGCCGATAGCCCAATTTGTTGGGTTTTGCCTTAGTAGCCTGTCCATAATGCATTGCCTTCATCCGCCGGTATAGTCATTGGGTTCCCATGGTGGTCACCTCTTCTGTCTATACTGCCGTTGGGGTCTTGTTGGAGTTCTGTAAGCATGTCTGCCTGATGTGGGGCTCCACCACAGATTTCTCATTCGGGGTTCTATCTCTTGTAGCCTTATACCTGCCAAGGTTAATCCGCAAGGCAGCGGGGCAGTCATTGGTAGGCGCCAGGATATGTCCACATGCCAGTGGGCCTATGCGCCGTCCCTCTGGGGCCCAATGCTGCTCCGAGATCCCCTGCTAGTCTAGCCTGGGCCCACTAGGCACCCAGTTACTGTGAGTTGCCACGAGGAGGCACAGCAGGAGTCTTGATGGTGAAGAGGCTGTGTACTGGCCGGGGAGGACTTATGCAAGTTGCTTCCCTGTTCGCCACGAGGGCTAGCCAGCGGTGGTAGCTGAAAGCGAGAGGGAGCAAGCAGTGCCTGCACCTTAACACTAACATAATGCTGCCACACTAGATGCATTACACCACCCTGTGTGCATTCGCACGCACGCACCCACGCAATAGAAGTAATGAAATGAGAGCATTCATTCCTGTACTAAATAAAATAAGAATGATCAAAGAAACCACTGGCCTTCAACCAGGAGGTAACAGAAGAACAATGAAGAAGTGAATAAGATGTACTGTATCAGTCAATCAGCAACCTGAGTGACCTGCCACATTAATGAAGGCACCTGATTAAGTTTGCAGATTTATATACCCTGTATGGAATAAAATTCATCAACACATAATAAAATGAAAATGACAAATTAATGAGGATGAAAATTTCAGTCAGCAACTAAGCAACTATAGATGTCTTTGTAAATAAACTTTCCAATTTTCAGCAAATTCCACCAAAATAAGACTACTTATGAGGTGCTCTTCAAAAGATAAAAAATAATTATGTCAAGAATACAGCCCTCTTTAATGAGTGACCTACTGTACTTTCTTCAAGAGGTGCTCTTTAGGTGAATACTCATTCAATAGGACCCATTTTCCCATAGCATCCCATGTTAAAAACTGATTGTGTTCAAGCCCAAAAATTTTCAACCCAAAATCCCAACAATATTAAATATTGATTTAGTATACAGTATTGTACTGTACTTACCAGAGCTGAAAATGAATGTAGCTTGTGTTAGTCTTGCCTTGATGGTTGAATATGATGGTAACAAATACTGTACAGTAAACCCCAGATAACTCGGAATTCCATCTGTGTCACCTACTATGATACTTCATTCTTTGCCTGCAGTGCTGGAAAGTGTTACTTTTTTACATTTAGTAACTACATGTACACATATATGGGTCGATAATTTTTATTGTAGTATTTTTGTAGGAGGGGGAAGTGCCAAGCTCAGTCAGAATTTGAGATAATTCGGCCAGGCCAGAGCCCCATATGTACCTAGTTATCAAGGGTTTACTGTACGGCCATGTTGTCTGGGCTCACTGGCTAGCCAGGCTGGGTCAGTCTGCCACTGACATCACTTTAGTATAAAAAATGAATCCAACAGTACATTAGTCCCACTGACAGCTCAACCAATGACAAAGTAAGGCTAAGCCAATTTCCTAAATGATTAAGGTATGTGACCTGATTCCCTCTCAATTTTGCTTGTTGAATTGAATAAACGTTTGTTTACTGAATTTTTACACCCTAAAACAGCTTGTTAAACTGAATTCTTGTTCATCGGTTACCATTTCAGTGGGAACTAACTGTTTTACATAAAGTCTTCCATGAAAAAAGCAAAGCAATGAAGCCCAACATAAAAAAACAAATAAAAATTATTGCACTTACCGGTTGTAATAGTATAATCCTATAGATGTAGAAACGAAGGGGATGATTATACAAAGGGAGAAGTAGTGAGACTCTGCCTGGTAGCCGCCCAGCTCTATTAGACTGAACATTGCAACTGATGCTCCAATAACTACTGCCTGTCCACTCTCCAGGCCATTGATACCAGCATAAATATTGATAGCATTTGTACAAAAGACTGCCAGCATTGACATGTACACATAGTATAAAGGACCTGTAAGAAAAACAAAATCAGTTAACAGGGAAGAATGTTTTTATTCCTATTCATTATTATTATTCATGTGTTATTTCTTTCAATATGGATAATCACCCCTTTCTACCTCATTATAATTCATCATTAATAACTTCTATTTATCTATATAATTGTATATTTCTAAGTAAGATTAGAATTTGTAAATAGAGTACTGCCTTAGCAACTAGCCACTGGGACCATTATAGCACCTTTGTATGAGGTCTAACAATTAAGTTTGCGAACTCGCCATGTGGGTTAACTGGCGGCAGCACTGGAACTACTGTAGTGTGAGTGGCGTGCATGTGACCTTGATCCCTTCTCTTACTATCTCAGTTATGTCATCGATCTCAAGCGAGTCAGACGTGTGGAGTGGCAGTTATTGTATTAGTGTGTTTTCTGGTTTTGTTGTGATAATGACAGATATTGTTTTAGAACATAGAACGAACATCAAGTTTCTTGTGAAACCGGGGAAAACTGGGCCTGAAATTTAGAACATGTTAACCCAAGTTTATGAGGATAATACCTTAAAGAAAACATCAGTTTACAAGTGGATTAAGGGATTTTCTGAGGGACGAGAAGACGTGACAGACGATGACAGAGAAGGATGACCAACAACGAGCAGGATTGAGGAAAACATTGACAAAATTAAGAAAATTGTGCAAGGTAACAGGCCACTGACATTGAGAAGCATTGTGGATGAGGTGCAGATTGACAGGGAAACAGTTAGAAAGGTTTTGACTAAAGATTTGAAGACGAGAAAAGTTTGTGTGAAAATGGAGCCGAAAAATATCAGTGACGAACAAAAGCGAGGAAGAGTTGAAATTTGCTTAGACCTTTGGGAAAGAGAAGTTGGAGATGACCTGATGCACCGAGTCATTACTGGTGATGAATCATGGGCCTACCAATACAACCCTGAAACAAAACGCCTGGCGCTCAGTGGAAAACTGCAAACTCGCCACGCCCTAAAAGTGTCACATGTCAAAGTCGAAAATGAAGACAATGCTCATTACTTTTTTATATTCTAAGGGTGTAGTTCACAAAGAATTTGTTCCCCAGGGCAGGATGTGAACCAGTTTTACTATCTCGACGTACTTAAAAGACTCACAGAAAAGTTAGACGTAAAAGCCCAAAAGTTTTTGCTGGAAACAAGTGGATCTTGCATCATGATACTGCCACAGTGCACATGGCATTGATTGTGCAGGAGTTTTGGGCCGAGACACATGACCTTACTGCACCACCCTCCTTATTCACCTGACCTGGCCCTGTGTGACTTTTTTCAATTTTCTTTGCTGAAGAAACACATCAAGGGAATGCATTTTCAAGACGTGGATGACATTCAGAGAAGCACAACGGCAGCTATAAAAGCAATTCCAGAAAGTGAGTTACAGAAATGTTTTCACGGGTGGAAGAAATGATGCATTCATGTATAGCATTGCAAGGTGAATACTTTGAAGGGGAATACAGCTCCGATCCTCAGTAAGGTATGTATCAGCGCCTATAGCATGAGTTTGCAAACTTTGTCAGACTATGTATATTCAGATGGTGGGCTTCTACATTAATTCATTATTGAATGCATTTGTTGTCAGGTGTATGAAATGGCTTTCTCTGTAATTTATATAATGAATGATTATCTAATATGAAAATACAAATACAGTAAGACCCGTCCAAGTCAGACTTCTATAAGTCGGAACCTCCAAAACTTGAACACGCTCTGACTTAAGGGGGTTCTGTAGGGGGACAGTTAGTAGAGGAGGCAGTTTCCACATGTTTGTTGTCGTGACTACTACTCCACTTAGCACTATTTTTTCTTCTGTATTTAGTGCTTCCCTGGTGTATTATTATGTCTTCTAAAGCAAGTAAAGTCAAAACAAGACCACTGACCACTGGGAGAAAAGTAATGTTTCTCAAAACTCTATCAATTGAAAAGAAGCTGAAGATATGATATTGAATCCAGTGATTTAAAAAAATCAATATTTGTATTACATGTTGAGTATCCCTTATCTGAAATGCTTGGGACCGAAGGGTCTCAGATTTAGGATAATTTCGGATTTTGGAATATCTATATCCATTATACCTCTATAGCAGTGGTTTCCAAACCGTGCGCCGCGAGATGTAATTAGGTGCGCCGCGAAAGAGCAAGATTATATTTCAAAATGTGAAAAATACAAACTGAAATTCGTAATAAAGTTCATATATAACTGTCAAAGTGGCAAACAACTAAACTAAGAATGAGAGGTGGTTTGTATCATTCAATTCATTTAGGCTAATTATGGTATGACAGTGTTAGTAAATTTTGAGTCTTAAATTTCATAAGGATAAGAACTAAATTCGCATGAATCTATCACCGTAATTTACGTCTTATAGACACATTCAATGCATAACTATGTTTCAGTTTGTTTCAGACGTAGCAGAAGTTTTCATTTCAATAATGGATTTTGAAAAAACTATTCAGCTAAAATATTGTTGAACGAAATTTTTTAACACGTCCTCACGTATTGCAGCGGATCAGGACCATAACTATATTTCAATTTGCTTCATTCGTAGTAGTAGAAATTTTCATCTTTTCAATTGACTTTGAAAGGCTCTTGAGCTAAAATAAATGAAACTGAACAAAAGATTCCGAACATATCTTCACGTTTGCGGACCGTTAAGTTATTAAATAGGTGACATGCTGTCACTTGTCTCAGTTTGATACATGACTTTGTTAGCAAGCTGTGCTCTTTGTGCGATTCAATTCATTACCCATAAAATGGATAAGTTTATTAAGAGGAAACATAACAGTGACGAATGTGAATCTGAAAGTGAACGTTCGTCAAAAGCAACTAAGCCTAGTGATAATAAGGCGAAAGCTCGACCCAATCGTCAATATTGCAATAGCTATTTAAAGTTTGGGTTTCATTGGACTGAAAACGAGGATCAACCTCTCCCACTGTGTGTTGTTTGTGGTGAAGGGATGTCTAACGAAGGCATGGTACCCAGAAAGTTAAAGAGACATTTTACAACTAAACACTCACATCTTCAAGATAAAGATCTGAATTATTTACAAAGACTGTTAGAACAGCAATCCGAGCAAAGAAACTATTTTCAGAAAAAGTTTACAGTTTCTGAAATGGCTCAAGTAGCTTCTATTGAGATAGCCGAAATGATTGCGCTACAAATGAAATAGCCTGTAGAAAGATGGTTAAAACCATGTTAGGTGATGAAGTCGAACAGAAATAAGCAAAATTTCACTCTCAAATAATACAATCCATAGAAGAATTATGGATTTATTGCTGACACAGTAGAAGTCCAAAAATCCGGACTGCTTGGGGATTGGGTCGGTCCAAATTTTCAGATTTTCCAGATTCTCAGGCAGTACTTTTAAAATTCAAATTTAAGGAGGAATAAAGAAGAGATGAACAGGTACATTTTGATAGTTTATTCATTAGCAAATATAGCATGCTTCATTTATCAAAATGAGCAGTTTTAAAGAAAAAGCTGTGAATTCTAGAATTTTATTCTTTGCCTTTTTTATATCATAAATTGTAGACTTTCCAATGTCGTATGTTTCCATTAGAACAGTATTGCTCACACCATGTTCTAGTTTCTTAATTATTTCAAGTTTGCCACTCAATTTCAACGTGTTCTTCTTTCTCTTCACACAACGAAGTTTATCTACTTTAGAAGCCATTATTATGGGCTTGTACAATACTCTGTAAATGGAAAGAGTAGGACTCAAAATTACATATGTTGTCACAGTTTGATTGCTCGTTTTAAAGTGGCGACCAAGTGGTCGCTTATTGTCGCTGTACAGCTGTGGCGCTCACGCATGCACACATACACACAAAAGCCCGCTAAAAAAAAAGTTTGAGTTTTCGAAAAGTCCGGATTCTCGGGCGGTCCGGATTTCTGGCATCCGGATTTTTGGACTTTTACTGTATAGAGGAAAATGTACAGAACAAACTTCAGAACTCAGAATTTGCTTTACAAGTTGATGAATCTACTGACATTAGCAACAAAGCACAATTACTTACATTTATTCGCTTTATTGATGGAAACCAAATCATAAATCAGTTCTTATGTTGCAAAGAAATGTCACTCACTACAAGAGGTCAAGATATCTTTGACATTTTATCTGCCTACCTTGAAAAATGGAATTTATCATGGAAGTCATGTGTTGGAATATGTACTGATGGGGCACCATCTATGGTAGGCTGTATTAAAGGTTTTGTATCGCTCGTACAACAGCAAAATCCTAATGTTATACGTACTCATTGCTTCCTACATACTGTAGGGAGGTACTAGTTTCAAAAACAATAGAAGTTGAATTAAAGCAAGTATTAAAACAAGTTGTTGAAATGGTTAATTATATTAAAAGTAGACCATTGAAGTCTCGCTTATTTGAACAAATTTGTGTTGATATGGATTCCCAGCACAAGCGCTTAATTTTACACACAGAAGTCTGATGGCTCTCAAGAGGTAAGGTGCTATGTCGCATACATGAACTCCAGAAAGAATTACTTGTATTTTTTGAAGAAGAAAAACGTGAACGCTTCTGTGAATATCTTCAATGCGAATTTTGGAATTCCAAGCTGGAATATTTAACGGAGATATTTGCACAACTTAATAGCGTCAACACAAGTATGCAAGGTAGAGATGAAAACATTCTCACTTCGACGGATAAGCTGGTTTCATTTAAAAAGAAAGTTGTAATTTGGAAAAATAGAGCTAAGATGGCAACTCTGAAATGTTTCCCTTAATACGTAAAAGCTGCATAAAAGAAATGACTCCTATTGTAGTTGAACATTTGACAACTCTGGAAGAAAAATTTTACTTTTATTTTCTGTCATTGAACACAGAAGAGTATGATTGGGTTCGAAATCCCTTCATAAAAATTCCATCTAATATTGGTCTAAAATTATGTGAAGAAGAGGAATTGGCATCTATATCCAGTGGTCGTGGACTTAAAATCAAGCATGCTGAGTTACCTATTGATACATTTTGGAATGCTATTAAAAAAGAATACCCCTCAGTAGCTAAAAAAGCTTTATCCATTTTGATGCAGTTTTCCACATCGTATTTATGTGAATTGGGATTTTCAACCCTCAATAACATCAAATCCAAAAAAAGAGAGAGGCTTCGTTGCATCGAAGAAGAAATGAGGGTTTGTCTTTCTCAAATACGTCCCAACATTGAAAACATTGCCAAAAATCATCAAACGCACGTTTCTCATTGATAACTTTGCTCCATTTATTGAATAAAGAAGTAAGTACGTACAATTTTTCTCTATTTTTAATTATCTATATTTCTACTTTATGTTATGCTAATATGTATAAATACCTCTTTTGAATAAATTTTGGAATTTATAGACAAAGTGCGACGAAATATTTTTACTTGTTCTAAAGTGCGCCGTGAGTAAAAAAAAGTTTGGGAACCACTGCTTTATAGTGTGGTAGCTCACCCAGCAAGGATGGGGCCCTAGTCTATTCACAAAAATCATTTATATTTCCTTTACAACATTTGACTGCATATAGCCTGCAGGTAGTTCTATGAATTGTTTTTAATCAATTTGAGTATGAGATACAAGATAAGAAGTACACTGAAGACTCAGAATGGTAAGCAATCACTAACATCTATTAAGCAATGCCATGATGCCTGACCCTGAGGTCCTAAGCAGCCTGTGTCTTACCTTTATTCATTACACATACACTTATCCTCGTATTTGCAAACTCGATATTTGAGAACTCACTTATTCCAAAAAAATTATCAGTGACCCTTTTATCAGGATTCGCAATCAAAATTCTGATATCCGCGAGGCTGTTAGAAATTTTTGACCGACCATTGGCAGATGCACATCTCCCGCACACACTCCGTGGTTAGTCAGGTTAGTCAGTTCTCTAGTGTCTGCCGCACCTTCCTCCCCTTCTCATCCCACCCAGTGGAATTACACCACAGTGTATCTCTATCACCAGAATTAAAATTCACCACAAATTGGTAAAATTTGGTTCCTGCTGTACTGACCCAATAATTGATTGATTGTGCTAATTACATCACTGGCAATGCAACAGCTTAGGTCATATAATGACAATTTAAAATTAAGGCTTAAAAGACAGAACTTAAAAAAAAAAAAAAAATTTAATGTAATAGATAAAACTCAAAGCTTGTGTAGAAGGCCGGCTTCCTCCATGAAGGAGAAGTCGTCCCCTCCCACAATAGCCACTCCTCCCAGCAGCACCAAAGAGAGGCGATGAGACCTGTCTCCTCTCGACACTGGGAGAGGTGTTTAAGACGAAGATCTCTGAGACTGGGGCATTCCACCATGTGTCAAAAAGTCAATGGGACCAGGCAGTCATCACAATGGGGAGGGGGGAGCCCCCACCATTAAAAAAGCTTGAGTCAGTCGTGTGTGGCCAAAGCAGTCTCCCAGTGGCGCGACAGTCCCTGATGTCCCCAGGCACCCAATGCAGGGAGGGTGTTGCGGAGCTTGTTTGCTCCAACAGCATCTCACCTGCATTTCCAACTCGAGCGGAATGACATGGCACAGGGTGAGAGGCAGCTGCTTTCGCCACAGCAACAGAATGCTCATTCTCCCCCACATGGACCAGAACCCAGTAAAAAGTGACTTTGGATAAGAAACAGCGACTGTAATATATCTATAACTAAGGGATATGGTGATGAGACACTAGCTTTGGTCTGGAAAAAACTATGAGAATTGCTATAAATTGTAAATTTGCTATGAGGTTGGGTAAAAATAATCTTGAGGGCAAGCAAAATGCCCAAAAGCTCTGCAGTAAGAATAGATGCCATATTGGGGAGACTACCATCCCAACAGAATTTGGGAAAGACCACCCCAAAACTCACCCAAGCATCCAACTTAAAGCTG
Organism: Homarus americanus; assembly: GCF_018991925.1. Taxonomy (NCBI): domain Eukaryota; kingdom Metazoa; phylum Arthropoda; class Malacostraca; order Decapoda; family Nephropidae; genus Homarus; species Homarus americanus. Next base: position 5,485,499 of record NW_024748502.1, on the reverse strand, counting down.
CTGGTGTATACAGGGATAGTCCAAAAAAAGAGAATGATCCACACAGTGAGGGAGTAGAGTCCTTCCTTTCGTTAAAATACTGTACAGTACTGAAAAACTTGAACTTCAGGAAGAATCCACAGAGTGGCAGTAGGCAACCACATGGGGCATATCTGTACCGCAGGAAGACAAAGAATACTCACAAATTCCCTTACCTTGCAGCCGAGAGGTTGTGGGAGGCCTGGATGCCAAGTGTAGTGTGGGGACATAGTCTCATCAACCACACAAGTGTTGGTTACAGACTGCAGAAGGCGGTGGAGGCAAAACCAACACTGAACCTGGAGATGCTGTCGCTGAGGATCAAGGAGTGGGTCATCAGCATCCACTAATAGACTTGGGATTGGTGAAGATCTGAAGCCACCGGTCGCCAGGTGCACCCCAACATGATGAATAGAGTTCGGTGTCTTGAGTCTAGCCTCATTGGCTGAGTAGTACACTTCACACCCATAATCCAGTTTGGGTCTTACTAGCATGTGGTAAAGGTGTAGCAGAGTTCCTCGGTCAGCACCCTACGACATATGCCCCAAGACTCTCAATAACTTGGGAGCACGCTGGCACACGACAATCATAGAACTGTATATCAGTATCTGGGTGAACACCTCGAAGGCAGCTGAAATGCATGGCAACAGTCTTCATGGGAGAAAACCTGAAACCATGCCCTACGGTCCAATGTGAAACCTTGTCTAGTGCAAGTTGCATGCACGGTTCAGCCTCTGAAATGCGGGAAGCTGCATGTCAAATGGCCACATCGTCTACAGACAATGAGATTGACACACTTGACACACCACCTGGAACCGATGCTGCTACCCCATTTGTTGTGATGGAAAATATGGTCACAATCAAGACACTGCCCTGACGAATATGTGGTGCTGACATTTCTATGGCTATGTGGACCCTAAAAGTGTGACGTCCCAAGAACTGACCTATTATTGATGGTAAATTTCCCTGTGGTCCCAAATTGTGTAGCTCCTTAAGGTTGCCAAATCTCCAAGCTGTGACGTATGTTTTCTCTAGGTTGAAAAATGCAGACAAGATACTGGCGACAAACAAAAGCCTCATAATGTTGCATGTCTCGCCACATCCCACTCCAAAATCCATGGTCTGTGACTCCTCTACTCTACACACCCACTTAAACTCTGAGGATCGAGCTGCCATAGAAGACACCCTGAAAATGCTGTGGCAATAAGCTCTGCAACTTCTTGAGGGGGAGCAACTGAGCTGCCATCATGAGCCCTGAAAACTGAGGGAAGATTTGATGAAAAGTTGCCTGCTATTTTCTGCACTCGTTTCCATACCTGGGATAAGGAAGTTTTTCATTTAGAAAGGAGACGTAAGAAGAAAAAGACGGGCGACGAGCATTCTTTAAAACCCGACGATCTTGGGCTTTGGCCCATTTGTATTCCACATGATAAAATTGTGTCCTGTGATGCCAATAGTGACCATAAGCTCTGCGCCACTCAACAACTGCCTGCCTGCACTCCTCCATCTACCAAGGAACAGGTCGACAAGCTATATGACCAGAGGTCCTAGGAATGGAGCAGTGGCCAGCCAATTGGAGAAGACTGGCTAAGTATTCAACCACATCATCTATGGAGGGATATTCTTCAATAATCTTGTCTATCTTCACTAGTTCCTTGAACAAGTCCCAGTCTGCTTTATCTAACCGCCAACAGGGAACTTGTGATGTCGGGAGGACTTCCAAGGAGGAATATAGGATAGGGTAGTGATCACTTTCTCTGAGGTCGTCTGTTATTCTCCACTCAAAGTTCAGAGATCTATGGCTGTACAGTCAACCCTCGCTTTACGCGGTCCCACTTTACACGTTTCCACGTTTACGCGGTACCCTGCCGAACACGGAATGCTCATTTTCCGCGGTGTGTGTACCCTTTTACGTGGAGAGCGGCGCGAGCAGGGTGCGCACAAGGTCGCCCAGTCATCAAAACATTACCGAGTTCTTCACCCGCCACCCACCACAGCCGGCCCAAGTCAGTGATAGTGATAATGATAGTGAGGATATGGACTTTGAGGGGTTTGACAAAGAGGACCTGCAAGCCTCTGGTGGATAGTGATACAAGTGATACAGGTGAGGGCCAATAATCTGCCCTCTGCCTCGGAACCAACCCCCCATCCCCGTGTGCCCAGCCATCTTTTCTACTAATGTAAGTGTTAAAAAACCTAATATTATTGATATTTCTCTTAATTATTAATTGTGCGTGCATACCATCATAAAATTAAGAAGTTATTTTTACTACAACGTAGATATTGTGTCTGAAAAAGTGGAGTTTGGGGGTCGGCCCGGTCTCTATTTCAATTAATCCCATATGTTATGTTGTTCACTTTACGCGTTTCTCACTTTACGCGGGCCGCCGTGGGTTCAATTGATCACGTAAAGTGAGGGTTCACTGTAGTCATGTTAGTCTGGACATGATAGTGGGTGGCTCGCCAGTATTTTATATACCCAGGTTCATTCCTTCCATTAAAATCACCGAGGATGAGATAAGAAGAATGAAGTTGACAAATAAATGAAACAAAATCCTCCCTCCCTAGCAATTGGTGCAACTGGGTAACAGGTAAATGGAGCAAATGGTATAGGTACACTAGAGGTGAATCTTGCAAGCTGTTGTCTGCAATGGGGAAGTAATGGATAATGGGCTATAGGGTACAGAACACTAATTCTAGATCTTGAGAATAAAAAAACAAATATCCTCTGGAAAGGGGATGATTATAGGTCCCTATCACCGTCTCCTGGAGACAAATGCATATAAGGGAGAATTTGCTAAGGAGCAACTGGAGCTCCTCCCAGTTGGGTTGTAAGCTTCGACAATTCCATTGGACTATGGTGGCCATGATTATTGGGGATCTAAGAAGGGGTATGTGAGTGTGCAGCCCCCAACAGGCATTTAGGCTTAGGCTTAGTTTGCGTTTTGGAGCCTGGAGGATGCACCAGAAGTGTGCCATGACATGTGCCTACTACAGTCCCCCTGTTGAGGGTGGAACGACTTGTGTGGTGCTGGGCCTTTCAGTCCCGCCACAGGGTTGAAAGATGTGTCTGTGGCTTTGTGGCCACAAACGACCTAGATGTAGACCCATCCCATGGACCCACACCAGAGTTAACCCCTGGAGATGGCTCCCCAGATGGAGGATCCATAGAGGTGACCCATGTGCCAGGGGTCCCAGCTGCCAGCTCAATTTTAGCTGGGGGTCTCAACACCAGAGGCTTCTGTAAGAGGATCAGTCAGCCTGAGCTGACATCTGTTGGAGTGTCTGGGACTCAGAATTGGGTTCTGAAGTTAGCAAAGAGGTCTCACTTTCTTCACAACAGCCAGACGTTTCTACCATCAATACCCTGGCCAGAGGATTGTCTAACCTCCAGAGACTCTGAGACCCCGTAGGTAGCATTTTGCTGAAATTCTTGTAGTACCAGGATGGCGGGTGGAGGAAAGATGAGGAGTAGCAGATGTGTCCGCCTCATCCATAAGGACCTCAACCACTACAAGAAAAGTCTGAGGACTGAGGATTGGTGGCATAGAGTCAGGTGTGGGAGCTGAATTCAATACAGTTACGGATTTTTCTCGGGGTGGTGTTGCAGCAGCAGTTTGCAGAGCCTTGTGTCGGCATAGGAATCCCCATGCCTTGAGACATATATCAGTGCTGTGCTTCTGGCTTCAGCAAAGCTCACTTTGTCTCTCGTGTGGATCTTCTGTATCTCTTTCTCGATTCGGAACTGGTCACATTCACTAGAAGAGGCTGGATGCGCCTCACTACAATGAAAACAGCAGACTGCACCCAGACATTTCTGACCCACATGGACCTTACCACAGTTAACACATACTGCAGGAACACCCTGCTCTAATTTATGACTAGTGCGGCTGACATGGTCATACATCTGACATTGGAAGCATCGTCTAGGATTTGGGACGTATAGTTTCACCTTAAGGGAGACCCAGGCAACCTTGATTGAGGTTGGAATTTCGAAATAATCAAATGCCAATAACAGAGTTGGTGTAGGGTTAAGAACACCATTTTATTTATTGCGGAACCTGTCCACTTTCACCACCTTTTGGATTCGGAGCTCCTCCAGAAGCTTCTCCTCTTGGTATCGAAGCAGCTCTTTAGAGAATATCACCCCTCGACACTGGTTAAAGGTGGCATGCAGAGTACAGGAGACTGGGGCACAAGGTACCTCAGACAGGGTATGGAATCGAGCATTCTCCTCAAGGGAGGAGACCTCCACTAGGAGGCTACCATCTTGCTGGGTGGGTATTTTGGGTTCTCTCCCACAAATTGTTACTATTGACCTGTGAGCATAAAAAATTTCCAGGTTCATTACAAGCTTGCCTTCCACAGTACGGAGCACTAGATATTTTTCAAAATCTACCTGCTTGAACACACTCGCTAAGATCTCATGGATAGAAGCATCATGGAGGATGCCACGGCCAGTGGGCCTCCTGCAGCTCTTTTACTTGGGTATTTGTTGTGACCCAGAGCCACTTTTCCCAATTTGATACGGCCGCAATGTAGCAACTGATGATCCAGAGTAGGGTCCAGGGATGGGTGCAGGGTCGTCAGGTGGGAGTTTCTGGCCGGTTATTTGAGTTTGTTTCTTCTTTAAAAAAACCTAAATTACTTCATTCCCCCACCCCCCATAGAGCCCAACAAGAGGAGGTCAGTGCCAGAGATAAAACCCTGGTGACCCTAGTGGTAGTTTGGAGTATACATGGGTAACCACCAGGTAGCCAAGACGGCAGCTCCTGGACCGAAAAGGTGTGTTGCTAACCGCAGGGCATAGCATGGGGCATCGCTAAACCACCAGGACTCCCGTCTCCCTGCATTATGGGATGCCACGCATGGCAAACACGTGGGAGAGTATTCCAGCCCAGGTGGTCTGGGTGGCTGGGGACGATGCTGCCAGTCTCCTTGCAAAACTGGCAGCAGGATAGGACCATTTTGTTTGGACTCTCTTCGGTGACCCACCCAGTTTGGAAAACCCTTTCTCTCCCTCCAAGGAGGGAAGGAAGGAGGGCTTAGCCCCCTTCTGGTACTGCTCACTGGATCACCAAGACTCACAAGCCACCCCCTACTGCATCAAGGCAGCTCCACTGGTGGTGGTGGTGGTGGTGGTGGGTGGTGGTGGTGGTGGTGGTGGTGGTGGTGGTGGTGGTGGTGGTGGTGGTGGTGGTGGGTGGGGAGTGGATACTCTCCCCTACAACTGCCGATTTGTCACTTGCCATCCGCTTACCAGCCAACCAGCGGCGAGTTCCACAGACCAAGCCTCGCTTTCGGACTGCGCGGTGATTGGCCAGTTACCGTTTTCACCTCAGCCAATCAGCAGCACCGCTCACTTCCGATATGTCTATCTGATCCGGCAGAATCGTATAAATACCCCCAGCCTCGCCGTGAAGGTTATTCTACTCAACAAACATTGCAATTCATTGTTTTTGTTCATGTTCACAACACTCGTGATGAATGACGATAGTTTTCCTTCTACATAAGAAACCGAAGAAATAAGACCCTGGTTGTTGCTGTAGTAAAATTAATGTTAAAAAATGAATATGTATGTATTGAGTAATGTTATTTAATGTTAATAAATGGAACAATCGAAGCAGCTAACCATTAATGGTAAAGAAAAAACGAAATATATTGGGAACGCCATCATATGTAAGTAAGTATTTGTGAAAACATCGTCATTTCTCTGCATATGAATAAGAAAGCAACACTTATTACTGTTCATATATATTCTAAATAATACTTACTAATGGAAAAAAAAAATTCGACTCACTAATGGTGGTAGTCTAAAACATAAGGACAGCCAATGTATATTGTGCGAGTTTTTACTCAGATGATTTTGTCAATCGGGTTCAACTCTGGCTGACGCTGAAGCTCTCCATAAAGATATCATAACTGTTGGTGAAACTGTTACTGAACCTGAAGTTGTTGCTAAAGCTGCTTATGAAGCTGAATTTGATGGTGTAGCTGAAGTTGGTGGTTTAAGCCTTTGAATAATAAAGCTGTCGAAAGAACCTTTCACAGCCGCTTTCTTTTCTCATTATACATCTTTATGTAGAGGTCATTTGTGTTTTTCATGTCCCTCATAATTTTGATGCTTCATTCTGTTAATGGATCCACTTCAGAAATTAATATTATGTTCATTGCTTGTTCCATATACTGTAATATCCACAGACCTCTCTCACCTTTTTCATATCGTTTTAACACATCTAGTTTCTCGGCTAAGCTTATTCACTTTCTTTTAGCTTTTGAACCAGCACAACCATCACTTGTTCTCTTGCTCATGTTGAATAAGGATGCAATAATGCCTTAAGAAACCTGAGAAAGTTTTTCTCCTTTTCCTGTTCAGATGCGTGAAAACAAGGGGCCTGCCAGGTGCGACTGTTTATACTAGTGTTGCCGGCGTCACCACTCACAAGCCCGGCAGCCTCCATTCACGTTTTTTTTTCTTTTCTTTTTTAATATCGGAGTTTAGTAACTATTTATATGAAAATGTAATTTTACTTTATTTTTTATAATATTTTTGTCGTAACTACAAAGAAAATAATGTGTAAATAGAATTGGGTCCTAAATTAATCAGGGTCTTAAATATGAATCATCGTTAGTAGAACCGTCGTTATGGGAGGCTTTGTTGTACTGTGAAATTTGTTGTATGGGCAGCTAATATCCATTGAATTAGTTCATGTGCTTAGTAATATTTATATATTCAATACAGCATAGCATTACCGTGTTGCACAATTAATTATCTAATAATATTTATTTACAGAGCCGATCAGCCGAAAAGGTTGGACAACTACTTCCAGGGTTCATCAAGGCAGATGAATGAAATTTACCAAGAGTAGATGTCTTTATGATTGTAGAGTATTATCAAGAACTCCGCCATCCAGTTATGGTGCACGTTAAATTACATCTGTCATCGGATCATCTCAATCCCATCCCCTGGCCATGGTCGTCCCTAGTCCTTCCACCACATTAAATATAGACATCAGTGATGAAAACTTCCATGTTGGAGTTATCAGTCTTTTGTATTATTTTGGCACCCAGCAAGTAAATACACACGATGATACTTGAGCAGTAATTTATTCTAACCTAGAAATAAGGTATGCCCAGTGGCGTAGCTAGAGTGTATGCAGCCCGGGGCGGCCATTGAGTTTGCCCCCACAAAAAATACATATTGCACAGTGACTCACCTAACCTAACCCCTAACCAATAATTAACCACAGAGAAGAACAGTATATTTTACCCTCAACTATTTAATTATGTCCGTAACTTTTGAAAGCCCTTACTGTTGTCAGACAAAAGCCACCCCGATCAAAGTAGGGGGCTTTTGTCTGGGTGGCTTTCGTCTGGGGGGCTTTTGTCTGGGTGGCTTTTGTCGGGGGGGCTTTTGTCTGTACCCCAGTGAGGATAGTGTCTTAGTATAAAATCGCAATGCTGTGAAACAAAATCTTAATATTTAATCTCAGTACCGCAGCAAAAGTCACATCAATATTTTTTAACCAATACTTTAATATTTCTTACCTTATAGTATTATGTCTTCCAACGAAGTAAATAACTGGATCGAAAACACAAGAGAACTTAAAAGTCGTCTAGCCTCCCCTCGTCTTGTCACGATGGAGACTTGTGCAGAACTGAAGTGAATTGCTTGTAACTGGTGGATTGGTCGGCTGTACATGAACTGATATGACCCGAGACTGCATGGTTTTGCAGCTACTGGAGACGTTAATCCTTCCCTTTGTATCGGCGGCAAGTTAATCCTCGTCGTGTCTGACCTAACACCTGACCCACACCACATGAGCTCACTGGCGTACTTGTTTGAAGTTGTTTCCTTAATCCTCAACAGGTTACAGGTTGTGTGTGTGGCGGGGGCGCATAGCAAGGGTGTAGCTCATGACGTGGCCGTGATGATGTGGGTCAGGTGTTAGGTCAGACACGACAAGGATTAACTTGCCGCCGATACAAAGGGATGGATTAACGTCTCCAGTAGCTGCAGATATGGGTGATGAGCAGACCCAAAAGTGCCGCCCCAAAAGTGGCCCGGGCGGACCGCCCCGCCACCCCTAGCTACGCTAGTGGGTATGCCTGTGTATAACAACATTGTATATGGCCACAAGTCCTGTATTTCTGCTGGTAACAACACATACACCACAACTGACACCCTAAGGCTTGCATTAATCAGTGATGTCACAACCAATCACAGAGCTTTTCGCATTCACGTGACTTTTGGCTCAATTTATTTTAAAATATCATTACCATCGTGAATTTAGGCATTTTCTTTACCCATTGACCTGCCATCTTACAAAAAAATTCCGACCGCCAACTTGTCCATTCTTGTAAGAAATTAAGAAAGGCCAGTCAGACCAACATCAAATTACTTTAACATTCATTTACCCTAGATTTTGCAAAAATTTTACTTACCCTAAAATTCACCCTAAAATGGGGTATCGTTCGAAACAAATTTAAGAAAATTCGGAATTGGGTATATATATATATATATATATATATATATATATATATATATATATATATATATATATATATATATATATATATATATATATATATATATATATATATATATATATATATATATATATATATACATACATACATACATATATATATATATACAGTATATATATACAGTTGTACCCCACTTAACGCGGTCAATGAACTGCTATGAACAACAGAACATATGGGATTAATTCCAATAGAAACCGCCCACCCCCAAACTCCACTTTTTGAAGGCACATACCTATGTTGTAGTAAAAATAACACCTTAATTTTATGATGGTACATGCACACAATTAATACTTAAGAGAAATAGAGAAATACAGTCGCCAAGTTAATGTCCATTCAAATAATGGACTCAACTCCCTCCCCCTCTTCTCACACTCCTGGCTCTTCCCTCTCTGAAAAATGTTTGGGGGGAAACCACTAGATTTTAAGGTATAGTGATAAATAATACCTCAAACTAAAGTTAGGATAATATAATTGACATTGCTGGATTCCTTGTAAGACCAGGAATATTTTGAATATAAATGTCAAATATTTTGCACAAAAGATAACATATTTACTCAGAGGAAACAAAATACTTAAAGTAGATCTAAAATTTGTATGGCTAATGCAAAATCTATGATGTTTATATTCAAAATGATCATCAAATTGTAAGAATTCCAGCAATGTAAATTATATTCTGGCCGGGTAATTTGTATGAATTTTATGAGCTAAAACAAATATCTTCAGTTAATAAAAAAAAAAAATATTCTTCACGACACTATCTGTCAATCAAAGTACCCCACCTTGCCTCCCCCCCTCTTCCAAAGCGCCAGATGGTCGGTCGTCCCAACCCTCCCCCCCACCCCCCACCAACCCTCCCTTCAAGAGAAAGGTTGGGTGAAAAAACTAGAATTTAACATTTAGTATTAAATAATACCTCAGATTAAAGTTAGGATAATATAATTGACATTGCTGGATTCCTTGTAAAACCAGAAATATTTTGAATATAAATGTCATATATTTTGCACAAAAGATAACATATTTACTCAGAGTAAACAATATATCTAAAATTTGTATGTCTAATGTAAAAGATATGATGTTTATATTCAAAATGATCATCAAATTGTAAGAATTCCAACAATGTAAATTATATTCTGGCCGGGTAATTTGTATGAATTTTATGAGCTAAAACAAATATCTTCAGTTAATAAAAAAAAAAAATATTCTTCACACGTGCCAGGTGGTCAGTCGCCGGTCCCTCCCTCCCTCCCACCCCCCACCAACCCTCCCTACAAGATGAATGTGTGGGAATACCAGACTGTTTACCTTTTTAGTAATAAATAATAAATCAGACTAAAGTTAGGGTAATATAATTGACATTGCTGGATTCCTTGTAAGACCGGGAATATTTTGAATATAAATGTCATATATTTTGCACAAAGATAACATATTTACTCAGAGTAAACATTACATCTAAAATTTGTATGTCTAATGCAAAATCTATGATGTTTATATTAAAAATGATCATCAAATTGTAAGAATTCCAGCAATGTAAATTATATTCTGGCCGGATAATTTGTATGGATTTTATGAGCTAAATAAAAAAATTATACTTCACCCGCGTAAAGGGGTACACCCACTGCGGAATGTGAGCATCCTGGGTTCTGGCAGGGCACCGTGTAAACGTGGAAAGTGGGACCGCGTAAAGTGAGGATATATATACAGTGACCCCTCGTTTAACGAACACCTCGGTTAACGTAATTTCGATTAACGAACTGCCTTCCATAAGGATCTTCAATTCGGTTAACGAAAAAAAATTCGCTTAACGAACTTCTTACGAACCGACCTCAACATGTTTTCGCTTGCACTGACCGGGCAACCAGCTTTAGTATCAGTCCGCCAATACATTAATCGGTTCTAGGGCTTAAATTCCTTACTATTTTTGTAAATATCAAGAAGTTTATACTATTCAATAATTTTAAAAGTTTAATATTCAATTTTTTAGTCATTTTAACAATTATTGAACAAAATTGAAGGTAAAGTGACTAGTTTAATGGCGGCATCCAGCCTCTTAACACAGCAAACAGGCGTCAGTCTCTCTCTGTTTTCACTGGAGGTAACATCTTGCTTGAGACTCTCTTCAACTAAACGCTTTTTTTCTGTGTTTCCAAGCAAATTATTGGTCATTTTGAAATATATTTTATATATTGACAATATATAATGCAGTGCAGCGTTGATTTAAAGAAAATAATCTTGAATTAAACCAGAGAGCTAAAATTTTATGGGTGAAATGGCACCATGGGGTGACTTCTCTTCCACCCCAATGCCTTCTCTTCTTCCTTCTCTCCTCCACATCCATCCATTCTAAATCCTCATACCATCATCATCATCATCATCCAGGAGCCTTCTACATACACACCTCAAAGTAAGTGAACTTTTTTACCATTTTTGTTGAATTTAGGAAATTTTCGGTGAGCTGGAACCAATTACCAAAAACCCATTGAAACAATGGTTTCGGTTAACGAATCAAGCAACCTTCTGAACGGGATTAGTGCTAAGTAACCCAGGTCACTGTATATATATATATATATATATATATATATATATATATATATATATATATATATATATATATATATGTATGTATGTATGTATGTATGTATGTATGTATGTATGTATGTATGTATATATATATATATATATATATATATATATATATATATATATATATATATATATATATATATATATATATATATATATATATATATATATATATATATATATATATATATATATATATATATATATATATATATATATATATATATATATATACAGTTGTACCCCACTTAACGCGGTCAATAGAACCCAGAGGGTCCCGCGTTAAGTGAACAACAGAACATATGGGATTAATTCCAATAGAAACCAGCCCGACCCCCAAACTCCACTTTTTGAAGACACATAACTATGTTGTAGTAAAAATAACATCTTAATTTTATGATGGTACATGCACACAATTAATACTTAAGAGAAATAGAGAAATACAGTCGCCAAGTTAATGTCCATTCAAATAATGGACTCACTCCCTCCCCCTCTCACACTACACTGCCGGCTCTTCCCTCTCTGAGAAATTTTTGGGGGAAAACCACTAAATTTTAATAAATAATACCTCAAACTAAAGTTAGGATAATACAATTGACATTGCTGGATTCCTTGTAAGACCAGGAATATTTTGAATATAAATGTCATATATTTTGCACAAAAGATAACATAGTTAATTCAGAAAAAATTTTATCTAAAATTTGTATGTCTAATGCAAAATATATGATGTTTATATTCAAAATGATCACCAAATTATAAGAATTCCAGCAATGTAAATTATATTCTGACCGGGTAATTTGTATGAATTTTATGAGCTAAAACAAATATCTTCAGTTAATAAAAAAAAAAATAATCTTCACGACACTATCTGTCAATCAAAGTACCCCACCTTGCCTCCCCCCCTCTTCCAACGCGCTTCCCCCCACCCCCCACCAATCCTCCTTTCCAGATTTTAACATTTTGTATTAAATAATACCTCAGATTAAAGTTAGGATAATATAATTGACATTGCTGGATTCCTTGTAAGACCAGGAATATTTTGAATATAAATGTCATATATTTTGCACAAAAGATAACATATTTACTCAGAAAACATTTTATCTAAAATTTGTATGTCTAATGCAAAATATATGATGTTTATATTCAAAATGATCATCAAATTATAAGAATTCCAGCAATGTAAATTATATTCTGACCGGGTAATTTGTATGAATTTTATGAGCTAAAACAAATATCTTCAGTTAATAAAAAAAAATAAATATTCTTCACAGGGTAACAGATGGTCGGTCGGTCCCTCCCTCCCCCCCACCCCCCACCAACCGTCCCAAGGAGATGTGTGGGAAAACCAGAATACTTAACTTTTTTGTAATAAATAATACCTCAAACTAAAGTTAGGATAATATAATTGACATTGCTGGATTCCTTGTAAGACCAGGAATATTTTGAATATAAATGTCATATATTTTGCACAAAAGATAACATAGTTACTCAGAGAAAAAATTTTATCTAAAATTTGTATGTCTAATGCAAAATATATGATGTTTATATTCAAAATGATCACCAAATTATAAGAATTCCAGCAATGTAAATTATATTCTGACTGGTAAGGCGAATTTTATGAGCTAAAACAGGCAGTCAGGCAGGGTGGCGGGTGGGGCAAATCTAAAATAGCTGCTCGAGCGGACACTCACCAAGGTATGTGGAAAACTGTGTTAAGTGAGTTCAGCTCTGGCGAGGCACCGCGATATGATAAAACGCTATGAAACCGTATAGGGCGGGTAATACTGAAGATGTCTTGAATAAAGACGAAGCTAAGGTACCCGTTGTTTCCATTTTCCCTGTGATTTATCAAGGTATATATATACATACATACATACATACATACATACATACATATATACATATATACATACATACATACATACATACATACATACATACATACATACATACATATATATATATATATATATATATATATATATATATATATATATATATATATATATATATATATATATATATATATATATAGAAGGCTAAGCTAGGTGCCGTGGAAAGTAGGTGGAATGCGGATCTCGCGCAGTTTAACTTTACTATAGAGTACAAGCCGGGGAAAAACAACATTGTGGCGGATGCTCTATCTAGAATCCCGACGGAACTGGAGAAAGATAGTGAAGAAGAGTATACAGCTATGCATGTAGTAGAGGAGAACGGGGCAGGAAGGAAGGAACTGTGGACGATGGATGGGCTGCATAAGGAGCAAGAAGGCATGGACTATATGACAAAACTGCGAAGATGGTTGGCGGGAGAGCTGTCGGAGGACGAGGTACAGGTAGAGCTCCAAAATGATGACTTCCTCAAGATGTACCGAGCTAGGAAATCCCTAATCGTAAGAGAAGAGGTTGTCTGGCATAGAAGACCCGAAGGGAAGAATCTATGGAGGGAGGTGCCAGTGTTATCTCCAAACTTGCAGGAGGCTTTGACTAAAGCCTGCCACGACGAGTTTGGGCATCAGGGGCGAGATCGCACTCTGTCGCTGGTGCAGGAGCAAGGTTTCTGGCCAAGCATGGGAGAAACAGTGCGAGACTACATAGCCAGCTGCGAGAGGTGTGGAGTGGCAAAAGATGAAGTGCCGAAACCCCAGCTGCATTTAGGGATAATTGAAGCTGCCAAACCATTAGAGACACTGGCCGCAGATTTCACCTTGCTGGACAAGCGGCAAGGATTGGAGAGTGTCCTGATAATGGTTGATATATACAGTCGTTACACTTGGGCCTTTCCCACCAAAGACCAGAAAGCCTCGACGATTGCAAAGATCCTGGTGAATTGGATCTTCCTGGCAGTGGGTGCACCTGAGCGACTGTTGACCGATCAGGGAAGAAATTTTGGCAGTGCATTGGTCCGACAAACTTGTGCCACCTTTGGGGTGAAGAAAATAAGGACGTCAGCATATCACCCACAGGGAAATGGTATGGTGGAACGGTTCAATCGAACCCTGCACGGTCTGCTGGCCACCCTCGAGGAAGAGGAAAAGAATAGGTAGCCAGAGCATCTGCAGGCAGTGGTGTCACAATATAACGCGACTCCGCATGCCACGACAGGGTTTTCCCCATTCCTGTTGTTTTATGGGAGAGAACCAAACCTGCCGTTTGACCTTTGGCCGGAAGTAGACCCAGAGCCAGTAGATGAGTGAGTGATGGTGATTAGAGACCGGCAACGAAGATTGCAGGAAGCAGTGGAGATCAATGTGCGGAGACGTAAGGAAATAAACAGAAGGAAAAGAGAAGAGAAAACCCATGAGAGTAGCTGGGAAGTGGGCCAGGAGGTTTTGCTGAGGAACAATGTAAAAATAGGCCGGTGTAAGCTCCAAAACCATTGGTTTGATACGAGATGGCACATTGTTGAGGTCCTAAATCCAAGGCCTGGTTTATACCGCATTGAGCCCTGTGGGGAAGAAGGCCTGGAAGCGAGAGTGGAAAACCGGAGCAACCTGAAGGCTGCTCCACCCCTAAGGCATCCGGGAGACCCAGCGATGGATGAATCTGAAGATGAAGATGAGGAGCCCCCACCCCAGATGAGCAAGATGAAGAGAAGTAGTTCAGAGAGGTCGATCGAGCCTCCAACTGAAAGACGAAGCCGACAAATTACAGTTTAGGGGCTCCTGTTAATGAGAAAATGCAGGTTGTCGAGGGCGAGTTGGAGGAGTCGTGAGTAGGGCAGAGGGGATGTGGAGAGATGGTTAGGTCAGAGATGTGCGTTGAGTAGTGGGTGTTGTCATGAGCGGGATTGAGTTGCTGTCGTGAGCGGGATTGACTTGCTGTCATGAGCGGGATTGAGTGTACGGTTGTAATGGCCAGGGCCTCACTAATATGGACTGGAACATTGTCAGAGGGCTGGTCTGCCTGCATGAGGTTCGGAGACGTGGATTGAGTCGATCGTCGAAGACGTGAGAGCGTTCGTGTTGACTGAGTATTGTTTGACATTGGTTCTCTAGTACAAGGGCCAGGCCAAAGAAGAGCATATTTGATTTGGACTGAGTATTATTTGACATTGGTTCTCTAGTGCATGGGCCAGGCCAAAGGAGAGTATGCAGGATGAGGATTTGGTATTATTTTTGACATTGGTTCTCTAACTTAAGGGCCAGGCAAAAGGGGAGCTTGTATGTTCTGGTTGGTTTTGAAATGGGCTAGGCAAGAAATGGAGTCGCTGGCTGCGAGTTGGAATAGGGCAGTAGGGTGTGTCATACGGAGGCGAATTTTTTTTTTTTGAGTTTGAAAAATCAGCCCATGGTATTAATGATGTAGTTCTATGTGCAGAATCATGTGATATCTTCAGATTTGAAAAGTTTTCATTTTTTGCTAGGTAAATTTTAACTTGAAATTTTATGAAAATTCAGTATTCCCACCCTTTTACCAACACCACTAAATAGCTTATTTAAAGTAAAGTACATGTATCAGGTTAATTTATTAGGATGAAAATGATCCAGAATAGTGAAACGAATGATCTTGACACATTTATTAAATTTAATATTCCTTTAGAAAACAAAATCATTAAATACAAAAACCGGATTTACTACTACGACCCGGTGTTGCTGCACACCATAGAGAACATGTCTTTCTTGCTTCTGTTTCTACTCATCATCTCCCTGCTGACCACCTGAGCTCGGATGTAGCCTTCCCTCCTCTCCTGGCTGTACACATGACTGCTGGCCTCGCTCACTTGCTGTACACAACGCTCTATACTCTGGGTGTGCGAGGGCCAGGCAGGGACATGCATAGGGTTGTCCAGGAAAGCTCTGACTTGAACATTGGTGAGGCTGCAGGTAAGAGGGGGCTCACTGCCAGCCTGGATGTTATCCAGATCTATGAGATCAGTGAGGGTCTTGGCACCTAGATTGACTTCAGGAGTCTTCCTGACCCTGAAGGAATCGTCACCAACTGATTCATCATGCCCAGATCCTCTCATAAGTCTCATATCCAAGATCTTTTTGACTGCCACTCTTCTCTCCTCCTCATCCTTACTGCAGAGCATGTCTGCAGAACTGCCTCGATGAAAGATACCAGGAAGATTCTCACAGTCTGCTCCATTAATCTGAACAACCTTTCCTTGGCTGACTCCTCAGGGAGCTCTCAAGCTGAAGAGAACATGCCTCGGACCTTCGGAGAACGATGACTTGACCTTGGTGTTGAACCACTGGCAAGTAGACACTCACGATGAATTGGACAATAAGTCTCAGGTTGTGAAGCTGGTTCCCTTTCAGTTTATGATGAGCGACCCAAATTCTGCAGAACCTGAGAGCTGTTGTGAGCCACCTAGAATGTGAGACTGGACCTATCTGCAGGTAAGCAAGTCTATCAGGCATGACCCCAGTTTTGATGGCACTGCAAATCATGTAACCATAGTACTGGTCAGTACTCAGGTCGTCAATGACAGTATGTACAAGCTCAACGAGTGGAGGGCCAACTGTGATTTTTTTTCAAAGTCGGATTTATTTCAACTCAGTGGCAGAGTCCAGCATCTTGCCAAGAGGGACTGTGACCATCTGTTGTTTGAAAGAGTCTTGCCATCCAGCTCCTGATTCAGATGTCTGAGTGGCAACCTCAAGCAGTGTGGAGGTCACAAACAATCCAGACCAGCTTCCTCCCACCTTCCGCTCTATCCACTGTATGACCCCCCCTTGCCACCCTGTGTTCGTTTTGGTGCTGTCCCCTCCAATGGCCTGCAGGGTCTGGTCTACGTTCCTCTCTCTGAGCCAGTTCACAATGCTATCTGCCACTATCTCAGCTGGTTTCCTGATGTCATCTTTTTCTGGAGTGAAATGCCACAAATATTTCCCTCCTGGTTCACTGCAGCAGGAGTAGTGTTCCTCCTTCACCATGGCAGGGAACAACTTGTCAGAATCTCCAACTTTCATGAACACTTTAGTGTCATCCCTTCTCCCATCAAAGAACAAACAATTGATTCCATTTTCTCTTATCCCCTTATCAAACTCCTCTTCTAGGTTACTGACAAGTTTCTCCTGAGCTCTCCTTACTTTGTTATGATCTATCACCAGGTGAACATCATCAGGTGTTATCAAACCACCGCAATCCAGGCAGCTGTTGCTATCTCTCCAGTTTCTCTGAGACCAGTGTGGTGTCGCATGCTGGCCAGAGCTATGCTCGGGATATCTTTCCTATTTCGAATCTTATGCCTGGAAGGTTTGGGATCATTATTTTCTGGGTTAGGGACAAAGTCACCTCTCCTGGTCAGCACTGGATCAGCCATGGGGAAGTCATTAAACTCTGAATCAGTTTGACTCAATCATCGGCCTTTTTTACCTCACCCTGGGCCTTCTCAAGTCTCTTTTCCTTGGCAACTCTTCTCCTCTTCTGTCTCTCTGTGGCAGCCTCCTGTCTCTTGGACTCCGGAATATCTTGGCTAGAAATCATGAGAGCCCCTATACTGCCAGTCTTCTCTCTCTGTGCTTTGACAAATGCCAGTTCGATCACAGGAATCTTCAGTTCACGCTTGCAAATACAGGAGATGTGGGCCTCGGATTTACAGTCACGATCGCATCCAAACTCTGGACAGAGAACAATTGGGCACTTGCAAGTAATTATGTCAAATAACTGGTCCAGTTGCTTGGCAAAGCTGTCCTTAACTGCAAGTTTTTCTCTCCCAAGAGAGATATCTCTTGCCTTTTCCCAACTGGCTAGCAGTCTCACTAATCTTCTTCCGACTTGTTATGACTGGAGGCTTGAACTGAGCGTTAGCCAGAGTGTACTTGCCAAGACAGCTTTGGTCATATCACTGGCAATGTCTTTGTTTGTGTAAGTTCTTTGGTTCTTTTCACTGATTTGCCTGATTAAAACACCGTATCTCAAAGCATCTCTCAATGTAGGCAACTCCGACTTCAGGAGCTCTCTCCCAGACCCAAGATAGTGACTGAGATGGCTGATTTTTGGTTCGCCCTGACACAAGCAGCCATCGCAAATATTATCAACTTATAAATGCATCAGAATCTGAAACAGAAAAAAATATTGTTAGTTGGGTTGTTAAAGAATGAAGTCAGAAAGCAATGTTCACTATTTAATTGTAATGCACTAATGCAGCTGTACGTTAGATTTTCGATAAATTTCACGCTAAAATTTACCTAGCAAAAGGTTGCAAAATATTGAAACTGAAATTATTTTCTGTTTATATACACTAAAATCTACCAAAAAAATGATGGGCCATTAGTTTTAGCTGATCTTCCCTCCTATGACACACCCTAATAGGGCAGAGTTGTTCTCTCAGCACATGAGGACAGTGCTGTCTTTTTTTAGGGGGGTCGAGTGTTAGCGGGAGAGAGAAGGGGAGAAGAGAAGACGGGAATGCTGCGTTTAGCACGCTGAAGGGGTGAGATGCAGTTTCTTAGAAAATTTTTTTAGGGGGGTCGTATGCATGTTTTTCTCAGCACATGAGGACAGTGCTGTCTTATTTTAGGGGGGTCAATTGTAATATTCAGAAATTTCAGAGTAATTTTAAACGCCGTGCCATTGGCGATACTGAGTTTTCAAGGTCGTCTGAGGGAAGAGAGCGCTCCCTGCACATAGCGAGAGGTTGTGGAACTAGGCCTATATGATATTAAATGTAATTTGCCGAATTAATAATGATGCGATTCATGAAGTTAAGGGACTATTATTGAATTTGGAATTATTATAGATCGTTTATCAGTCTGAATAATGTTACGGGTGTCCCAAGGAGTTATTAGTTAGGCGGAAAATATGTCACGTAGGCCTAAGCTGACGCCTTGAGAGGACACGAGGTTGGCTAGCTCTCAATAATGCGAAAGCATTCGGATCAACAAGACTTCCCTGCGCGTCCGTCACAGAAATAGTCACGTGGCCTAGTCACCTGTGTTGCGCTATTGCAGTATAACAAGTAAGTCTCATTCGATCTCATACAGGGTTTAGATAGGGCAGTGATAAAGTTAACAAGAGCTAACAGTGAGTTCATTTCAGGGTTTCCGTCAGAACCCACTTGACTGCGAGAGTGATGACTGTGACAGATTGACTGCCGTTTGAGACTGCCGTTGATGATTGAGGGTGGCGATTGTCGCCGTTGGACCGATCAACGTAGGCCTGTCACTGTTTAGCGGGATATCAAAGGATCTCTTGAGTGAATCTAGCCGTCTGGGTGACCAGCTGACGACGGGACGATCGTTGGGGTCATCAGCTCTCCTCTACCTCGGCTCACAATACCACATGTCTCAAGCAGCTTAGTGAAACCCTCTTGCTAACGGGAAGCTAAAGCTTCTCTCAACTGTACAAGGTCTGAGTGGCTCACTCCCTTCTGCTTCATGGATGTACTGGGGGTAAAGTGAAGCCAGCTGAGTGATACAGGGCAGCACACTGGGGCCAAGAGTCAGTGGAGTTTAGAGGTACACTTTCCAAGGTGGAGAAAGGCTGATTTGAGCCTTAAACTACGGGTGCCTGTTGGTTGTGCCTTAAATGACTACGGAGTGCAGGTGGAATCTGTGTGTGTGTTAGGTTAGGAAGCATGGTTCACGGGTATTGGTGGACTCGGAAACTTCTTAATAACAGTGACAATATTTTTGTGTGTAGTTAATACTATTTTTTCAGTTACTAATGTATGCTGTGTGCATTTAATATTTCTTTAATATCTCAATCTCAGGTATAACCTTTGTTCCCCAGAGTAGTTTTTAAGTTAGGTTAGGAGGTGTGCATCTGTTGGGGTAATATAATTTTGTTGAGCGCCCTGAAGGCCTATTCAGGGTGGAGTTAATAAGCTCTGATTTTTATACCATTTTTTCAGTGCTGAATATAATTTTGGTGAGTGCCCTTAAGGCCTATTCATTGTAGAGTTATTAATTTCATATTTTTTTAATACCATTTTCTCAGTGATTGATATTTTGTTGAAAGCCCTTAAGGCCTGGTTCATGTGTGCAAGCAACATTTCTTAATACTTTAAACTTATTATCCTCTAATGAGGCATTGCCTGAGTTTCTAATAATTTCCACATCGTGTATAACTTTTATTCCCCAGAGTAGTGTTTTAAGTTCAGGTTAAGAGGTGCGCATATTGGTGTACCACTATTTGATTGTGTTTGTAGTGTTGGAGGGAATATAAGTGTAAATTTTACAGTGTGTCTCATTCATCCCAGTCACAGACGCTATCCTTCCACGGGTCACTGACAATTCATTTTGTTTAGTAAATATAAGTGCTCTTGTGCTGGTTCGGGATTTCTCACTAAGGGGCGCTTCCACTGCAATTACCATCTAATAATCTTTAATAAACCCCAAGTCAAGTGAGAAATTAAAGTCCAGTAATTCTGACCGGTTATATATACAGTATATATATATATATATATATATATATATATATATATATATATATATATATATATATATATATATATATATATATATATATATATATATATATATACAGGCTCCTGTTAATCTAACTCAACTGCCCAGCTAAGTCGTTGCTAACCTAAACGTTGTTAACCTAAACCATTGTTTCAATGGGGTTTTTGGGTACTGGTTCCAGCTCACCGAAAATTTCCTAAATTCAACAAAAATGGTAGAAAAGTTCACTTACTTTGAGGTGTGTATGTAGAAGGCTCCTGGATGATGATGATGATGATGGGATTTAGAATGGGGTGGAGGAGAAGGAAGAAAAGAAGGCATTGGGGTGGAAGAGAAGTCACCCCATGGCGCCATTTTACCCATAAAATTTTAGCTCTCTGGTTTAATTCAAGATTATTTTCTTTAAATCAATGCTGCACTGCATTATATATTGTCAATATATAAAATATATTTCAAAATGACCAATAATTTGCTTGGAAACACAGACAAAAAGCATTTAGTTGAAGAGAGTCTCAAGCAAGATGTTACCTCCAGTGAAAACAGAGAGAGACTGACGCCTGTTTGCTGTGTTAAGAGGCTGGATGCCGCGCATTAAACTAGTCACTTTACCTTCAATTTCGTTCAATAATTGTTAAAATGACTAAAAAATTGAATATTAAACTTTTAAAATTATTGAATAGTATAAACTTCTTGATATTTACAAAAATAGTAAGGAATTTAAGCCCTAGAACCGATTAATGTATTGGCGGACTGATAATAAAGCTGGTTGCCCTGTCAGTGCAAGCGAAAACATGTTGAGGTCGGTTCGTAAGAAGTTCGTTAAGCGAATTTTTTTTTCGTTAACCGAATTGAAGATCCTTATGGAAGGCAGATCCTTATGGAAGGCAGTTAAGTGTCGAAATTCACGTTAACCGAAGGTGTTCGTTAAGCGAGGGTCCTGTATATATATGGTATATATATATATATATATATATATATATATATATATATATATATATATATATATATATATATATATATATATATATATATATATATATATATATATATATATATATATATATATACTTAGCGATAATTGTGTTTGTAAAATATCGTGTTATAGAAAATCTGTGTAATAAAATACTTGGGGCTTGGAAAAATAGGGTTGGTGCAGATTACTCGAGAATCGAAAAAATTTAGTAGTTAGCCCACAACACAAAGGATAGCACAGTCTAAATAAATGTTACATTCATATCTAATAATGAAATCATACAGTAAATTTAACACTTTACCTTGAAAAAATATGAATGTAACTTGATGTGGGAGAAGGGTGATTTTGAGGTTGATAACATCAAGCTTCTCTTCAAGTGTTATAGCCTTTCTTTTACGATAATCACCGGGAATTCTATCATCAGAATGCTTTTTGGAGATATTCTTCTTTACCATATTCACAGTTAATACCACAAAATTGGAGAAATAGTAAGCAAAAATCGCGTTATAGCAAACAAGCAATCGCGTTATACAAATATTGTTCCGAATTCATAAATCGCGTTAGAGCAAATTCGCGTTATCAAAACACGCGTTATAGCAGAACTCACTGTATATATATACATATATATATGTATATGTATATATATATATATATATATATATATATATATATATATATATATATATATATATATATATATATATATATATATATATATATATATATATATATATATATATATATATATATATATATATATATATATATATATTTATATATATATATGTTATATATATATATATATATTATATATATATATATATATATATATATATATATATATATATATATGTAGTGATGGGTTGTCAGACCACAGCTTACATCTCAGAAACAGTCCAGACTTGACCCGACATTAGGGGGGTCAAATGTAAGGGTACCCCTCGCAACCAGTCAAGGAGTTACAAATCAACTGGCTCCCCTCCCATGTCACACGGCCCCAACAAATATGTAAGAAGGCACCGGCCGACTCTCTCCCAATATACACAATAACCTACACCGCAGAAGAAGTCCAGACCTGACCTCACATTAGCCAGGTCAAAAGTAACCCTCGAGCCCAAGTCAAGGGGCCACAAATCAACCAGGGCCTCTCATGTCACACGGCTCCATCTGAAAATTTCTCCAGAATATACAACTTATAGTCTCAGAAAAAGTCCAGACCTGACCCTACATTAGCGAGGGCAAATGTAAGGAGACCCCCCCCCCGATCAGCTCAACCTGACGGCTCGCCTCCCAATATATAGGACGTCCTAGTCCTCCCTCTGCCCAGAGAGAGACAGAGAGAGAGTGTGTCTTGTAAGGAGGAAGGGCCAGCAACTACCACAGCCCAGTCCCGCTCGTAGCCCTCCCTCAGGGGAGCGACGAGAGGGAGAGGGAGTGAGACACAGGGATCGGAGGAGGAGGTCCACCACAGCCCAGGCCCACTCACGGGAGGAGAGTCACGCAAGACTTCCCTCCCCGACTTCCCTCCGGTGTCCCAGCTAAGCAGTCGCCCTCCCGACACCAGTGTTCCAGCTAAGCAGTCTCCCTGCTAGGCCTCCCCTAGGTCACGTGAGTTTTTGTCAGAGCTTTCCATGGGATGAGTTACTTACGTGGGAAGTGTACAGTGACCCCTCGTTTAACGAACACCTCGGTTAACGTAATTTCGATTAACGAACTGCCTTCCATAAGGATCTTCAATTCAGTTAACGAAAAAAAATTCGGTTAACGAAGTTCTTACGAACCGACCTCAACATGTTTTCGCTTGCAATGACCGGGCAACCAGCTTTAGTATCAGTCCGCCAATACATTAATCGGTTCTAGGGCTTAAATTCCTTACTATTTTAGTAAATATCAAGAAGTTTAAACTATTCAATAATTTTAAAAGTTTAATATTCAATTTTTTAGTCATTTTAACAATTATTGAGCATAATTGAAGGTAAAGTGACTAGTTTAATGCGCGGCATCCAGCCTCTTAACACAGCAAACAGGAGTTAGTCTCTCTCTGTTTTCACTGGAGGTAACATCTTGCTTGAGACTCTCTTCAACTAAATGCTTTTTTCTGTGTTTCCAAGCAAATTATTGGTCATTTTGAAATATATTTTACATATTGACACTATATAATGCAGTGCAGTGTTGATTTAAAGAAAATAATCTTGAATTACACCAAGAGAGCTAAAATTTTATGGGTGAAATGGCGCCATGGGGTGACTTCTCTTCCACCCCAATGCCTTCTCTTCTTCCTTCTCCTCCACCCCCATTCTAAATCCCATCATCATCATCATCATTTTCCAGGAGCCTTCTACATACACACCTCAAAGTAAGTGAACTTTTCTACCATTTTTGTTGAATTTAGGAAATTTTCGGTGAGCTGGAACCAATTACCCAAAAACCCATTGAAACAATGGTTTCGGTTAACGAACTTTTCGGTTAACGAACGACCTTCTGGAACGGATTGAGTTCGTTAACGGAGGGGTCACTGTATTCATTTCATGTTCGTGTCCGAGAATCAGAGTGTCTAGTAACGTAATATGATGCCCTAGTAACGTAAATATAGTGTCCTAGTAACTTCAGTAGAAGGTGTTATTAATGTGTCCATGTCATGTTCGTAATTAATAAAGAGTTGTAATGAAGCGGTGTTTGAGAAGTCGCCCTTAAGACGTAATAGGTGTGTAGTGACGTATAAGATACGACAAGTGTAAATCCATCATCAAATAAATATCACGGCCACGCTACCAAAGTCTTTCTCTCTTTTACTCTCTTACTAAATATTCTTCCTATATATATATAAATATTCTTCATGCAAATTCGTCCCTTGTTATAGGTGACAGCAAACTATACATTAACCCAAGCCCTCCTCGTCTCATTACAATGGTGGCAGCGCACTTAACGTAAAACTCACGCCTCTTCCCTGTAGTGTTCAGTACAGTGATAGTTAGAATCTTTTGAAGTAATCTCGTAACTATCTTGACGAAGCAGGCAGTACAAGGGTGGTTGCATTCGTAACATTATATTGGTGGCAGCGAACTATACGTTACCCCACGCCTTCCTCGCCTTGTTATAGATGACATCGAACTATACGTTAACCCACGCCCTCCTCGCCTCATTACAATGGTGGCAGCGTACTATAACGTTAACTCACGCCCTCCTCGTCTCATTATATTGGTGGCAGCGTACTATAACGTTAACTCACGCCCTCCTCCTCCCTTGTTAATGGTAGCAGTGAACCTAACGTAAACTCATGCCTTCCCTCGGTTAGCCATAACACCTGGCTCGTCTCATCCTTCATTTAATTCAGTTTAAGTATTGTCTACAAGTGTGTAATAAGGAATTCCTGTGTTGTAGTGTGAAAAGTGTCCTAGTGTGTCACTGTTACAGCTCAAGTAAATGTCTCTCGTCGTGGTATGCGCGAATTTTTTCTAGAAATATGTTTAATGCTTAACGTGATTGCTCAGTGTCCCCCGCGATCTGTGACGTTCTCAGTAGCCCAAGTGCAGTTTGATTGTTGGTCAGTGTTGAACGTAGAAATTGTGTTTCAGTGATGAAAGCGGTGTCTGTACTAACTGTTATAACTTAACATGTCTTTTAACCTACATCCTCCTCCCTGTCCTAATCCTCACCTCACCCTCCTTACCCTTCCTCCCATCCCTGCCCCGCCTCGCCGTTCCGTGCCCCGCCTCGCCGTTCCGTGCCCCGCCTCGCCGTTCCGTGCCCCGCCCCGCAAAGCCCCGGCCTGGCCCGATCAACCACGCCTCGGCTCCTCCCCACTACACTTAACTCCGCCTCACCCGCTCCACCTCACCCGCCCCGCGCCTCCACCCGCCTCGCACCGTCCAGTATGACCACCAATCCCCATATGTTTTGTCCCGTAAGTTATGCTTCGAAATCGGTGGTTAGTGTTACTTAATATTGCGATAATTACAGAGCTTCACTCAGTGTGTTTTTATGCTAGTATGATTTGTAATGTACTCTTTGACACGTAGTGATAAATAATATTCAATGTAGTGAGCAGAGCTTCACTCCCCGACCCAGCCTAATGAGAATATTGTCGTGGCGGAAACTATAGTTGCCAAACATTGACGTAACGTATAAAGTAAATATTTGTTTTTCTTTACGGATACACTTCCAACTACTCCATCATCCCTTTCGGATTGTTTCTGTCAAATGTCACACACAGTACCGCCCCATGGCTAGCCGGAATCCGACCACAGCACATATACCGTATATCACGGCCTATAAGGCGGCGGGGTGCATAAGACGCCCCCCCCCAAATTTCCATTTAAAAAGTAGCTTTTGAGCTCTATTTGCTGTATAAGACCAGTACCCCAAATGTGACACTTACCCACTGACTCAGTAGTCCTTTACCAACCATCCTTGATTTTTTTAAATAAGGCCAATTCACTTCAAGTAATGTCATCAAATTATACCCGCTGGTGTAGTGTAAACACTAGTGACGTCACTGAAGCTATAAATAGCCTTGTTATCTCCCCTCCATCTCACCCTGAGCCAGACAGAAGCGTCTTGGTAAATAACATGTTTGCTTATTTTCCATTAACTTTAAATAGATTTACCGAATTATTTGTTTTATTTATTTATTTATAATATACTGTAATATATTAAACACACTGTAATTATTTTCTTTAATTTATAAACTGTTTTGCGACAAAGGAATGTTCTCCAGTAGTGTTTCATTAGGATTTGAGTGAAAAAATATTACGTACTTACACAATTGTTCCTCTTACTTTGACAACACAACATACATACAGTATATTATTTCTCAGTTTTGATCTTTTTTTAATTTTTGTATTTATTTATAGTTAGTTACTTAAAATAAGGCCAATTCACTTCAAGTAATGGCATCAAATATTACCAGCTGGTGTAGTGTAAACACTAGTGACGTCACTTGAGCGTCTGTAATTAACCGTCGATAGTTTCAAGAATTAATGCACTCATTTACTGAATATTCTTTGTAAAAAAATAAAATTAAATCAATTATTTATAGGAGATAAATATTATTATGAGTAAATATACCGATACCGGTATGCATTACTGACCACCTTCACGGCTAAAAATAGCCCAATCTCGGGTCACTTTCCCTTTCTTGTCTCCTCACTGGCAAATGGGGGGGGGGCGTGGGGAGGGGTGTGTGATGATAGCTGTGTTTATTACAGGGGTATAAATCTCTTTTACGGTATGTCAGACAGGTTTATAATACATTTTTATTATTTTAATATACCGGTAATCTTAATTTGAATCCAGCTTGCCAAACGTAAGTTTCAGTATAAAATAATTAGTGGTAAGACCTTGTGAGTGGCTTACGATGTTTTCATCACCACTCTTGACACACTAAACCACAATATTTAAGAGGTAAGAATTTTAAACTTGGTGGTTTAGACGACCCCCTAACTTTGGGCAGATTTTTTTAATGTTCAAATTTCGTCTTATAGGCCGTGATATACGGTAAGAAGAGAAGAAGCAGCGTGAGGAATGCAGCGTGAGGAATGCAGCACCACACCCGCCACACACCACCCCACTTCTTTCAAGTCCTCCCTGGTCTAGGATTAAGAAGATTTTATATTTTTCTACTCTAGGAAATTAAGGAGTGTGGAATGCAGCACCATACAACGAACCCTGGTGAGCCCAGCCAGGGAGGGATTCACCACTGTGGAAGGTGTAAGACAGGACGGTCTTTGGTCTCGCCGACACTCACGTACGGAGGGCGAGCCCTGGTCCGCGGAACCTGCCTTACAGTCATCTAAGGAGACAACAGCCCAAGCAGTGGACCGGCTTTCATCCCGGCCGGAGGGGGCCGACGGCAGATGAACAGAAAATCGTATGGAATATGTTGAAAATGATGATGTTGCAGAGAAGAAATACAGATGGAGCAGAAAAATTCATCTGGAATATGACGGAAAACGAAGATGTATAAAGAAACACAGATGAACAGAAAAATCGTCTGGAATATGAAAATGAAGATGTATAAAGAAACGCAGATGAACAGAAAATTCATCTGGAATATGAAAATGCTCTAAACGTAGAGGAAGTGCAGGTGAACAGAAAAATCATCTGGAATATTATAGAAACCAGGAGGAAGTGAGAAGTAGTCAGATGTGGTGACACGACCTACAAGGTGTGGTATTGAAGAAAGAAAGACGTGCTATGTGACGAAAGAAGGCAGAAGACGTCCTGTGCTGACATCAGAAGAAAGTCAACAATGAAAAGGTGGTTCAGAAGGACCAATCGACTACCGCTGTTGTGCTGCCGGCATTCCCTATTTTCAGATACCAGCTGGATGGAGGACTTGAGCCATGCTGGACCCAACAAATGTACTGATATTGTTGATGTTGTTGATGTACATTAAAAAGATATAACACCCTAACATGTGAAGTAGGAGCATTTTGTATTTTGTATTTAATTCTCTGATTTTTGTTATCATGTACTACAATGAATATTTTTTTTTTAAAGATTAGTCACTTTTTCTATGAGTTCATTTGATCACTGTTTTGTATTACCAAATGCAATGTTGCAGACATACAACTGAGTGGGACGAATTCTAATTTTGACACGGCCTGGTTAGGCAATGTAACACCTGTTTTTGTTTGTAGAATGTGATTTGCAAGTTTGTCTCGGACACTATGCTAGATATGAAGGAACTTTAGATCACTCTATGTTCACTTACTGTGTATGTATTTTATTTTTTTTCTCCTGTCATAGAAGCTTTAATCTTGGCGGGAGGTATAGTAAGCTTTGTCAGATCAAACTATGCCAGTAGAAAAACATACATCTCTAGTGTTATAATTTGTAAAATGTAAGGATGCATTATTGCCTCAGGGACTATATTAGATACTGCACATGATGTTACTGTCTACTTTAAATGTGTCATCAGTTCTCTGAGCATGAAAGCTTTGGTCTTGGCGGGAGGTGTAGTGATGGGTTGTCACACCACAGCTTACATCTCGGAAACAGTCCAGACTTGACCCGACATTAGGGGGGTCAAATGTAAGGGTATCCCTCGCAACCACTCAAGGAGTTACAAATCAACTGGCTCCCCTCCCATGTCACATGGCCCCAACAAACATGTAAGAAGGCACCGGCCGACTCTCTCCCAATATACACAATAACCTACACCGCAGAAGAAGTCCAGACCTGACCTCACATTAGCCAGGTCAAATGTAACCCTCGAGCCCAAGTCAAGGGGCCACAAATCAACCAGGGCCTCTCATGTCACACGGCCCCATCTGAAAGGAAACATGTGCTTCTAG
>NW_024748502.1:5387569-5456622 GCF_018991925.1 Homarus americanus | reverse complement strand
CCACTGCTCGATATATGTGCACCAGATAATTTCAGCTCTTACAGCGACGACACAATTTCAGACTCTGACAAAGGCTTGAGGAGCATATCTGATCCGATTTTGAATCTCTTCACCGATGTCCGCAGCTGTAGACAGGTGGGGGCCTGAGGGATACTGAAAGTAGGCAACATTAGAGAGGGTAGTACCGCTAAGCTGGATGGATGGTGGAGGTATGGCTGAACAAGGCAGGCTGGAGAGAAATCTTGGTCTTTACGCACAATCACCTCACGCCAAAGTGTACATACTCATTTGTGGGTGTTCAGGATCTCCCTGAAGGTTGGGTGTTCAGTGAGCTGCAGACAAGGATGAGGTATTGAGGTAGTCCGCATACTGAAGTTCAGTCATGGAAGCTGCTGACACCTTTGTTTGCCCGGAGTCGTCTTTATGTTGAAAAGATCCTCGTTAAACTGGATACAGTAGATGGTGGAGGTGTGTCTGAACCAGGGGAAGGCTGAAAGAGAATCTGAGTCTTACGTACATTCACCTCATTGCAGAAGTGTGCATACCCATCTGCATAGGTGTTGAGGATCTGCTGTAGGTTGCGTTCAGTGTGAGCGACAAGCGTGAGGTTGTCTGCATACTGAAGATCAGTAATGGAAGCTCCCGACACCTTTGTTCTTGCCTGGAGTTGTTTTAAATTAAAAAGTTCCTTCATCCGGTGCTCAATGTCCACCCCGCCAGCTAAATTGGCGCTAGCACAAATAAGGAAGGCAGCCAAAAAAATGGAAAAGAGAGTTGGTGCACACCCTTGTTTAATCCCCATTTTGATGGGGAAAAGCTCAGAATGGGTGCCATTGTGCAGGACACTGCCCTTCATGCCATCGTGGAGTTGCCGCACAATGGCGATGAATTTTGGTGGGTAGCCAAAATGACTGAGGGTCCACCAAAGGGCTTCCCTGTCGACTGAGTCAAAGGCCTTGGTTAGGTCGATAAAAGCCATGCACAGGTCACGACGTTGTTCTCTGCACTTTTCCTGTATCTGACGGGCAGCAAAGATCATGTCAGTGGTTCCACGTGATGGTCTAAAGCCACATTGAGATTCGGGGAGGAAGTTTTCCGCCTCAGGAAAAATTCTGTTAGGACTCGGGTGATAATCTTGCCAGCTACAGACAGCAGCGAGATCCCGCGGTAGTTGCCGCAGTCTGATCGGTCTCCTTTGTTCTTATAACTACTGACGATGGAGGCGTCTTTAAGAGATTGGGGGATTTCCTCCTTTTCCCATATATTCTCCAGGAGAGAGTGGAGACAGCTGGTCAGCAAAAGTCCTCCTGTTTTATACATCTCGGCTGGGATTCCAACAGGCCCTGTGGCTTTATTATTTTTCATCTGTTTGATGGCAGTAGCTACCTCATCCAGGGATGGAGGATAGCTTAGATGGGTCAGCTTTGGATGCTAATGGACCTGCTGGGTAGTCAGACATCCACATTGGTGTTTCGGTTGAGCAGCGAATGGTAAGTGCTCTTTCCAGCGCTGACGGATGACTTCTTCGTCTTTAATTAGTGAGTTACCATCAGATGAGCAGAGGGGGGCTGTGCCATGATTGATTGGCCCATAAAATGTTTTAGTGGAATTTAAAAATTCGCACATCTTATGTTGACCTGGAAGTCTTTGTGTTTCACATGCTTTATTTTTAAACCAGTTTTTCTTTAGTTTGTGAAGTTCGAGCTGGGCCGCCGCTTTCTTTCTGCGGAAGATATCAGCTTTGGTCCTAGACTGAGGGTTGTTCTCCCAGTCAATTAAAGCAGCATGTTTATCATCGATGAGTACATTGATTTCCAGGTCATTTTCATCAAACTAGTCCTGGTGTATTCTTTCGACCTGGCAGAGGGTCTCTCTGTGGGTTTTTGTCATGACAGTGTCGAGAATACTCCATTCAGCACTGAGATTTGTGTTGTTTGTTGTCGAGTTCGAGCTGAGCTGCTCTCTGAAAGTATATGCTACCGCTGGATCCTCCAGATGCTGAGTGTTAAAACCTCTTCTGGAGGCTTGTTGCCTTCGCCGTTTTGGGGCGACGTGAAGTGAGAGCTTTGGCTCTGATGAGCCAATGATCAATGTCATAGTGGTCTGAGCCACGCATGGCACAGGTGATGAGGACATTTCGGCGATCTCTTTCTCTGACAATGATATAGTCAATGAGATGCCAGTGTTTGGATCGTCGGTGTTGCCACGAACAAACCCTTGAACTTGTCAGTCTGCCTAAACATGGTATTGGTGACAGTGAGGTTGTATGCAGCACACTTGCTGAGAAGGAGTAAGCCGTTGGGATTACACTTGCCTAGTCCATTTCTCCCTATGGTTCCCTGCCAAATGTCAGCATCTCTACCAACTCTGGCATTGAAGTCACCAAGGAGCACAACCTTATCTTCTCTGGGGATAGAGATTAGCACTCTGTCAAGGTGGGCATAAAAGGCCTCCTTGATGTCATCCTCTGCATCCAGTGTTGGGGCGTATGCACTGATGAAGAAGGCATGACACGAGTGATTCAGTGGGACTCTGAGCGTCATGAAGCGCTCATTGATCTCAACAGGCATTTCAATTAGCCTGTGTAGGATGCGTTGGTGGATAGCAAAGCCAACTCCATAAATGCAGTTTCTCTCCGCAGCAGGCTTACCCTTCCAGAAGAAGGTATAGCCTGACCCCCGTCCAGTGAGTCGACCCTTGTCTGGAAGCCGGGACTCACTGATGGCTGCTATGTCGATGTTATATCTAGCCAGCTTTTTTGCCACAA
The DNA here is from genome assembly GCF_018991925.1 of Homarus americanus. Classification (NCBI taxonomy): domain Eukaryota; kingdom Metazoa; phylum Arthropoda; class Malacostraca; order Decapoda; family Nephropidae; genus Homarus; species Homarus americanus. The sequence goes on along the minus strand of NW_024748502.1, from coordinate 5,453,855 downwards.
GGGCAGTTCTTCTTTCATGATGTGCAATTGTGCCATTATCCAGAAGGGTCCTGACATTCCATGCAGTGACCTTAAGAGGTTGTATAGTTTGTTTTTGTTTTGATCTGTGATTATACAGGTACACCACCGATTTTCCGGCACCCTTGGTTCCAAAGCCTTGCCCGATTATTCGTTTTGCCGGACCAACCGAGGTCAGGTAATAATAATTCAACAATACACCTCTGATCCACTAATGATGCACCTCCTGTGTCTTTAATGCACCATGGACTGCTAGAAATTGAAATTAAACTGTGATTTTTATACTCAAATTAATCACTATATTACAAGGATTCCAGCAATGGAATTTATATTCTAAGTCTAGTCTGTGACATTTTATAAGATAAAAACTTCAAGCCTAAACTGCCTTCACCCTGGCTGTGAGGAAGGGGGGGGGGTGGTTGATGTGTTAATAGCTGTCAGGGAGGGGAGATAACAAAGTAAGTAGTTATCAAAACAGAAGGAGTTTTAGTTTTTCCCTTATAAAATGTACTGAATTGACTTGGCAGTACTGTATATAATTTGCATTGGTGCAATTCTTGTAAGATAGTGATTAATTTGAGTATAAACATCACATAGTTTGCACTAGACATAAAATTTTTAGTAATTAACTTATTACAGGTTTACCCTTATGACAATTATTTCTTTTACTTTTTCACAATACAGTACCGTATATACCCGTGTATAGCACGAGTTCTTAAGACCAAATTTTTGGGCAAAAAGATGGGGGTCGACCTCTATACGGGTAATAGTTTCGTTAGGTTGAAAAATATTTACCAGTAACTACCAGTAAACAATGGAAACGACGCGCCAACGCACCGCCCGCTGTGAGTGTCGGTACAGTTGCCAGGGCAGATCTCTTGCGTCATCATAGCAAGCCCAAAGTAGCCAAATGCATGGTATGGTATGCACAGGAGTATGTAAAACATAAAGTATTCTTTTTTAAAATTTTATTTATAGATACATAAATTTTTTTAAATTAAATTTGAAACATCAATCATTGTTAATTAAATTTGAAACAAAAGAAAAATACGATACCTTATTTATAAATATTTTCATTAAAATATTACATCACAAGTGTATTTTACCTTAACTGTGCCTGAATGAATATATTCTCAGAAATAAATATGGAAATGTAATATTTTTGCTGAAATGACGTACGTATTACAGTGGAAAGTGGGATAAAATTGTGACGAAAACAATGACTCGCTTTCATCGTTCAAAAGATTTTACCGTAATCGCTTTTCGAATGGTTTTCAGTTAAAAAAACTGTTGTATTACAATAATATTCTATCCTAATTGACTTGAATAAATACTACGATACCATATTTCTGAATATTTTCATTAAAATCCATCAAAATCATTTTCCTTATCATCTGCAGCACCAAACAGCTCCTCCCAGTCCTCTCCTTGAACAGCATCGTCATATGGATCAACACCATCATCAGCCATAGGATCATCAATATCTTCATCCTCATTCACGCTCTCATTAGCCTCATAATCCCACAACAAGCCGTCTTATGTTCCATCAAGAGCATTCGAAATCCCACATTTCTTAAAAGATTTCGCCACAATTTCTGGTCTGATTGCATCCCAGGCCTCTACAATCCATTCACATAATGTTGCTAGTGATGGAGCTTGGATGTTGCCTCCCTTTGTGTATGTCTTATCGCCTTCTATCATCCAGTTGTTCCACTTCACTCTTACCGCATCTTTAAATGGTTTGTTTATGGAAACATCCAGTGGTTGGACAAGACTTGTTAATCCACCAGGAATCACAGCTGTATCAGTGTTTTCCTTCCTAATCCCAGAAGTAACACTGTCAACAAGATGTGACCGAAACATATCCCACACAAAAAGACTTTTTTCTTTGCGCAGTCCCCCTGGTCTAAAGTTCCAGACATTTTTAAGCCATATTTGTATGCTGCCTTCATCCATCCATCCTTTCTCATGCACATGGATGATTAAAAAAATGCTGTCTAACTTGCAACACTGTTGGTAGGGTCAGGTGGTTCTAACGGCACCTGCCAGGACCCGGTAATCAAATTTATAACAGTGTCTAACCTCAATTACTGTAGTTTATCTGATGTAGGCAATATGAAGTAAAAAATACCAGTTAAAGTGAGAAATTGGAAGAGAATAAACAAGAGAGATGTCGTTGGGCTATTTTTGGTAGGGCTGAGGGAGAGAGTACCAGCTGTTTGGTCTTTTTTGGCGGGAGAGTCACGCAAATAACCGTAGTACTGGTATTTGTTTGGTGTCTTCTGTATTTTTAAAAATGAATACAGTGACCCCTCGTTTAACGAACGCCTCGGTTAACGAAATTTCGGTTAACAAACTGCCTTCCATAAGGATCTTCAATTCGGTTAACGAACAAAAATTCGGTTAACGAAGTTCTTACGAACCGACCTCAACATGTTTTCGCTTGCACTGGCTGGGCAACCAGCTTTAGTATCAGTCCGCCAATACATTAATCGGTTCTAGGGCTTAAATTCCTAACTATTTTAGTAAATATCAAGAAGTTTATACTATTCAATAATTTTAAAAGTTTAATATTAAATTTTTTACTCATTTTAACAATTATTGAACATAATTGAAGGTAAAGTGACTAGTTTAATGCACGGCATCCAGCCTCTTAACACAGCAAACAGGCGTTAGTCTCTCTGTTTTCACTGGAGGTAATATCTTGCTTGAGACTCTCTTCAACTAAACGCTTTTTTTCTGTGTTTCCAAGCAAATTATTGGTCATTTTGAAATATATTTTACATATTGACAATATATAATGCAGTACAGTGTTGATTTAAAGAAAATAATCTTGAAATACACCAAGAGAACTAAAATTTTATGGGTGAAATGGTGCCATGGGGTGACTTCTCTTCCACCCCAATGCCTTCTCTTCTTCCTTCTCCTCCACCCCCATTGTAATTCCCATCATCATCATCATCATCCAGGAGCCTTCTACATACACACCTCAAAGTAAGTGAAATTTTCTACCATTTTTGTTGAATTTAGGAAATTTTCGGTGAGCTGGAACCAATTACCCAAAAACCCATTGAAACAATGGTTTCGGTTAACGAACGACCTTCTGGAACGGATTGAGTTCGTTAACCGAGGGGTCACTGTACTTGTAAATTAAAAGTACCGTAACATTGTATTATATACAAACTTGTCATATTTCTGGAAAATAAGAAGCAAGAAAATAAGAATATACAGGTAAACACAATTTCAACGTACGCTAAAATTAAAAGCTGCTTAAGAAGGGCCGATGCAAACAAAGCCTCCGCGACCAGGGCTCTGCCGCATCAGCTAGACGGTACACGTGTTTTTCGAATCGTTTTCAGTTAAAAAACTGTTACATCCCAAGTGAATTAGGATAGAATATTATTGTAATACAACAGTTTTTAACTGAAAACCATTCGAAAAGCGATTACGGTAACATCTTTTCGACGAAAGAAAGCGAAAGTCATTGTTTTTGTCACGATTTTATCCCACTTTCCACTGAATACGTACGTCATTTCAGCAAAAATATTACATTTCCATATTCTCAGAAATAAATAGTAGTTTTGCTGAAACATGATGTATTTCAATGTAAATTAGGATAAACTACATGCAGAAAACAAAAGACTTTACCTAACCTTCCGATGTTCAAGATATGTTACTCGTTTTTTTAACAGTTTTCGGTTAAAATACTGTTATATTAGTGATATTCTATTCATACTGTGGTTGATATAATACATTCAAGGAAATGTAATATTTTTTGCTGAAATGACGTACGTATTACAGTGGAAAGTGGGATAAAATTGTGACGAAAACAATGACTTTTGCTTTCTTTCGTTCAAAAGATGTTACCGTAATCGCTTTTCGAATGGTTTTCAGTTAAAAACTATTGTATTACAATAACATTCCCTCCTAATTGACTTGAATAAATACTTGAATGGAAATATACAATATTTTTGTTGAAATTACCCGCGTTTCACTGTAAAGTGTCGTAATAATAAATGGTAAACAAGTTTATCGGACGTAGAGTGTTTTTACTGAAGGTTTTGTTGTTCCTTTACCCTCAAAAACTTGGGTCGACCTATAAACGAGGAATATCATAAATTAACGATTTCTTGGTCAAAAAATCGGGGTCGACCTATATACGAAGGGGGGTTATAGACGAGTATATACGGTATATATTTCGGATGGTGTGTGCATGTAAATGAATAAAAATAAATGAAGAAAGTTATGTATATCTTCCCCAAAATATGAATTAAAAAACTTGTACACAAGTGTACTACACTAGATTAAAATTTCTATCTCTTGTGCAAAATATGTGATGTTTATACTCAAATTATTCAATATCTTACAAGAATTCCAGCAATGAAGTTTATATTCTGCTAAGTCTAGTCAGCTAAATTTTATAAGATAAAGACTTTAAGCCTAAAACTACTTTCACCCACGCTGGGAGGGAAGTTAAGTGCCCCCTTCATAATTTTGTCTGGACTAAAGGAGGTGCCGGATAATCGGTGGTGTACCTGTAATTATGTTATTAACTTTTAAGGATGACCTTACTGGGTGCGGTTGCCCAGTCAGGTTGGTTCTTTAGGCAGGCTATGTTTAGGGCACCTTTTCTAGCCCCCTCCCCATGTGGTGTGAGCAGAGTGGCTCCTCGTAAGGGCTGCTCAGTGGCACAGACAGGACCGGATTGTACTGCTGCCTAGATCCCAGTGAATAAACGCCCATCTTATCTGTGACGCCCATGAGCACAGTTGTGACTCGAAACTCCCGGCAGTCATCTCTGCCTGTCCCTGTCGCCACTCGTCCGTTGTCATTGGACTTTGAAGGTATAGGGGTTTTGATGATGATGATGAGTAGGATGGTGGCTGTGCGTGAGTTGATTTATGTGGTGAGGCAGGAGCACAGGCTGCAACCATACATCTTGGCTCTCCCCTTTTCCTGATCCAAAGGTGCAAGTGTTGCGACAACTGGGGAGAGGGAGAGTTGCATTTCCATACATGCAACAGTATAACGACAGTGCATTAAAAATAAAAAATAAAAATATTACAGCATGCCCTTAAAATGCATTGAGGTTTGGGTCTCAAAATATACATACATACATACATATGCTGTATATATATATATATATATATATATATATATATATATATATATATATATATATATATATATATATATATATATATATATATATATATATATATATATATATATATATATATATATATATATATATATATATATATATATATATATATATATATATAAATATATATATATATATATATATATATATATATATATATATATATATATATATATATATAATATCATAGAGTGCGTGACCGAGGTATATGCAATAACACAAGGAGAAGAACCGAGAAGTTCAAGCGCTTTCGTGCAATTCACATCTTCAGGGGTGAGTACAGACTAGTATGTATATATATATATATATATATATATATATATATATATATATATATATATATATATATATATATATATATATATATATATATATATATATATATATATATATATATATATATATATATATATATATATATATATATATATATATATATATGAGAGAGAGAGAGAGAGAGTTTTTTACTTAAGTGCAAAGAAATGTATATTCCCTTTATTGTTTGCCCTTAGGACAATTATTTCTTTTATCTGTACTGTGTGTGTGTGTGCACATGTGTGTTTGTGTGTGCACACACACACACATGCATACACACAAAAAATACATATAATAATAATGGAAAAATCCTCTCACAAATAATCAGCAACAAGACAACAAAATGTATCAAAATTTGGGTTGGTTGGGCTACCATAAGGCAGTTTTTTCCTCGTAAAAATTACTGTTTCTAAAACGAATGGCATCTGAACGCCAGCTCCACCTGCCATATGGCATCACGCAAATTGTGACGAAGTCCCAGGTTGCTGATCTGACTTTTCTGCCTCATTTAAACACAATTGCAGGGTCTCAATTGTTTCTCATAATATTGACAACACAATATACATACTGTATATTGTTTCTCACTTTTGATCTTTTTACATTTTTGTATTTATGGTTCTTTATTATTATTATTATTATTATTATTATTATGATTATTATTACAGAGTTATTTTTATTATTATCATTATTATTCTATTTTTATTTTTTATTTTTTATTAAAATTTTATTTACTATGAATCACAGGTACTCCTCAACTTACGACCACCCGGACATACGACCGCCGCAGTCGTATAAAATATTTTTCAAATAACGTATTTTCGAGTCACGAAGTTAGTGATCGCGCAGTGTACTGACAAAGTTTTTGTTTGTAATTCCCTCTAATATGGCTGGCAAGCGTAAAAGTGAGAGTTCTCGTGGTGCTGAGAAGAAAAAGAGACACCCATTTTAGATTTTCCATGTAAAGTCGACCCTCGTTAATTCAGATCCCTTTAATACGGATTTCGGATAATTCGGACAAAATCTGAACGAACTTTTTTTTTTTTTTTTTGTAGGAATATTACCTACGCGGACCTAAAGCTAAAATGCTGGTCCACCCACTGCTGGGATAAAACACCAGCGTCTTTTTGGTTAAATGTAACATCTCCACCACTAGTGTGGGGAGGGGATGCAACTTTTAGCTTCAGACATGAAAAATATTTACCATTTACTGCCAGTAAACAATGGAAACGTAAAATATGTACCAATTAGTAATGAAAAGTTGTGCAGTTCCTTCAGCAAATGAAGCTCACTAACTTACAATAGGCTAAATTACCTTACAACGTGTTTTCAGTAGTCTATGTTGAAGTTCTTAGCATAGGCTAACTTATCATATCATATACGGTATCACAGTACTCATTGATCTACAAAAAATACCGGTAATAAAAAACTTTTCGATATTTCACACTTAATATAATACCCGGTAATCTACTTCAACCTCCTATTGTTTACAACGACACATGACGCACCACCAGCTTTTGAAGTATCAATCAGCTAGACGGTACACGTGATTTTCGAATCGTTTTCAGTTAAAAAACTGTTACATCACACGTATATTTTACCTAAACTGCGCCTGAATGAATATATTCTTGGAAATAAATAGTAGTTTTGCTGAAACGTGATGTATTTTAATGTAAAACAGGATAAAATACATGACGAAAACAAAAGATTTTACCTAACTTTCCGATGTTCAAGAGAAGTTACTAGTTTTTTTAATAGTTTTTGGTTAAAATACTGTTATATTACAATGGTATTCTATTCATACTGCGCTTGATATAATGCATTCACGGAAATGTAATATTTTTGCTGAAATTACTTAATGCATAGCAGACCCTCGGTTAACGAACTCAATCCGTTCCAGAAGGTCGTTCGTTAACCGAAAAGTTCGTTAACCGAAACCATTTTTTCAATGGGTTTTTGGGTAATTGGTTCCAGCTCACCGAAAATTTCCAAAATTCAACAAAAATGGTAGAAAAGTACACTTACTTTGAGGTGTGTATGTAGAAGGCTCCTGGATGATGATGATGGGAATTACAATGGGGGTGGAGGAGAAGGAAGAAGAGAAGGCATTGGGGTGGAAGAGAAGTCACCCCATGGCACCATTTCACCCATAAAATTTTAGTTCTCTTGGTGTATTTCAAGATTATTTTCTTTAAATCAACACTGCACTGCATTATATATTGTCAATATGTAAAATATACTTCAAAATGACCAATAATTTGCATGGAAACACAGAAAAAAAGAGTTTAGTTGAAGAGTCTCAAGCAAGATGTTACCTCCAGTGAAAACAGAGAGAGACTAACGCCTGTTTGCTGTGTTAAGAGGCTGGATGCTGCGCTTTAAACTAGTCACTTTACCTTCAATTATGTTCAATAATTGTTAAAATGACTAAAAAATTGAATATTAAACTTTTAAAATTATTGAATAGTATAAACTTCTTGATATTTACTAAAATAGTTAGGAATTTAAGCCCTAGAACCGATTAATGTATTGGCGGACTGATACTAAAGCTGGTTGCCCGGCCAGTGCAAGCGAAAACATGTTGAGGTCGGTTCGTAAGAAATTCGTTAACCGAATTTTGTTCGTTAACCGAATTGAAGATCCTTATGGAAGGCAGTTCGTTAACCGAAATTTCGTTAACCGAGGCGTTCGTTAAACGAGGGGTCACTGTATTACAGTGGAAAGTGGGATAAAATCGTGACGAAAACAATGACTTTGAAATATAATGCGATATTAACCCCTAAATCGGTTAATTCGGACAATCGGCTCAAACGGACACCCTCCCCCCCCCATTAGTCCAAATTAACGAGGGTTGACTGTACAGTATTATTTTCACATTTTCGACTTATGACCAATAAGACTTACGACCTGGTCGTCGCTCCCTAACCCCGTCGTAAGTCAAGGTTTGACTGTATAATTATTATTACAATTTCGCCCCCCAGGCCCCAATGTGGGTCCGTGACCTGTGCCCGGGTGGGCAAATCCCCTTAAAAAAAAAAAAAGCTTGGTTGATACATAGATCAAACTTACAAAATTTCTTTCATAGCCCACTAGCCAACCCAACATGAAGGATGTCGGAAATTGTGGTGTAATATACTGTACTTTTTTCACAATACCCACTGTATGTATGTAGGATTGTGTGTGAATGTAACTGAGTAAAAATAAAAGAAGAAAGTTACGTATACTGTATCTACCTGAAAATACAAGTTGAAAACACCATAACACCTCACAACTTGTCCTGGTAGCTTGGTGGTTACAAGGATATCCCTATTCAACGCTACTCTATCAGTAAACACTAATAATAACAGTAAATCCCGTGAAATATGGCAGGGAGCGAGGACAGCTACAACTGCAAATGATGCGCTAACTAGCAGTCACTCAGTCACTCAGTCACTCCTGTTGCCAGGTGTATGTATGGGAGAAACGCATGACCTTAATTTCTTTCTTCACTGTTTGGGCACCTTCCCATTGCTGCATGAAGGTGGTTAGGGGCATTTGAGAGCCATCACAAGCACAAGGAGCACAGTTGTTATGAGTGCAGAGAAGCACACAGGCGAAACGAACAAGTGTTTAACCAGGACTGTCACCGAGGAGGAGTGAGCACATGTGGCCCAGCCACCTGGGACAAGAGAGACACCTTGTGGGGCTACCATAAAACTTGCAGGCTCCCCGTCCGGCCACGAAAATGTCGCCAACTTTAAAACTACCCACCAATATTCTTGGGTACATCCAGGGTGTCATCCACGAATACAGTAATTGAAGGTCGCAAATTTAAAATCCGCAAATTGTAAAGACATGCTGTACTTTGTTCATTATTAAAATATATACTGTATTCTCTTTAATGGGGATACTGTACCGTGGTCTAATCAGATTTGATATAGACCTAAAGTGAGCTCATAAGTACAAGATGACACTTCATGGGTAAACTTGCTGGAGAGGGACTGGCTGTTGTCACATTCACCATTTTTTTTTACTTATTCTTTATATACCCTCACTTTACGCGGTCAATTGAACCCACGGACGCCCGCGTAAAGCAAGAAACGCGTAAAGTGAACAACATAACATATGGGATTAAATGAAATAGAGACCGGCTGACCCCCAAACTCCACTTTTTCCGACACAATACCTATGTTCTAGTAAAAATAACATCTTAATTTTATGATGGTACATGCACACAATTAATACATACCGTATATACCCGTGTATAGCACGAGTTCTTAAGACCAAATTTTTGGGCAAAAAGTTGGGGGTCGACCTCTATACGGGTAATAGTTTCGTTCGGTTGAAAAAAATTTATCAGTAACTACCAGTAAACAATGGAACCGACGCACCAACGCACCACCCGCTGTGAGTGTCGGTACAGTTGCCAGGGCAGATCTCTTGCGTCATCATAGCAAGCCCAAAGTAGCCAAATGCATGGTATGGTATGCACAGGAGTATGTAAAACATAAAGTATTCATTTTTAAAAGTTTATTTATAGATACATAAATTTTTGTTAATTAAATTTGAAACATCAATATGATGTGAGTCAGGTCATCTACACACAGTTGCCAGTTTCAAAATTTTCCTTTTAAAATTTTAAGTTACCGAGTATTTCTTTTCCCAAATCGTTTTACAATACTGTAGGTAAAACAGTATACTATTGTGCAAACCCCACAGAAAAAAAATTAACAAATGGAGACACCAAAAATGTAAAAAAAAAAAATGCTGTCTGACTTGCAACACTGTTGGTAGGGTCAGGTGGTTCTAACGGTACCTGCCAGGACCCGGTAATCAAATTTATAACAATATCTAACCTCAATTACTGTAGTTTATCTGATGTAGGCAATATGAAGTAAAAAATACCAGTTAAAGTGAGAAATTGGAAGAGAATAAACAAGAAAGATGTTGGGCTATTTTTGGTAGGGCTGAGGGAGAGAGTACCAGCTGTTTGGTCTTTTTTGGCGGGAGAGTCACGCAAATATCCGTACTAGTATTTGTTTGGTGTCTTCTGTATTTTTAAAAATGAATACTTGTAAATTAAAAGTACCGTAACATTGTATTATATAAAAACTTGTCATATTTCTGGAAAATAAGAAGCAAGAAAATAAGAATACACCGGTAAACACAATTTCAACGTACGCTAAAATTAAAAGCTGCTTAAGAAGGGCCGATGCAAACACAAAGCCTCCACGACCAGGGCTCTGCCGTATCAGCTAGACGGTACACGTGTTTTTCGAATCGTTTTCAGTTAAAAAACTTTTACATCACAAGTGAATTAGGATAGAATATTATTGTAATATAACAGTTTTTAACTGAAAACCATTCAAAAGGCGATTACGGTAACATCTTTTGAACGAAAGAAAGCGAGTCATTGTTTTTGTCACGATTTTATCCCACTTTCCACTATAATACGTACGTCATTTCAGCAAAAATATTACATTTCCATATTCTCAGAAATAAATAGTAGTTTTGCTGAAACGTGATGTATTTCAATGTAAATTAGGATAAACTACATGAAAACAAAAGACTTTACCTAACCTTCCGATGTTCAAGATATGTTACTCGTATTTTTAATAGTTTTCGGTTAAAATACTGTTATATTAGTGATATTCTATTCATACTGTGGTTGATATAATACCTTCACGGAAATGTAATATTTTTTGCTGAAATGACATACGTATTACAGTGGAAAGTGGGATAAAATTGTGATGAAAACAATGACTTTCGCTTTGTTTCGTTCAAAAGATGTTACCGTAATCACTTTTCGAATGGTTTAGTTAAAAAACTGTTGTATTGTATTACAATAATATCCTAATTGACTTGAATAAATATTACGATACCATATTTCTGAATATTTTCATTAAAATCCATCAAAATCATTTTCCTTGTCATCGTCTGCAGCACCAAACAGCTTCTCCCAGTCCTCTCCTTGAACAGGGCTAGAGGGAACGTGTTTTTCGAATCGTTTTCAGTTAAAAAACTATTACATCACACGTATATTTTACCTAAACTGTGCCTGAATGAATATATTCTCGGAAATAAATAGTAGTTTTGCTGAAACGTGACGTATTTCAATGTAAAATAGGATAAAATACATGACGAAAACAAAAGACTTCACCTAAGCTTCCGATGTTCTTGAGATGTTATTCGTTTTTTTAATAGTTTTCGGTTAAAATTCTGTTATATTACAATGATATTCTATTCATACTGTGCTTGATATACTACATTCACGGAAATGTAATATTTTTTCCTGAAATTACGTACGTATTAGTGGAAAGTGGGATAAAATCATGACGAAAACAATGATTCGCTTTCTTTCGTTCAAAAGATGTTACCGTAATCGCTTTTCGAATGGTTTAGTTAAAAAACTGTTGTATTACAATAATATTCCCTCCTAATTGACTTGAATAAATACTTGAATGGAAATATACAATATTTTTGTTGAAACTACCTGCGTTTCAGTGTAAAGTGTCGTAATAATAAATGGTAAACAAGTTTATAGGACGTAGAGTTTTTCTGAAGGTTTTGTTGTTCCTTTACCCTCAAAAACTTGGGTCGACCTATAAACGAGGAATATCATAAATTAACGATTTCTTGGTCATAAAATCGGGGTCGACCTATATACGAAGGGGGGTTATAGACGAGTATATACGGTAAGAGAAATAGAGAAATACAGTCGCCAAGTTAATGTCCATTCAAATAATGGACTCAACTCCCTCCCCCTTTTCTCACACTCCTGGCACTTCCCTCTCTGAGAAATGTTTGGGGGAAAAACCACTAGATTTTAAGGTAGAGTAATAAATAATACCTCAAACTAAAGTTAGGATAATATAATTGACATTGCTGGATTCCTTGTAAGACCAGGAATATTTTGAATATAAATGTCATATATTTTGCAAAAAAGATAACATATTTACTCAGAGTAAACATTATATCTAAAATTTGTATGTCTAATGCAAAATCTACGATGTTTATATTCAAAATGATCATCAAATTGTAAGAATTCCAGCAATGGAAATTATATTCTGGCAGGGTAATTTGTATGAATTTTATGAGCTAAAACAAATATCTTCAGTTAAAAAAAAATATATATTCTTCACGACACTATCTGTCAATCAAAGTACCCCACCTAGCCTCCCCCCCTCTTCCAACCGGGCCAGATGGTCGGTCGGTCCCAACCCTCCCCCCCACCTCCCACCAACCCTCCCTACCAGATGTGTGGGAAAACCGGAATATTTACCTTTTTAGTAATAAATACCTCAGACTAAAGTTAGGATAATATAATTGACAGTGCTGGATTCCTTGCAAGACCAGGAATATTTTGAATATACAGTAATACCCCGCTTAGCGCGATTTCACATATACGCGGTGCCTCGCCAGAGCCGAACTTTCACTTAACACGGGTTTTTTCCACGTATACGCGCAGAGTGTCCGGCTCGAGACGCTATTTTTAGATTCGCCCCACCCCCCACCCGCCACCCGCCTGCCTGCCTGCCTGCCTGTTTTAGCTCATAAAATTCATACAAATTACCCGGCCAGAATATAATTTCCATTGCTGGAATTCTTATGATATGATGATCATTTTGAATATAAACATCATGGATTTTGCATTAGACATACAAATTTTAGATATAATGTTTACTCTGAGTAAATATGTTATTTTTTGTGCAAAATATATGACATTTGTATTCAATTTAAAAATAAATATTCTGGTTTTCCTACACATCTGGTAGGGAGGGTTGGTGGGAGGTGGGGGGGAGGGAGGGACCGACCGACCATCTGTTACGGTGTGAAGAATATTTTTTTTATTAACTGAGATATTTGTTTTAGCTCATAAAATTCATACAAATTGCGGTCAGAATATAATTTACATTGCTGGAATTCTTACAATTTGATGATCATTTTGAATATAAACATCATAGATTTTGCATTAGACATACAAATTTTAGATATAATGTTTACTCTGAGTAAATATGTTATCTTTTGTGCAAAATATATGACATTTATATTCAAAATATTCCTGGTCTTAAAAGGAATCCAGCAATGTCAATTATATTATCCTAACTTTAATCTGAGTTATTATTTAATACTAAATGTTAAAATTTAGTTTTTTCACCCAACATCTCTTGAAGGGAGGATTGGTGGGGGGTGGGGGGGAGGGTTGGGACGGACCGACCACCTGGCGCGGTTGGAAGAGGGGGGGAGGCAAGGTGGGGTACTTTGATTGACAGATAGTGTCATGAAGAATATTTTTTTTTTATTAACTAAAGATATTTGTTTTAGCTCATAAAATTCATACAAATTACCTGGCCAGAATATAATTTACATTGCTGGAATTCTTACAATTTGATGAACATTTTGAATATAAACATCATAGATTTTGCATTAGACATACAAATTTTAGATATAATGTTATCTTTTGTGCAAAATATATGACATTTATATTCAAAATATTCCTGGTCTTACAAGGAATCCAGCAATGTCAATTATATTATCCTAACTTTAGTTTGAGGTATTATTTATTAAAATTTAGTGGTTTTCCCCCAGGGCTAGAGGAAAATGGGTGTAGTGTGAGAAGAGGGAGGAGATTTAGTCCATTATTTTGAATGGACATTAACTTGGCGACTGTATTTCTCTATTTCTCTTAAGTATTAATTGTGTGCATGTACCATCATAAAATTAAGATGTTATTTTTACTAGAACATAGGTATTGTGTCAGAAAAAGTAGAGTTTGGGGGTCCGGCCAGTCTCTATTGGAATTAATGCCATATGTTCTGTTGTTCACTTAACGCGGTTTTCACTTAACACGGTACCCTGTGGGTTCAATTGACCGCGTTAAGCGGGGTACTACTGTACACTTCATATATTTTGCACAAAAGATAACATATTTGCTGAGTAAACAAAATACTTGCATTAGATCTAAAATCTGTATGTCTAATGCAAAATCTATGATGCTTATATTCAAAATGATCATCAAATTGTAAGAATTCCAGCAATGTAAATTATATTCTGGCCGGATAATTTGTATGAATTTTATGAGCTAAATAAAAAAATTATACTTCACCCGCGTACATGAGTAGATGCACCGCGTAAAGTGGGAATTCCGGTTCTGGCAGGGTACTGCGTAAACGTGGAAACGCGTAATGTGGGACCGCGTAAAGCGATGGTTGACTGTATTATATTCTCATATCAGCCCATTATGGTGTATGTTTCATTAATAATACAATGGTCATAAACTAAGACCATTTCACTATTTACGATCATAAAAATTTGCTTTAACGATATCCATCGAATAGCCATCGATATCCAATGGTTGGATTTTTTTATATCCCTAGTGCAAGCAATGGCTTGTATATACAGTACGTACTCAAATTAATCGCTGTACAGTAATCCTGTGTTTTTCGCGTTTTTTTAATCGTTGTTTTGCCCATTCGCGTGTTTTTTACTAAAAAATTATACAGTCAGCCCCCAACTTACGACAGGCTTAGGGACCGACGACCAGGTCGTAAGTCGAAAATGCGAAAATATAACATAGAAATCTAAAATGGGTGTCTCTTTTTCTTTTCAGCACCACGAGAACTCTCACTTTTACGCTTGCCAGCCATTTAAAGGGAATTCCAAAGGAAACTTTTATCATTACACAGCGTGATCACTAACGTCGGGACTCGAAAATACATAATTTGAAAAAAATTTGTACGACTGCGATGGTCATATATTCGGGTGGTCGTAAGTCGAGGAGTAGAGTACCTGTATACAGTACAGCTCCTCCCCGACTTACAACCTACCCGACCTACGTCCACCCGCACTTACGACCGCGCAGTCGGGACCAAAAATGTTTTCAAATGATGCGCGCCTTTTCTATACCGAAACGTTTCCGTCCCATACGAGAGTGTGGCTTGGATCACCGCATGGGTACAGCTCCCACGCAGTAGAACGCTTAGTTGACGCAGCTGAGCAAACAAATAACCATTTCGCTACAATATGCCAGACGCTCCCCCGGCTTGACACAACCACTCTCCCTGCTTACCTACCAGCCCCCCTTCCCACTGACTTAGTAGAAGAATTTGAAGTAGCAAAACGCCTGGACCAACTAAAATTAAAAAGCTCTACCACCCCCATTGACTTACCAATGAAACTCTTCAAGGAGTTCTCCCCGGAGCTTGCTAAACCCCTATGCTCCATCATCAATGCTTCTCTCAGTCAAGCCAGATGCCCAGCTGACTGGAAGACCTCTTATGTATCACCAGTGCCCAAGTCAACCATCCCACAATCCTTAAATCAGCTACGACCTATTGCAATCACCCCAATACCCAGCCTTATCTGTGAAAGTTTTGTGTTCGACTGGGCTTATGCTCATATTGCAGGAGTCGTAGACCCTCAGCAATTTGGCAACATGAAAACTTCCTCCACCACTCACTGTCTTGTCAGCTTTCTCGATTACATATACTGCCATCTCGAGAAACGAAAAACGTCTGTAGCTGTCGCCTTCATTGATTTCACTAAAGCGTTCGACCTAGTCGACCACAATATAATCATCAACAAAGCTATTGACCTCGGGCTTCGGAGAAGTCTTATACCATAACCTGAACTTCCTCGTGGCCCGGCGCTTAAGCTGTCGCTCCGAGGGCTGTCCACCTTTCAGTCACTCACCTGTGGCATCCCCAAAGGCACCAGATGGGACCACTCTGCTTTCTTATGCTCATCAATGATGCCCTAAGAAAACCCCTGCTTTCGCTGGAAATATATGCGCCCGACTCCTACGTGCGGGATCCGTCAACAATTCTGCTCCCAACTATACGCCCTTCAGGATTTATTGAACAGTCTCCAAAACTGGGCCACCAACAACCATGTCACCATCAACCATACCAAGACCATGGTTATGCACATCAACCTCTCCTCCGACATTGTCCCACCTCCTTCCATTACTCTAGAGTCGAACACACTCCAGGTTGTAGATTCCTGGCTCCTCGGCGTCACCATAGACAACAAACTAAATTGGAAACCACACGTCAGTGAAGTTGTCAAATCCTCCAGTTTCCGTCTCCACCTCCTCCGCCGACTCAAGTCCCTCGGAGTTCCTGCACACGAGCTCCTCAGTGTTTACACAACATTCATACTTCCCAAGCTCACCTATGCCTCCCCCACCTGGTCTTCCTCCCTAAATGCCACACAATGTAAACACCTAGAAAAAGTGCAAAAGAGGGCATGCAAGATTATTCTCTCCCCTTCCTACTCCACATATCAAGAAGCGCTCAACACACTGACCCTTTCGACTCTCACTGACCATCACCACGACCTCATCTGCAAATTTGGCAAGAAGCTTCTACACCATCCTCGACACCGGCTCCTACTACCACCTGAGATCCCTAGTCCGAGAATTGCTGTTCGACACCACAACCGCATCCAGCCCATACGTGCACGAACTGATCGCTATAAGAACAGCCCAGTCCCAACCATTGTAAAAATTATCAATAACTTGTAATAAACCAGTGTATTCACTCCCAGTAAACACTACTCCTTGCACTGTCACTATGTTGAAATGAACTGTAGTTTGAGCTTTTCCCCATCTAGTTATTATATGTCTTATTTGTGTCACTTATGTTACTTGTATATTATTTGTAATTCGAAACCCATTCCCCAAATATGTAACTGTATATTTTCAGCCTTCTGGCTGCCAAGCTCTTTCAATAAACCGTTAATTATTATTATTATTATTATTATTATTATTATTTAGTTGGTGTTTGGCTGTCATTGTATCCGCAACTGATCGCACTGTGTACTGACATTATTTTCATATCTAATTGACTTTAGAATGACTGGAAAGCGTACAAGTGAGAGTGCTGGTGGTGCTCAGAAGAAAAGGAGACAGTCAATTAATTTTGAGACGAAAATGAAGATAATAATGCAGTATGAAAATGGAAAAACTGTAGCAACAATTTCACGCGACCTAGGGTTTTCGCACTCGACCATATCCACTATTCTGAAGGACAAGGAACGTATTCGTGATGTAGTGAAAGGATCAGCACCAATACAGTAAAGGAAACTATAATTACGAAGAAAAGACAAGGTCCTATTCATGAGATGGAAAAATTATTGGTGATATGGATGGAAGACCAGATACAGAAGCGTGTACCCTTAAGCCTTCTAACCTTACAGGCTAAGGCAAGAAGCCTGTTCGAAAGCCTAAAGGAGCAGGTAGGAGATGAGTGCGACCAAACCTTCACAGCAAGTCATGGGTGGTTTAACAGATTTATGAACCACTACAGTTTACATTATGTTAAGGTGAGTGGAGAGGCAGATAGTGCTGATGTCGGTGCTGTCGAAGCTTTTAAGGAGGAGCTAGATCGTGTGATCGTGGAGGGAAATTATTTGCCTGAGCAAATATTCAATGTGATGAAACTGGATTATTGTGAAAGCGCATGCCTGAACGGACATATATCCACAAAGAGGCGAAAACAATGCCCGGATTCAAGGCATTCAAGGACTGAATTACACTTCTGTTGGGGGGGAATGTTGCTGGTTTCAAGATCAAGCCCTTCATGATCTATCATTCAGAGAACCCCAGGGTTTTCGAACATGTCAGCAAGCACACACTGCCAGTGTTTTATCACAGTAACAAGAAAGCCTGGATGACCCTAGTACTGTTTGAGGATTGGTTCATGAATTGTTTCATTCCTCGAGCCAAGGAGTATTGTCTGCAACAAGGGATTGCATTCAAGATTTTCCTGATTTTGGATAATGCTCTGGAACACCCACCACACCTGGTAGTCTACATTCCACCTAACACTACCTCTGTCATCCAACCCATGGATCAAGGTGCTATTGCAGCTTTTAAAGCAAATTATTTACATACGACCTTCGCTCAGGCTGTTGCTGCTACTGAAGGTGAGAAAACGCTCAGACAATTTTGGAAGGAGTACAACATTATGACATGTATAAAGAACATTATTGCAGCATGGGATGAGGTTACACAACAGTGCATAAATGGAATATGGAAGAAAATACTGAAATGATATGTGAACAGTTTCAGAAGATTTGATAAAAATTAAGTTATTTCTGAGATTAGTAACAAGATAGTGGAGTTGGGTAAACAGCTTCAGTTAGAAATTGATAATGAAGATGTTGAACAGTTGGTTGAAAATGTAGCAGAAGAGCTAAGTAACGAGGATCTTATCGAACTGGAAGCACACAAAAATGCAGAGGAAGAAGCGAGTCCAAATGTAGAAGAAGAATCTGCACCCCCAAAAAGTTTTCAGTGAAGCAAATGACAGAGGCATTTGCTACAATTAATTAGGGGATGCAAATGTTTGACGGAATGGATCAAAATTATGAGCGTTTTGCCAAAGTTGACAGAATGGTTCAAGATGCACTTGCTTGCTACAAAGAAATTTCTACTGAAAAGAAAAAGCAAACTGTGCAGTCTAAACTGGACATCTATTTTAAGAAGTCCCCCATTGCTGTCTCCTCACGCCCCACCAGTGCTGCCTCTTCACTCCCTCAAGATGATCCAATACCTTCAACCAGCAAGTTTCCACAGCACATAAACCTGTCTGAAGAAAGCGACATTGATGACCCACCCAACCCTGTCTCCTCTGCTTCATCCAATTAATATAGTCTCCATGTATCCTGTGGGGGTGCTGGTGGTAGAGTGGTACCGCTCTTGCCTTCGCAAGCGAGATGTCACGGGTTCGATTCCCGGGCCGATGGAAGTTGTTTGGACACACTTCCTAGCCCCCATTAATCCCTGTTCACCTAGCAGTAAAGTAGGTACCTGTTGTAAGTCGAAAGTTGCGAATTCGTATTCAGGGACAAGTTGTTGGAGCTTCCAATAACTTGATAACACAAACCATTGACTCTTAGGCTTCTATGCCCTTGACTCTTCAGGCTTCTACGCCCTTAACTCATGAGACATAAAGGCAAGCATGAACTTAGCATGCTTCCCTGTTGGGCACTGTAAATGCTTCTGCACTTCACCTTACACAAGGATGTAGGGGAGTGCCAAAAAAAAAAAAAAAAAAAAAAAAAATGTATCCTGTAAATAGAAAATTATGGGAGCCCCGTGTGCATTCAGCTGACTACATTAAAGGTAAGTGCTCAGTCACACTGTATCCATTCTCCATTAATGATTACTTTTCCTGTACAGGTTGTATCTCTCTAGTCTGGCATTCTGTGGTCCGGAACAATTTTAGTTTGCCCATGGAGAAAATTAATATGAGTCTGGTGCTTTCGATGTTTGGCTAAATTTTGCCTTATTTACTCTACTTTTTTGGCGCATTACTACCTGTAATAAAGCAACATCCTAATAAACCAACAAAAATAACAGATAAAATTAAATAAAAACTAAAAACAACACAGAAAAAGTTCTTATGTTCTTCAGCTTTGGCTAGAGTTGAGCATACGTCATCTGAGTAAAAACACACACAACAACATTGGCTGTCCTTATGTTTTCAACTTTACCACCACTGGTGGGTAGAATTTTTGTTTTAAATTCAGAAACATCAATTAAAATATATATGAACAATAAATAAGTGTTGCTTTCATATTCTTATGTAGAGTAATGATGATATGTTTACACGTGCTCACTTACATACGTGAGCTCACTTTTTTCTTTACCATTATTAGTTAGCTACTTATATTGTTCCATTTATTAACATTAAACAACATTACTTGAAACAACCATATTAATTTTCTACATTAATTTTATAACAGCTACAAGCAGGGTCTTATTTTCTTCAGTTTTATATGTAGATCCAGTCAGTCACTGGTTTTGTAATCAAAGAAAACAATCCCGTCTTGTTTCCTCGTGTGTTTTATTATTCTACATATTATTAATGAATTGTATTGTTCATTTTGCATCCATAAAAATTTATTAAATCAAAAAGACATTCAGTAATAAACAATAATGAATCTTTTGTACATAAGAGAAATGACACTGTTTACACGATTTGTGCACGTCTGAAAGTTGGCGGGCCGCTCAAACCCGTCGAAATTCGAGTTTCCGCCGTCAAAATTTTTAATTGCGTAGTGTTTTTTTTTTGTGTCCAAATAAAAAACGTCGAATTAAAAACTCCAAAAATTTGAGAACCTACTGTAAAACATTTAACCCTTCAATAAATCTTCAAAGAGACCACGAAGCAGTGAAAGTGGTGCTAGTGCTTCCAAGTGTAAGCACAAGTCACTATCTATCCAGGAAAAGGGTGAATTTCCATGGTCCGGCACCGGTCAGGTCCCGAGGTTGCAGGATTAGAGAGGTACAACCTGTACTGTATTTCATTTCAGATTATTATTATTTTTTTTTTTTTTTTTTTTTTGCATTTCCGACTTACGACCTGGATTTGGGTCCCTAACCCCATCGTAAGTCGGGGAGGAGCTGTATATATAAAATATCCTTTAAAAACAAAAATTTTAATTTCATCCCATTTTCGATATTCCCGTGAGGTGCGGCAAACAGACGCCACCCTTTCCCACCTCAGACACCCGCTGCTCCCAGAAGCCTCAGTCCACAAGTGCCTACCGTACTGTGAACGCTACTGTGATTACCTACTCTGTTTGTTCTCCCACGTGCATTCCACATGGCTCCGAGACGTAAGCCAGCCTCATCAAGGGCAAATATTACTAGCAAAGACTCTAAAGTGACCAAGAGATTAAGAATAGTGATGACCTTAACGGAAAAAACAGTTTTATTGGACAAGCTCAGAGGTGGTAGGAGCTATGGCTCGATATGTGGTGAAGACTGAAAATTCATTTGTGTCTTTTGTCAGAATACAAGTCTTCAAGTGGAGGAATGTGGGTGGAAGAGGACTGGCTGGCTGGCGTGACTGCGTGAGGGCAGGCAGACGCCGGGACAGCAGGGAGAAGCTGGCAATGCGGCTGTTGCCAACTTCAGCGAAATATAACCTTTTTTATTTATTGTAAATAATTTTTTGGGTATATAACTGTGTCTACATTTTCCATTATTATACTACAATATGATAAGTTTCAAATAATGATGTTAGTAAATGCCGGTACAGTGCATCAGTGATCAGTGTGACCACTGGGCCATGAGTGGAGAGCATGGCGTGGTTAAGTGCATGACCTACCTGAGCTGTTTGGTGGCCACAGGTACAGTGATTCCTAAAAGAGTATTCGCAGTTTTGGCTTTTCACGGGGGTTTCAGCAATGTAATTCCCGTTAAAAACACGGGATTACTGTATTTCAAAGATTCCAGCAATGCAAATTACAGTCAACCCTCACTTTACGCGGTCCCACATTCCGCGTTTCCATGTTTACACGGTGCCCTGCCAGAACCCAGGATGCTCACATTTCGCGGTGGGTGTACCCCTTTACACGGGTGAAGTATAATTTTTTTATTTAGCTCATAAAATTCATACAAATTATCCGGCCAGAATATAATTTACATTGCTGGAATTCTTACAATTTGATGATCATTTTGAATATAAACATCATAGATTTTGCATTAGACATACAAATTTTAGATATAATGTTTACTCTGAGTAAATATGTTATCTTTTGTGCAAAATATATGACATTTATATTCAAAATATTCCTGGTCTTACAAGGAATCCAGCAATGTCAATTATATTATCCTAACTTTAGTCTGATTTATTATTTATTACTAAAAAGGTAAACAGTCTGGTATTCCCACACATTCATCTGGTAGGGAGGGTTGGTGGGGGGTGGGAGGGAGGGAGGGACCGGCGACCGACCACCTGGCACTTGGTCACGGTGTGAAGAATATTTTTTTTTTATTAACTGAAGATATTTGTTTTAGCTCATAAAATTCATACAAATTACCCGGCCAGAATATAATTTACATTGCTGGAATTCTTACAATTTGATGATCATTTTGAATATAAACATCATATATTTTGCATTAGACATACAAATTTTAGATATAATGTTTACTCTGAGTAAATATGTTATCTTTTGTGCAAAATATATGACATTTATATTCAAAATATTCCTGGTTTTACAAGGAATCCAGCAATGTCAATTATATTATCCTAACTTTAATCTGAGGTATTATTTAATACTAAATGTTAAAATCTAGTTTTTTCACCCAACCTTTCTCTTGAAGGGAGGATTGGTGGGGGGTGGGGGGGAGGGTTGGGACGACCGACCATCTGGCGGTTGGAAGAGGGGGGGAGGCAAGGTGGGGTACTTTGATTGACAGATAGTGTCGTGAAGAATATTTTTTTTTTTTATTAACTGAAGATATTTGTTTTAGCTCATAAAATTCATACAAATTACCCGGCCAGAATATAATTTACATTGCTGGAATTCTTACAATTTGATGATCATTTTGAATATAAACATCATAGATTTTGCATTAGACATACAAATTTTAGATATAATGTTTACTCTGAGTAAATATGTTATCTTTTGTGCAAAATATATGACATTTATATTCAAAATATTCCTGGTCTTACAAGGAATCCAGCAATGTCAATTATATTATCCTAACTTTAGTTTGAGGTATTATTTATTACTATACCTGGTTTTCCACCAAAAATTTCTCAGAGAGGGAAGAGCCAGGAAGTGTAGTGTGAGAAGAGGGGGAGGGAGTTGAGTCCATTATTTGAATGGACATTAACTTGGCGACTGTATTTCTCTATTTCTCTTAAGTATTAATTGTGTGCATGTACCATCAAAAAATTAAGATGTTATTTTTACTAGAACATAGGTATTGTGTTGGAAAAAGTGGAGTTTGGGGGTCAGCTGGTCTATTTCATTTAATCCCATATGTTATGTTATTCACTTTACGCGTTTCTCACTTTCCGCGGTACCCTGTGGGTTACATTAACCGCGTAAAGTGAGGGTTGACTGTATATTTTTCTACGTCAAGTCAGTGACATTTTATAAGTAAACGATATTTAACCCTATGCACCACGCATCTCTGCCTTCACTTGCAAGCTTACCCACGCGCCGCCACACGGCCAACCCTCACACTACAGCCCTGTACTTGGTTCTTTGTCAATTGTAAACCCTCCATCGCTTGGCTCCACGATTATCGGCCAGCATCATACATTGTATTTATCATTGATGTTTTTTTCTTAGATTGAACTGTATTATGGTGATTGTGGAGTGATAATTTCTGTGTTTTTGTGATTGTAAAGTGCTCCGCTTCTGTTTTCATGAACACATATTCTGTGCTGGCCAATACCATGGTGCTTATGTTGTCACCCCTAGTTTTTTCTTAGTTAAGTATACTACAGGTTGATACTGTACATTACAGTAATATTTTTGCTCAGTTTTTGTGACTGTGAGGCGAAACATGTACGACCTGTACTATTGAAAATGGCTAGCAAGTATGTTGCTGAGACTCCTCCATCAGGGAAGCCCAAAACCCCAGGAAAACTGTCTCTCTGGAGGTGAGGCTTGACATTGTGAAGCAGCATGAGATAGGTGAAGGTGTGTGCTCTATTACTAGAGCACTTGGCATGGTCTAGTCAATAGAGTCTACCATCATTAAAAAGGCACTGGAAGTGAAGGCTGCAGTGCAGAACATCACCCCAGTTTTCACTTCTTAATTACTAAAGAAGCGTGAACCAATCATGGATAGGATGGAGAGGCTGCTCCAAGATTTGATTCAGGACCAGACTCGACGCCACTTGCCTCTCTCACAGCGATCATCATGGCGAGGGCCAGCAACATCTGGGTGACGCTGAAGGCAGAGAGCGGTAATAGCAGTGGAGTGATGCCCCTTTCAAAGCCTTTCAAGACAAGTCCTGTGTGGTTTCAGCACTTCAAGAGGCACACCAATCTCCACAGCCTTCATCTAACTGGTGAGCCAGCCAGTGCTGATGTTGAGTGTTAATGCCTTCACAGCACTCCTGAAAGAGGAGGATACCCTGATTACCCCACTAAGCAGGTCCTGAACTTCAACGAGATGGGCCTGTTTTGGAAGATGTCAACAAGGACTTTCCTGGCCAAGGATGATGAAGACTGCACCAGGCTTCAAGGCAGCCAAGGACTGCCTTACTTTGTTGCTCTTAAAGGGTTTATTAAGGAGCGCCTCCTAGTCATCTGGCACGCCAACAATAAGGTCTGGGTAACAACGGTATTGTGCCAGAGTTACATGGTTGGCGAACAAGTTTTTCCTGATCCTCGAGAATGCGCCTTCGCACCCGCCTATGATAGGTGAGTGGACTGGCAATATCAGTGTGATGCTTCTGCCCTCCAACACCAACTCACTCATCCAGCCGATGGACCAGGGTGTCATCACAACCTACAAGGCCTACTACTTCAGGAGGTTGATGAAGCAGCTATTTGAGGTAACAGACGGAGAGGGAAAGCTGACCATCAAAGATTTTTGGCATAGCTACAACAGCAAGCACGCCATATACAACAGTGACAAGTCATGGACGGAGGTCACACAAAGCTGCCTGAATGCAGTGTGAAAGATAGTGTGCCTGAGTGCATGCATGACTTCATTGGCTTCACCGATGTTGTAGCCATTCACCATGACATCAACAGCATCTCCCAGGAAGCCAACTTTCAGGAGGAGGATGAAGGGAATGTGGCTGAGGTCTTGGAGAGACACTCTGAGGAACTCAGCACAGCTCCTGGAAAAGCAGCAGAGAATGGAGGAGTCAATGGGTGAGGAGGAAAATTCTGCACCCATGACACTGACTCTGAAGGTATTAAGCACTGTCATGGACCACGTGAACACCGTCATGGATCTGCTGGCTGAGAATGACCCAAACTTCAACAGGAATTCATCTGTGAGGGCACTGGTGGAGGACATGCTCTGCTACAAGGAGCTGTACCTTAAAAAGAAGGAGGCACGTCAGACAATTATCTCCCCCTTTTTCAAACCCCTGCCACAATCAGGGCCACAACTCGTGACTTCTGCCATCTCTCCAGTCACCCTCTTTAAAGCCAAGCCAAGGCCTACCCCTCCAGCCTCCAATGTAGAAACCCCTTCTAAGACTCCAATTCTCATTCTGTCTCCAACCTCTCTGGACTCCCCAAAGGTTGTGTAGGAGTCAGAGTGATGTCTCCACTCCGCCTACAAGAGTCCCCTTAGTCTTGAAGGGGACATGTGATGATGACCAGACATATTCTTCAGGATGTGGTGAGTGTTGTTAAATAGTTTTGTACTGATTAGCATTGTAGGAATTGTTTTGTCAGTGATACATGTGTGCTTGGGGTATGAATTTTAACGTATCCCATTGAGCCCCATGTTATAAGTTATAATGCTCCCTATCTATGATAATTAAATTCACCTAACAAAGGAGTTTTCAGGAACCTAACCTGATTGTTTGTCGAGGGTTACCTGCATTAAATACCCCTGTAATAGGAAACATACAATACTGTATATATTTTGTAATTTGACTCCAAATAAAAGGACAAGAAACTGTATCAAAAAGTAATCTTTCCTGAGCACTCATCCCCACACATCATTGTATTAATCCTTACGCCCCAGATGACGTACTAAGACGCCCGACTAACGCGCCCTGGGTGACGTACTAAGATGCCCGACTAGCGCGCCCCGGGTGACATACTAAGACGCGACCTTTTCCCGCGGGTTATCAGGTTCCAGTGTATTTATTTGCCTGTCACGCCACACCTCGACCACAGGGAAGCTTCCTGAACGTAATTACCTACTTTTGTTTGTTTCATTTCCATTGGTGGTCCATTTTATCATGTTGTATCAAAGTAATATTGCAAAAAGTAGTGTAGTTGTATTGTAGTGCAGTATTACTGGAAAATAATACTATGATTATGTTATAAATGTATTTATTTGTGGAATTATTATTATTTTATTCATTAATTGCTCTACCAAACACAAAGACAGCCTGGGGACCGACTGCTTGTGTTGCCGAGCACTTTTTATGAAAATTAATGCAAATAAAATATTCTAAATGAATTATTTTTAGCAAATAAGTATTATGATCAGTGAATATAAGCATTATTGGCCATCTCGGACACAAAGGCAAGCTAAAAATAGCTGGTAAGTGCGTAGGTGAACACGAGCGTCAGCTGTCAAAACAACACTGTCCCCTTATATCCCCCCCCCCCCAACTTCCTCCCTCAGCACTGCCAGGGAAGTTTCTAGAGTCAATATATAGTTTTTCTAACTTCTTTTTTTATTGTTTTATTATTTAAAAAGGTTAACAATTATTTTACTGCCAGTGGCACCCTAACCCGGGGCTTAAGGGTTAAAGGTGACATTTGACTATCTTCCCTCCCACAACGTACTAACCTAACAAATTCATTATGAGAGAAGCCATTTATTATGATGAGAAATACAGGAAAAATAAAACAAGGTATCAAGATAAAGTTATTAAAACCTGACCTAACCAACCAAATAAACCTGCCTAACCTTACCTAACTTCTCAGCCAGGGGTAGAAGCCCCGCCATAATAAACAGAAAGTACTTATTTTTATATCTGGTACCAATGAAAGCAACTTTGTGAAAGTGTCATAATGTAATTTTACATTTTTTGTGGACATGACAGTACACTTCGACTGAGCACGTCGGTTGTAAACATACAGACGACACGCAGTGACTCCGCATTTTTTGGGGGGGGGCAGTATTAGTGAAAGTAATTAATTTTTCTCCGCATACAAAGCACGTAGAGATGTCACTTTAGTGTCATAAGATCATTTTTTTACCACGTTTTACCCCGCAGTTCCCTCATCCTTCATGCCCTGCCCGCTACAGGGGATTCATAATCAGAGATAAAAAAAAATAATAAAATAAAATATATGTACAGTTGAGTCTGCATTTACGCGGTCAATTGAACTCGTGGAGGCAAGCGTGAAACGAGAAACTCGTAAATGAAATAACAGAACATATGGGATTAATTGAAATAGAGACTGGACCGACCCCCAAACTCCACTTTTTCCAACACAATACCTACGTTGTAGTAAAAATAACATCTTAATTTTATGATGGTATGCACGCACAATTAATATTTAAGAGAAATACAGTCGCCCGGTTAATGTCCATTCAAATAATGGACTCAACTCCCACACCCCCCTCCCCCTCTTCCCACGCTCGCTAGCTCCTCCCTCTCTGAGAAATGTTTGGGTGAAAACACTAGATTTTAAGGTATAGTAATAAATAATACCTCAGACTAAAGTTAAGATAATATAATTGACATTGCTGGATTCCTTGCAGGACGGAATATTTTGAATGTAAACGTCATATATTTTGCACAAAAGATAAAATGTTTGTCAATTTTCATCATCTCCTTAAATTACATCTAAAATTTGTATGTCTAATGCAAATTTTAAGATGTTTATATTTAAAATGATTGCCATCTTATAAGGATTCCAGCAATGTAAATTATATATTTTATGTGCAAAAAACATATATATCTTCAGTAAATAAACAAATTATACTTCACCCGCGTAAATGAAAAAATTTACCGCGTAATTAAAATATTTCATTCTGGCAAGGTGCCGCGTAAATGACCAAAAGCATAAACAAAAACAGCGTAAATCCAGACTCAACTGTACCTATAGTTAACATAAAAAGTTTTTGCTTATTTTAAAACACTTACTACAGTCTCTCCTCGACTTACGACGGGGTTCCGTCCCGACGACCAGGTCGTAAGTCGAAAAGGCGAAAATGATACATAGAAATTCTGAAATAAAATACAGTACTGTAAAAGTACAGTTGTACCCCGCTTTACGCGGTCAATTGAACCCACAGGGTACCGCGTTAAGTGTAATCCGCGTTAAGTGAACAACAGAACATATGGGATTAATTCCAATAGAGACTGGCCCGACCTCCAAACTCCACTTTTTCCGACACAATACCTATGTTCTAGTAAAAATAACATCTTAATTTTATGATGGTACATGCACACAATTAATACATAAGAGAAATAGAGAAATACAGTCGCCAAGTTAATGTCCATTCAAATAATGGACTCAACTCCCTCCCCCTTTTCTCACACTCCTGGCACTTCCCTCTCTGAGAAATGTTTGGGGGAAAAACCACTAGATTTTAAGGTAGAGTAATAAATAATACCTCAAACTAAAGTTAGGATAATATAATTGACATTGCTGGATTCCTTGTAAGACCAGGAATATTTTGAATATAAATGTCATATATTTTGCACAAAAGATAACATATTTACTCAGAGTAAACATTATATCTAAAATTTGTATGCCTAATGCAAAATCTATGATGTTTATATTCAAAATGATCATCATATTGTAAGAATTCCAGCAATGTAAATTATATTCTGGCCGGGTAATTTGTATGAATTTTATGAGCTAAATAAAAAAAAAAAAAATTATACCTGTACTTCACCACGTATATGAGTAGATGAACCGCGTTAAGTGAAAGTTCGGTTCTGGCGAGGCACCGCGTATATGAGAAATCGCGTTAAGTGAAACCGCGTAAAGCGGGGTAATACTGTAATCAATAATGAAGAATGGATACAGTGTTACTGTGCACTTACCTTTAATGTCGTCAGCTGAATGCACACAGGGCCTCAATAATTCTTTCATTAAACATGTAGACTTCATTAATTTGATGAAGCAGAGAAGGAGACAGGGCTGGGTGGGTCATCAAGTTCACTTTCTTCAGACAGACTAACATACAGTACTTGCTTATTGAAGGTATTGGATCATCTTTAGCAGTGGTGGGGAGTGAGGAGACAGCAGTGGTGGACTTCTTAAAAAATATGTCCAATTTAGACTGCACAGTTTGCCTTTTCTTTTCATTGTAAATCTCCCTGTAGCAAGCAAGTGCATCTTGGATCAGTCTGTCAACTTTTGCAAAATGCTCAACATTTTGATCCATTTCTTCAAACATTTGCATCCCCTTATTAATAGTAGCAAATGCCTCTGCCATTTGTTTCACTGAAAACTTTTTGGGCGGGTGCAGGTTCTTCTTCTACATTTTGTCTCTCTTCTTCCTCTGCAATTTACTGTGCATCCAGTTCAATAAGATCCTCGTTACTTAGCTCTTCTGCTACACTTTCCACCAACTGCTCAACATCTTCATTATCAATTTCTAACTCCAGCTGTTGACCCATCTGCACTATCTTGTTACTAATCTCAGAAATTGCTTCATCTTCATTAAATCCTTTGAAACTGTTCACATATCTTTTCAGGACCTTCTTCCATATTCCATTCATGCACTGACCTGTAACCTCATCCCTTGCTGCAGCTATGCTCTTTGCACATTGCAAAATGTTGTAGTCCTTCCAAAACTCTCTGAGCATTTTCTCACATTCAGCAGCAGCAATAGCCTGAGCGAAGGTCGTACATAAATAATACGCTTTAAAACCTGCAATAGCAACTTGATCCATGGGTTGCATGATAGAGGTAGTGTTAGGTGGAAGGTAGACTACCTTAACATCAGGGTGCATGTCGTCCAGATGTGGTGGGTGTCCCAGAGCATTATCTAAAATTAATAAAATCTTGAACGCAACCCCTTGTTGCAGATAATACTCCTTGGCTAAAGGCATGAAACAACTCAGGAACCAATCCTCAAATAGTGCTAGGGCCATCCATGCTTTCTTATTACTGAGATAAAACACTGGAAGTGTGTGCTTGCTGACATTTTTAAAAGCCCTTGGGTTCTCTGAATGGTATATCATAAAGGGTTTTACCTTGAAACCAGCTACATTCTCCCCCAACAGAAGTGTGATTCAGTCCTTGAATCCCGGCATGGTTTTAGCCTTTTTGTGGATATCGTCGAGTGAGAGAAGCCAAGGTCGCGTGAAATGGTTGCTACCGTTTTTCCATTTTCATATTGCATCATTATTTTCATTTTCATATAAAAATTAATTCACTGGCTCTTTTTCTTCTCAGCACCACAGGAACTCTCACTTTTACGCCTAGCCAGCCATTTTAAAGAGAATTACAAGCGAAAATTTTGTCAGTACACAGCGCGATCACTAACAACAACAACAACGGCCAAACACCAACAGTAATACCCCGATTTACGCGGTGAATTGAACCCGCGGAGGGTCAAGACGTACCTGGCGCTTCTCTCGGAGCAGCCAGGTCAACTGTTAAGTTGGCCCATACCAACCCCCTCCCCTGAACCCTCCTCCCCACCGGAATATCAACAAGTTCTCGCCAGAAGTTACTATTTCATTTAGGAAAGGAACGGAACCAGTGTTAAACAGAGGTGAACAGTGGTGAACAGTGCTTAAGTCAGTGAGAACAACTCAACAGTAACAGTCGTACCCAAGTTAACCTTCACACAGTGAGGTCCCAGGTACCCAGTGATAACGGCCCGTGAGACCCAACAACAACCAGCGATGTGTTAATCCGTCTACGATAGGAAGGCCTAAGACCACACCTCACTCATATAACACCATCTGTGAGGGAATTACTACACCACATGTCCCTCATAACACCATATGTGAGGGAATTACTACACCACGTCAGGTCCCTCATAACACCATCTGTGAGGGAATTACTACACCACGTGAGGCCCCTCATAACACCATCTGTGAGGGAATTACTACACCACGTGATGCCCCTCATAACACCATCTGTGAGGGAGTTACTACACCACGTGAGGCCCCTCATAACACCATCTGTGAGGTAATTACTACACCACGTGAGGTCCCTCATAACACCATCTGTGAGGTAATTACTACACCACGTGAGGTCCCTCATAACACCATCTGTGAGGTGAGGTCCCTCATAACACCATCTGTGAGGGAATTACTACACCACGTGAGGTCCCTCATAACACCATCTGTGAGGTAATTACTACACCACGTGAGGTCCCTCATAACACCATCTGTGAGGTAATTACTACATTACACCATCTGTGACACCACGTGAGGTCCCTCATAACACCATCTGTGAGGGAATTACTACACCACGTGAGGCCCCTCATAACACCATCTGCGAGGGAATTACTACACCACGCCAGGTCCCTCATAACACCATCTGAGGGAACTACTACACCACGTGAGTTCCTCCTAACACCATCTGGGAGGGAGTTACTACACTACGAGTTTGCTGTTCAACACCTACATTAATCTGTATGTTCACTGTATGTTCCTTTACCTTTCTCTAATGAAGGCTTTTGTTAAACCACCAATGTACTGTATGTAATAAGTCATTTATGTCCAATGTATATTTTCAGCCTTCGGGCTGCAGAATTTTTTCAATAAACCGTTAATTATTATTATTATTATTATTATTATTATGATTATTATTAGTAGTAGTAGTAGTAGTAGTAGTAGTAGTAGTAAAACGAGAAATGCGTAAATGGAATAACAGAACATATGGGATTAATTGAAATAGAAATTGGGCCGACTCCCAAACTCCACATTTTCGGACACAATACCGACACAATACCTATGTTGTAGTAAAAATAACATCTTAATTTTATGATGGTATGCACACACAATTATTATTTAAGAGAAATACAGTCGCCAGGTAAATGTCCATTCAAATAATGGACTCAACCCCCCCCCCACCCTCTCTTCCCACTCTCGCTGGCTCCTCCCTCTCTGAGAAATGTTTGGGTGAAAACACTAGATTTTAAGGTATAGTAATAAATAATACCTCAGACTAAAGTTAGGATAATATAATTGACATTGCTGGATTCCTTGCAAGACCAGGAATATTTTGAATATACACATTATATATTTTGCACGAAAGATAACACATTTGCTCTGTGTAAACAAAATTATTGCATTACTGTAGATCTAAAATTTGTATGTCTAATGCAAAATCCATGATGTTTACATTCAAAATGATCATATTGTAAGAATTCCAGCAATGTAAATTATACTCTGGCCGGGTAATTTATATGAATTTTATGAGCTAAATAAAAAAATTATACTTCACCCGCGTAGAGTACATGAGTAGATGCACCGCATAAAGAGGGAATTCCGGTTCTGGCAGGGTACAGCGTAAATGTAGAAACGTGAAAACCAGAACCGTGTAAAGCGGGGTATTACTGTATTGATAAGAACACCCGTGTCAAAAAGAACGAAATCAAACAGCTCGTTCTAGTGGTAATGCTGTCCTCAGTAATTACCTTTTATGTTTACAGTACAGTATATAAATATGCCTTCATATAATGTCAATCAAAATACAGGTGCTCCCCGACTTACGACGGGGTTAGGGACCCAAATCCAGGTCGTAAGTCCGACATAGATAAAAAAATAAAATAACATAAAAATAAAAAAAAATAAAAAAAATAAAATAAAAATTAAAAAAAAATAAAAAAAAATTAAAAAAAAATTTCAAAAAAAAATTAAAAATCTACAATGAAATACAGTAAACTACCGGTAAACGTAATAAATAATGAGGAATGGATACAGTACAGTAAAAGTAATAAATAATGAGGAATGGATACAGTGTGACTGAGCACTTACCTTAAATGTAGTCAGCTGAATGCACACAGGGCCCCCATTATTTTTTATTTACAGGATACATGGAGACTATATTATTTGGAAAAAGCAGAAGAGGAGACAGGGCTGGGTGGGTCATCAATGTCGCTTTCTTCAGACAGGTTTATGTGCTGTGGAAACTTGCTGGTTGAAGGTATTGGATCATCTTGAGGGAGTGAAGAGGCAGCACTGGTGGGGCGTGAGGAGACAGCACTAGGGGACTTCTTGAAATAGATGTCCAATTTAGACTGCACAGTTTGCTTTTTCTTTGCATTATAAATTTCTCTGTAGCAAGCAAGTGCATCTTGGATCATTTTGTCAACTTTGGCATAACGCTCATAATTTTGATCCATGCCATCAAACATTTGCGTTGCTTTATCAATTGTAGCAAATGCCTCTGCCATATGTTTCACTGAAAACTTTTTGGGGGGTGCAGGTTCTTCTTCTACATTTTTTCTCTCTTCTTCCTCTGAAATTTTCTGTGCATCTAGTTCAATAAGATCCTCATTACTGAGCTCTTCTGCTACACTTTCAACCAACTGTCCAACAACTTCATTATCAATTTCTAACTCCAGCTGTTTACCAAACTCCACTATCTTGTGACTAATATCCGAAATAACTTCATTTTCATTATATCCTTTGAAACTGTTCACATATCTTTTCAGGATTTTCTTCCATATTCAATTCATGCAATGTTTTGTAACCTGATCATATGCTGCACTAATGTTCTTTATACATGACAAAATGTTGTACACCTTCCAAAACTCTCTGAGCGTTTTCTCACCTTCAGTAGCAGCAACAGCCTGAGCGAAGGTCGTGCGTAAATAATACGCTTTAAAGGCAGCAATAGCACCTTGATCCATGGGTTGGATGATAGAGGTAGTGTTAGGTGCAATGTACACTACCTTAACATCAGGGTGCATGTCGTCCAGGTGTGGTGGGTGTCCCAGAGCATTAACCAAAATCAGTAAAATCTTGAAAGGAATCTGTTGTTGCAGACAATACTCCTTGGCTCGTGGAATAAAACAAGTCATGAACCAATCCTCAAACAGTGCTAGGGTCATCCAGGCTCTCTTATTACTGCGATAAAACACTGGCAGTGTGTGCTTGCTGACATGTTTAAAAGCCCTGGGGTTCTCTGAATGATAGATCATGAAGGGCTTTAGCTTGAAACCAGCAACATTCCCCCCCGCCAGAAGTGTAATTCTGTCCTTGAATGCCTTGAATCTGGGCATTGTTTTCGCCTCTTTGTGGATGTATGTCCGCTCAGGCATGCGCTTCCACAATAATCCAGTCTCATCCACATTGAATATTTGCTCAGGCAAATAAGTCCCTTCCACAATCACATCATCTAACTCCTCCTTAAGAGATTCAGCAGCACCAACATCGGCACTAGCTGCCTCCCCACTCACCTTAACATTATGTAGACTGTAGCGTTTTTTAAATCTATCAAACCACCCATGACTTCCTGTAAAGGTTTGATCACATTCATCTCCTGCCTGCTCCTTCAGGCTTTGGAACAGGCTTCTTGCTTTAGCCTGTATGGTTAGAAGGCTTAAGGGTACACGCTTCTGTATCTGGTCTTCTAGCCATATCACCAATAATTTTTCCATATCGTGATTAGGACCTTGTCTTCTCTTTGATATTATAGTTCCCTTTATAGGTGTTGTTCCTTTCACTACTTCACGAATACGTTCCTTGTCCTTCAGAATAGTGGATATAGTCGAGTGTGAGAAACCTAGGTCGCGTGAGATTGTTGCTCCTGTTTTTCCATTCTCATGCTGTGTTATTATCTTCATTTTCATCTCAAAAGTAATTGCCTGTCTCCTTTTCTTTGGAACACCACCAGCACTCTCACTTTTACGTTTTCCAGTCAGTATAAAGTCAATTAAATACGATAATAACGAAAGTTCACAGCGCGATCAGTATAAAATACGATAGTCAAACACCAACAAAGTGCTCCACTGAGTGAGTGTACCCACGAGGCGACCCGACACGCGCCACCCTCTCGCCCGGGATGGAAACGTTTCGGTATAGAAAATGCGCGCGTCATTTGAAAATATTTTTGGTCACGACAGTCGCAGTCGTATGTCCCGACGGACGTACGGTCAGAGCAGGTCGTAAGTACCAATGGACGTAAATCCATGTGGTCATAAGTTGGGGAGCACCTGTATATTATAGCAGTAGCTGGTACATTACAGAAACAAAAATTAATGTATTATTTTAGGTTATGTTAGGTCATTTTGGTTATTTAATTTAATGTATGATAAATCATACACATACAGTGTACTGCAGTAGTATCTGGCACATCTGCTAAGCATCAGTGTGAGACAAACTCAACAAAGAGAATCAGATGTCACGGCCGAGAATTATGTTCAGGAAGGAAAATGTTGAAATAATTATATTACTGGAATCGCTTTCTTCATCCACTTTGTGGAATTTTCATGAGGCAGGAAAGCATATACAGTGGGGTATGCTATAACGAATCTAATTGGTTCTAGAACCTTGTTCGTTATAGCATTCGTTCGTTATAGGATTAATCCGTTCCAGGCCCCCAAATACAACCACTTAACACTGAAAAATATAATATAAAATTGTAAAAATTGTAAAAAAGTGCATAAATATGCACCTAAACCCCTGAAATAAAGAATATCATTAACATTTGTAATAAAAAAACAATAAATTAAAAAAAATAAAATAAAAATTAAATAATGTTCGTTGTAGGAGTTTCGTTCGTTATAGCATTCTCAATTTTATAGGTAAAACCGTTAGTTATAGGAATATTCGTAGTAGGATCCGTTCGTTATAGCATACCCCACTGTACCTACTACGGCAAGACGTCCTATAATTGATAGCTCAAGAGTGCAAGAGATCTTATGAATGGTATTACAGTGTACAGTGGTCCCTCGGTTAACGAACACAATTCGTTCCAGAAAGTTTTTCTTTAACCGAAAATTTTGTTAACCGAAACCATTGTTTCAATGGGATTTGGGTAATTGATTCCAGTTCACCGAAAATTACGTACAAAGTATAAAAAAATGCAGTAAAGTACACTTACTTTGAGGTGTGTATGTAGAAGGCTCCTGGTTGATGATGATGATGGGAATTAGAAGCGGGGGCGGAGGAGAAGGGAGAAGAGAAGGAAGTGGGGGTGGAAGAGAAATCACTCGATGCTTCATGCTGTCATTTCACCCATAAAATTTTAAGTTCACTAGGAGTAATTCAAGATTATTTTTTTTAAATCAACACTGCACTTCACTACAGTATTACCCCGCCTAACGCGGTTTCACTTAACGCGTTTTATCATATACGCGGTGCCTCACCAGAGCTGAACTTTCACTTAACACGGATTTTTTCCACATATACACGGTGAGTGTCCGGCTCGAGACGCTATTTTTAGATTTGCGCCACCCGCCACCCTGCCTGACTGCCTGTTTTAGCTCATAAAATTCATACAAATTACCCGGCCAGAATATAATTTACATTGCTGGAATTCTTATAATTTGGTGATCATTTTGAATATAAACATCATATATTTTGCATTAGACATACAAATTTTAGATAACATTTTTTCTCTGGGTAACTATGTTATCTTTTGTGCAAAATATATGACATTTATATTCAAAATATTCCTGGTCTTACAAGGAATCCAGCAATGTCAATTATATTATCCTAACTTTAGTTTGAGGTATTATTTATTACAAAAAAGTTAAGTATTCTGGTTTTCCCACACATCTCCTTGGAACGGTTGGTGGGGGGTGGGGGGGAGGGAGGGACCGACCGACCGACCATCTGTTACCCTGTGAAGAATATTTTTTTTTTTTTTATTAACTGAAGATATTTGTTTTAGCTCATAAAATTCATACAAATTACCCGGTCAGAATATAATTTACATTGCTGGAATTCTTATAATTTGATGATCATTTTGAATATAAACATCATATATTTTGCATTAAACATACAAATTTTAGATAAAAAAATTTTCTGAGTAACTATGTTATCTTTTGTGCAAAATATATGACGTTTATATTCAAAATATTCCTGGTCTTACAAGGAATCCAGCAATGTCAATTATATTATCCTAACTTTAATCTGAGGTATTATTTAATACAAAATGTTAAAATCTAAATTTTTCACCCACTCTTCTCTTGAAGGGATGATTGGTGGGGGGTGGGGGGGAGGGTTGGGACTGACCGTGCGGTTGGAAGAGGGGGGAGGCAAGGTGGGGTACTTTGATTGACAGATAGTGTCCTGAAGATATTTTTTTTTTTTATTAACTGAAGATATTTGTTTTAGCTCATAAAATTCATACAAATTACCCGGCCAGAATATAATTTACATTGCTGGAATTCTTATAATTTGGTGATCATTTTGAATATAAACATCATATATTTTGCATTAGACATACAAATTTTAGATAAAAAAATTTTCTGAGTAACTATGTTATCTTTTGTGCAAAATATATGACATTTATATTCAAAATATTCCTGGTCTTACAAGGAATCCAGCAATGTCAATTGTATTATCCTAACTTTAGTTTGAGGTATTATTTATTAAAATTTAGTGGTTTTCCCCCAAAAATTTCTCAGAGAGGGAAGAGCCGGCAGTGTAGTGTGAGAGGGGGAGGGAGTTGAGTCCATTATTTGAATGGACATTAACTTGGCAACTGTATTTCTCTATTTCTCTTAAGTATTAATTGTGTGCATGTACCATCATAAAATTAAGATGTTATTTTTACTACAACATAGTTATGTGTCTTCAAAAAGTGGAGTTTGGTGGTCGGGCCGGTTTCTATTGGAATTAATCCCATATGTTCTGTTGTTCACTTAACGCGGATTTCACTTAACACGGGACCCTCTGGGTTCTATTGACCGCGTTAAGTGGGGTACAACTGTATATAATGTCAATATGTTAAATAAATTTCATAATGACCAATAATTGTACTGTAAAAACATAAAAATACTGTGTTCAAGAGACTCACAAGCAAGATGTTTCCTCCACTGAACAGAGATACAAACTGAGGCCTTGGTGGGTGAGTGAAGTGGCTGATGGGCGCACCAAAAACTAGTTCCCTGTACTGCAATTATGTTAAATAAGTGTTAAAATGACTAAAAATTTGAATATAAAACTTGGAAAATTATTGAATAGTACAACCTTCTTGATATTTGCTCAAATGGGAATGCATTTAAGC
This sequence comes from Homarus americanus, assembly GCF_018991925.1. Taxonomy (NCBI): domain Eukaryota; kingdom Metazoa; phylum Arthropoda; class Malacostraca; order Decapoda; family Nephropidae; genus Homarus; species Homarus americanus. Next base: position 5,415,811 of record NW_024748502.1, on the reverse strand, counting down.
CCTAGAACCGATTACTGTATTGGCGGACTAATATTCCAGCTGGTGAGCAAGCAAAAACATGTTGACATGATTTCGTAAGAATTTCGTTAACCGAATTTTTGTTCGTTAACCGAATTGAAGATTCTTATGGAAGGTAATTCGTTAACCGAAATTTTGTTAACCGAGGCGTTCATTAACCAAGGGATCACTGTATATTACTGTTTTGGTCATCCAAAGAATTTTAGGATTTTAAGTTACCACCATCCGAGAGAGGTTAGGTTAGGTTGAAATTAGGTCAATATTTAGAAGTTGCCACCAGGCAACTGAATATAGAGTCATACATGGGGAGTGAGAGCAAAAAATAACAATAATTTATTCTATAACATTTCCATCATAAATTAATAGTTCCCGAGTTATTTTAACTTTCATTTTATAATACAGTATTTGGTCAATCAGCGTGTGTTGATGTGACATAATACTTGAGCACTAGTTAGCGCTCGCAACCAGTTGGAAGATTAGTTCTGTGTGAGATGGAAGTACATTGACTGACTGCCACATTATTCAGCGCATTTTGGAGAATGAAGCAGCAGCGGTTGCCATTTTTAGGGCTCACAGAGTTTTTGTTTCATCTGTACAGTGTCCGAGGTGTAATTCCGTGTCAATTCCGTGTACAGTAAAAAAAAAAAAAATTATTCTGCACCCTTTGGTGAGATGGGACTGAAGGTTGGTATCTCTGATTGTGTGATTCATTGTAAAACTAATGTGCTGTTATTCCTTATATCATGTGCAGTAACCACAGAGAAATTATCAGAAATATATATAAAACCCATAGCAATTAAAACAGATAATGTCATAGCATTATATACTACAGCTCCTCCCCGACTTACGACGGGGTGAGGGACCCAAATCCAGGTCGTAAGTCAAAATGGTCTTAAGTCGAAAATGCTTAAATAATACATAGAAAATATAAAATGGGTGTCTCTTTTTCTTCTCAGCACCACAAAACTCTCACTTTTAAGCTTGCAGCCATTTTAAAGTGAATTACAAACAAAAATCTTGTCTGTGTACTGTACAGACATTGGGACTCGAAAATATGTAATTTGACAAAATTTTGGTACGACTGAGGCAGGTCGTAAGTGCGGGTCATCGTAAGTCGAGTAGGTCGTAAGTCGGGGAGGAGCTGTATACCGTAGTACTACGTTTAGTCACCCATATACGGTAGGAATGGCAGGCACTCTAGAAACTGAGGTGCTGTATAGGAATTTTGCAAACTATGAGATACAACAAAATTGTGCAAATACTCATGATTATAACCACCAGTGGCGGCTCGTGAAAAATAAAATGGAGGGACTGCAAGCCTCACACCGAGTCCCCACCAAACAATAAGCATGGAAAGCAGAATAAAGTATTTGCCTCGTCACAACCACAGAGCCATTCACATTTCTGATAAACACTGATGTTAAACTGGCGTGTATATTCTTTGTTCCTGCTTTTACTGTTCTGAAATTCCATGCTTATTGTTTGGTGGGGACTCGGTGTGAGGCTTGCAGTCCCTCCATTTTATTTTTCACGAGCCGCCACTGATAACCACTATCTGAGAAAGTGATGAGAAGTGGCATAATACAAGACCTCAACCCGAAAAAAAACAATACGAAACATTTGTAACGTAGGAAAGTTATACAATATTACGCTTTGGTAACTGAGCTACCAAAAAGATGTGTTAAGAAACAAGCTATATCTCTTTAATATGTCACAATATATGATAAGAATAGGGGGGTGACCGGGGGTAACTGGTAGTAAAATTCACAGAGCAAAAACATTGTCAGTGTTATTTAACACAGTGTAGCAAAGAATTTCAGTAGAGGAAGTGTGCTCGTTTAAAAGAATGTAATGAGTGTGTTAGAAACTGAGCAGTTTCGATCGGGTCCAACGAATTACCCAAAGGTATATTAAATCAGGGTAAAATCTTAACGAATATCTGTTATACATACACAAAACATGTCTAATAATATTTTTAGTGTAATTTTGTAAAAATAATTTGTAAGAAGAAATAATAAACAGCGAAAAACTTTCAGTATTGGCGAATGCTAAATTCCAAAGAGTTCGTGAACAAGGGAGATAACTCAGATTCATCGTGATGCACTTCGCTAACCTAACCTAACGAAAAGTAAATCCTACGGCTATGTTAAATACCCCAAAGTAACAGAAACATCGGTAATTATATCTCCATTTTGGATAGGCGACTCTTTGGAATTTAGCGTTTTTCGCTGTTTATTATTTCATTATTTTGACTACATTTCAATGAAAACATTATTAATCAGGTTTTATTGATGTAAAACATATATTCGTTAAGATTTTACCCTGATTTAATATACTTTTGGGTACTTTTGGGTACATTTGGGTACTTTTGGGTAATTTGTTGGACCGGTTTCGATCTACAAAGGGCAGACCATCAGTGCAAACAGCAGTTGTAATGGCAATTGCTATTTATATTAATTTGATTATTTTATAAATATAGTTATATGATGTTACCTGCTCTATTCGCATCTTGTAATACATTGTGAACGCAGACACACTGACACACCTTAAGGTAAATAGTATCTACAGAGTAACTGGCAACTCAGGAAACCAGGGCTACCAACATCCGCTTTGACTCACGAGTGTTTTCAGAATTCTTGGTCCGGTGTGTCATACTGGAGGAACCCGTAAAGGTGCAGAACAATATTCGCTGACAGGACATCACCATGCATGGTACCGTGTTAAGAGACGGACACTGACGATGACACCACTTCCTCATTGAAAGTCGCATCATTCTATCCTCCTGTATCTCTTACTTAAGGTAAGTTTCGGTGAATTTTTAGTATCACACCAGTCTATATTTCCGTATTAAAAATATGTATCTCGTAATATTCACACAATTCCAAGACTTTTTCATCTATGATATTTCCGCTGGACATTAAGGATAACTGAGATATTGATTTTCCAAGATTATTACTTTCGCTCAGTCACAAGTGTCGCCATGATTTGTTTATTTATGGCGGAGGTGGTCTGACCCCCCTGCTCACGCATAACTCCAGGCCTCTGACGGGGGTTCCTGGTTAGGTTAGGTTGTCTTGGTTGGTTGGTAATATAATGTTATTTAATCTAAAAAAAAATTCCAACTTTTCCGCTATGATTGTTGGGTGGGGATTATCTAACAAAAACACGTGATTCCCAGTGAAAATGAATATCAAATTCGTTCGAACTCATCAAAATACATAAGAAAAACCTTTTTTCATATCAAAATAAAGACCGGTGTGATACTATAAATTGACCTAAGTTTCTTACACACTAGGTTAGGTAGGTAGGTAGGTTAGGTGAGGTTAGGTAGGTAGGTGAGGTTAGGTAGGTAGGTTAGGTGAGGTTAGGATAGGTTAGTTAGTTAGGTAGGTAGGTAGGTAGGTAGGTAGGTAGGTAGGTAGGTAGGTAGGTAGGTAGGTAGGTAGGTAGGTAGGTAGGTAGGTAGGTAGGTAGGTAGGTAGGTAGGGGTAGGTAGGTAGGTAGGTAGGTAGGTAGGTAGGTAGGTGAGGTGAGGTGAGGTATGTTAGGTGACGTTAGGCTTTTTTAGTTTTTTTGAGGTGTTTACATTGTTTGACCTTCCATTTCTTTCTCAATATCTCGACTACTGCTCATTTCCTACGGCAATGAAGGTCATATATGTATTTAATAAGATGATTTACGCAATAAAAATCCGTTTTCAATATTCAGTTGCCTGGTGGTAACTTCTAAATACTGATGTGAAATTATGTTTTTTTTCTTTTTCTTTTTTTTACAATTCTGACCCATTTCCAAATAGGTGGACGACCTAAACAATAATTTTACCCTTATGGATTACCCACTTGAGTATTGGAATTTCATACCTGAGTCAGCAGTGGAAAGTACTTCCATCAATCAGCTTAAATCAAGCCTGGAAAAGCATTAGAAACATAACCCGCATAAATGAACTATTAGAATGATGTCAGTAAAGAAAGGATTTACTCATTAATTAGGCATGTGTGTGGGGGGGGATGTGGGACACCATATGAGTCAGCGTAAATATGGTATGTGCCAGCTCTGGAGGTGAAACTGGTAATAGTTATCTTAAACCTGAAAAACCCGATAAGAGTAAACCAATACTGGGCCACGAGCATTACTACAGCTTTGTCTAAAATACCCATAAAAATATACAGTATTTGCAATGAAAAAATTTTAAACATTAAATATTATTCTGGTGACCCTGAAATAATTATTATAATTTCCAGAGTATAATTTGGTTATTACCTGTAGTCGGAGGATGCACACTGTTACAATACACTGCCAAGGATGCCAGTGCCAGTGCCTCTGACAGCTTGCATGTCACCATGGTAACGGTATCCATCTTTCAACTGTTCTCAGAGTATCCTTGGCTTGTTTAGGAATTACTGAAAGCTTATTCAATTTTATAGCTTAAGAAAAACGAAGTAAATTTTCATGTTAATTTGTTTTATCTAACAAATTCGAGAATTATCCCGGCAGTGATGGTTTGTTTACAAAAGTATACCCCCAGGCGGCATTGTCGGCACAATAAAAACAATTTAAAATAACTCTTGCGCTTTTCATTTATTATAGTCGTTCCTACTTTATTTATATTTATGTTTAATTCTAACCGTATATCTAGTATGTTTACATTAGTCAATATTTTAAGTATATATATATATATATATATATATATATATATATATATATATATATATATATATATATATATATACTGATACACAAGGAAAGAAGAAAACACAGAAGTTCCCCGCGCTTGCATACAGTATATATATATATATATATATATATATATATATATATATATATATATATATATATATATATATATATATATATATCACTGTAGGTGCGCGTATCCATATATGCTGATAACCACAAAAATAAAATACTTCGTTTTCTTTTTCCTTCATATATATATATATATATATATATATATATATATATATATATATATATATATATATATATATATATATATATATATATATATATATATATATATATATATATATATATATATATATATATATATAAAATTTAATTTTGTTGGTTTGATTTATGCGTAATACACTATTTTTTTATATGTGGGAATTAATTTTTTTTAAATCAGAAGATTGGTGTCTAAAACTAAATAAATTAAATTATTTTAAAACTTTTATAAAGTTGTTATAATACGTTTCAGATTATAAATACAAACATTCCATTGGTTTGTTCCGGTTACGCGCCAAAACTCTCTATTCTGATTGGTTTAAATACTGAGCCGCCTCCGTCATTGGTTAAAGCACACCGTTATTTTCAACATCACTGCACTGTCTGCTCTTAGCAAGGGAAGGAACACGACGAGGAGTGTGTTGTGAGACTGTTCTACTTACAACTAGACTAACGAAATGTCTGGTCGTGGCAAGGGTGGTAAGTGATCATGAAAGCTTGTGCAATTTCAATACCTTGTACTGTGAAGTTTAAGTCAGTAGTTGTACTTATCATATGTTCTAGCTGTTTTGTACAGGTGGCTTGGGCGGTACTTTTGAATAAGTGATGCCTTCTCAGTTCTCAGGCATTTATCTGCACCTACCGGGGTAGAACCTTTTAGTTTTATTGTTAAGTGTATTTTAAAAAGGAAGTAAAGATAAATGTTGCGTTACCCAGCAGTTTGTAATGTTGGCATCACTACGGTTTGGTTGGTTCACTAGACCTGCAATTACACGTGATCATAGTCCTGTGGAGGAAGTTTGTGTGAATCATGTACGGAATATTGTGATGTTTAAGTGAAGCTTAAGATTAGGTAATACATTTTATCATGTGCACTTAAACCACTAATTTTACATGGTTTGTATCTAAGACCACCTTCCTATAGGTACCTCAAGAAAATGACTAATCATAAGTAGCAAATGCAGTATTGTTTCACTAGTTACAACTAAACGAATCTGATGTTTTATAAGGTAAATGGTAAATTTGCATTGTCACGCCGTTCTCTGTTAGATAGTCAAAAATATATATTTCTAGTGTATTTGTGTGTGTAGACCGAATATGACCTTCATTTCTGTGGGAAATTAGCGTGTTTTTATTTTCGTTGGACGTTTTCCGGAAAAAAAATCATGGCAAAATACACAAAAAAACACTAGAGAAACAAAAACCTAACCTAACTGACTCTCGCCAAATGATAGAATCACCTATTTCTTACCTTATTGGCCTGGTTTGGTCCAACTAATTACCCAAATGTAGCAAAATGTAGCCGCAATGAAGTCAAATAATGGTCTTACATGAATAAATCGGACTGCTAATCACTTCTCGACTAATATTAGGTGTCACAAAAAATTGGAAAACTTACTTTAATCCGAGTTAATAGATCGCGTGCATGTACCGAGGGAGCGAGTAATTACCCAAATGTAGCCGCAATGAAGTCAAATGATGGTCGTACAAGCGTAAATCAGGCTGTGAATCACTTCTCGATTATTATTTGGTGTTATAAAGTCACAAAAAATTGGTAAACTTAATTTAATCTGAGTTGTGTTGTGTTAGGTTAGATTAGATTAGGTTAGGTTAGGTACATGCACTTGATCTATTAACTCAGATTAGATTAAGTTTACCAATTTTTTGTGACTTCGTGACACCAAATACTAGTCGAGGTTAGGTTAGGTACATGCACTCGATCTATTAACTCAGATTAAGTTAAGTTTACCAATTTTTTGTGACTTCGTGACACCAAATACCAGTCGAGAAGTGATTGGCAGTCCGATTTATTCATGTAGGACCATTATTTGACTTCATTGCGGCTACATTTGGGTAATTACTCTCTCCCTCGGTACATGCACGCGGTCTATTATCTCAAAATAAATTACGTTTTCCAATTTTTTTTTTTTTTTACTGTGACACCAAATACTAGTCGAAAAGTGATTGGTAACCCAATTTATTCATGTAGGACCATTATTTGACTTCATTGCGGCTACATTTGGGTTCATTTGGGTAATTAGTCGGACCCGCCTGGTTCTTGTTCATCGTTGGATTCCGAGATTCTTACACAATGTCACACATGTTGGTCTATGTGATATTTACATTGTCTTGCCCTTAGTACACTTTACTGAGGTTGGAAGAGCACCATGCGATCGAAAAAATGCTACAGTTTCTTCGTCTTTTTCCCAAAAACTCGCAATCAGCTCCATATAATTGAAGTGACACCCATTGTAGACTGCCATGGTCGGAACCGAAGTTACTGAACTTGAATTTTGAAATACGAGAGACCCAAAATAAAACTCGAATTTGATTAGGTCAAATATACGGCAAATTAAACCCAAAATCATTTTAATTGGTTTAAAAAACAAAAACACTTTTGATTGGCCGCGTGATGTGTACGGGAATGCATGCGCATGATGATTTATGAAGGAGACGCAGGAGACACGCAGTGCTGGAGAGGCAGACGATAATGGCAGAAGATTAATGGAAGAATAGAGAGAAATTTTTGGATAAGCTATCTCCGTTATTATACGTTTCCCCCAGTAATGTAATATAGTCGGCCCTTAACATACGCGGGGGTTACGTAACAGAGATGCCCTTGGTTGTTAAAAATCCGCGTATATGTGCTGCCCCCCCCAACCCTGGTCCCCCATGTCCTTGTTTACCGTATATACCTGTGTGTAGTTCGAGTTTTTAAGACCAAATTATTTGGCAAAAAATTGGGGGTCGACCTCTAAACGGGTAATAGTTTCGTTAGGTTGAAAAATATTTACCAGTAACTACCAGTAAACAATGGAAACGACTCACCAACGCACCACCAGCTGTGAGTGTCGGTACAGTTGCCAGGGCAGATCTCTTGCGTCATCATAGCAAGCCCAAAGTAGCCAAATCCATGGTATGGTATGCACAGGACGATGTAAAACATAATGTATTCATTTATTAAAGTTTATTTATAGATACTGGACATAAATTTTTGTTCATTACATTTGAAACATCAATCATTGTTAATGAAATTTGAAACAAAAGAAAACTACGATACCGTATTTTCATTAAAATATTACATCACAAGTATATTTTACCTTAACTGTGACTGAATGAATATACGTATTCTTAGAAATAAATATAGAAATATTTTTGCTGGAATGACGAACATATTACAGTGGAAAGTGGGATAAAATCATGACGAATACAATGACTTTCGCTTTCTTTCGTTATTCAAAAGATTTTACCGTAATCGCTTTTCGAATGGTTTTCAGTTAAAAAACTGTTGTACTCGTACTGTATTACAATAATATTCTACCCTATCATTAGCCTCATAATCCCACAACTGAAAACCATTCGAAAAGCGATTACGGTAACATCTTTTGAACGAAAGAAAGCGAGTCATTGCTTTCGTCACTTTCCACTGTAATACGTACGTCATTTCAGCAAAATATTACATTTCCATATTCTCAGAAATAAATAGTAGTTTTGCTGAAACGTAATGCATTTCAATGTAAATTAGGATAAACTACATGAAAACAAAAGACTTTACCTAACCTTCCGATGTTCAAGATATGTTACTCGTTTTTTTAGTAGTTTTCGGTTAAAATACTCTTATATTAGTGATATTCTATTCATACTGTGCTTGATATAATACATTCACGGAAATGTAATATTTTTGCAACTACAATGCTGATGTCAACACAAGCGTGGTTACAGCGAGACTGACTTGAGTGAGGGAGAGCTATGCGTGTGTGTGTGAGGTTGCGGGAGCGGGCGGTGTTCGGTGCCGTGCGCGAGTTGAATGGCGAGCGATTTGAATGTACTTCAATGTACAGAATATTCCTCCGGCGGGGCAATCCGCGTATTTGCAAATCCGTGTATTATAAACCCGCGTATGTTAAGGGCCGACTGTAGATGAAAATTATCTTATAATTAGACGTCTTATTCGAATATGATAATAGATTAGTGGTAGGAATGAATGGTGTGTAAACGCAATAATACCGGGTAAATTTTCACTAATGCACTTGTCTTTGTTTGGATATTAAAAATGTATTTCCAATGTTATTTGGTGAGTTTCGAATGAATTTGATATTCATACTTTTTGAGATCTTCCCCCCCTCCCCTTCTACCCATCAATCTTAAAAAAAAAATTAAAAATTTTCTCGAGTATATCATAGAGTAAATAAAAAACAACAAACCAACAACATAAAACCTGACCTAACCAAATCTAACACTATTTTTCTGATGAAACTCTGCAATTGACATAAATGTCGGCACAGTTCCTTACATCTGTTCAGCCATATCTGGTTATTCTGGTACTGAAAAATCTAATCTCCGCTCCTGACACACCCACGCATTGTTCATTGGCGAAGACAAAAAACTCTTGCCCAGTTGTAAGTCTCCTATCGCTATAGCCAATAAGAAACTCCCACACCACCCTTGCACGTGCACTGTAGACGTTTAAGAAGCCAACACGGAGGTAAGGAGCACTGCATGATGGGAGTCAGACCTTCTCCGTGAGACGTAAGCAACAAATGGCGACACTTGACTGACCAAATCTAATAATATTGAAAACTAAATATCTCGGTTATCCTTAATTTCTGGTGGAAATATCACAGAAGGAAAATGTCTTAGTTATCGAAACATTACGAAAAACTTATTTATTACAGTGAGAGAAATGTCATTACAAGATCGGAAATTCTCCTTTTATAGTTGCAATCAGTAATTTTGACAATTCTTAAACCCTTTTCATCAACGTATTGGATATTTTGCCGTGACTGGCAAGGTTAGGTTTCTTTGGTTGATTAGGTCAAGTTCTAGTAAATGTCGCCTCATATGTGGAAAATTTGAACTACAGTACTGGCGGTAATGGTGTTCAGACATTACCATATTTTAACCATTTTACAAGTTATGTAAGGTTTTCAAATGCTTGTTGGGTGTTCTTTTGGTAAATTTATTTTTTTATGGGGAATAGTCCACCTGGGCACAGGTCATCGACCCACAGCGGGCCCTGGAGGAGGGGGGGGGAATACAAGTGAAAAGAAAAAGATTTAATTAATCTTCACCACGAAGTTGCTGGAAACAGAAGGAGGCAGAACATTCCACAGTTTGAGTGTGTGAGGAAAGAAGGATGTACTATAACGGACTATTCTAGTGTGGGCACCGCAGGCAAGACGAGTGTTACGAGCCCACATCCTTGTGATTCATTTGAATTTTACCTTCATTTCCGTCGGAAATAGGTTGTCATGGACTTAACCCCGCTATTTTAAACATTAGTACTTATTTTGATATTTGGTACCAATGAAAGCAACTGTGTTGAAGCATAGTGGTGTAATTTTACGTTTTTTGTGGATGTGAGGTAGAACCGAACTTTCACTTAACGCGGTTCATCTACTCATATACGGGGTGAAGTATAATATATATATATATATATATTTATTTATTATTATTATTATTATTATTATTTTTTTTTTTTTTTTTTTTAAGCTCATAAAATTCATACAAATTACCCGGCCAGAATATAATTTACATTGCTGGAATTCTTACAATATGATGATCATTTTGAATATAAACATCATAGATTTTGCATTAGACATACAAATTTTAGATATAATGTTTACTGAGTAAATATGTTATCTTTTGTGCAAAATATATGACATTTATATTCAAAATATTCCTGGTCTTACAAGGAATCCAGCAATGTCATTTATATTATCCTCACTTTAGTTTGAGGTATTATTTATTAAAATCTAGTGGTTTTCCCCCAAAAAATTTCTCGAGAGGGAAGAGCCAGCAGTGTAGTGTGAGAAGAGGGGGAGGGAGTCGCGTCCATTATTTGAATGGACATAAACTTGGTGACTGTATTTCTCTATTTCTCTTAAGTATTAATTGTGTGCATGTACCATCATAAAATTAAGATGTTATTTTTACTAGAACATAGGTATTGTGTCGGAAAAAGTAGAGTTTGGGGGTCGGGCCAGTCTCTATTGGAATTAATCCCATATGTTCTGTGGGTTCAATTGACCGCGTAAAGCGGGGTACAACTGTGTGTGTGTATATATATATATATATATATATATATATATATATATATATATATATATATATATATATATATATATATATATATATATATATATATATATATATATATATATATATATATATATATATATAGCAGGGTGTCCCATAAGTTTCCATACAACGTATCACCAACGCCATTACAATCATAACTCCAGCTGTGCTTGAACGTGTTCTTCAGCAGTGGAGGACACGCATTGAAGAGTGTTTTCAACAGAATGGTAGTCATGTAGAGCATATTATATAAATAAAAATAGATTTTCATATAAAATTTATTTTTCCTATGTATGGAAATTTATGGGACACCCTGTGTGTGTGTATATATATATATATATATATATATATATATATATATATATATATATATATATATATATATATATATATATATATATATATATATAGCAAGAAAATTACTGTAGGTGCTCGTGATCCAGGTACAGGTCTCTAAGTTAATTAAGCACAATCCGTCTAGAAGGTTGCTCATTAACCGAAACCATTGTTTCAATGGGTTTTGGGTAATTGGTTCCAGCTCACTGAAAATTGCCTAAATTCAACAAAAAAGGTAGATATGTACAGTTTGAGGTGTGTATGTAGAAGGCTCCTGGATGATGATGATGTGGGAGAATGATGGGGGTGGAGGAGAAGGGAGAAGAGAAGGCATTGGGGTGGAAGAGAAGTCACCCCATGGCGCCATTTCACCCATAAAATTTTAGTTCTCTTGGTGTAATTCAAGATTATTTTCTTTAAATCAACACTGCACTGCATTATATATTGTCAATATGTAAAATAAACTTCAAAATGACCAATAATTTGCTTGTAAACACAGAAAAAAAGCGTTTAGTTGAAGAGAGTCTCAAGCAAGATGTTACCTCCACTGAAAAGACACAAAAGACTGACGCCTGTATGCTGTGTTGGCAGGCTGGATGGCGTGCCACAAACTAGTGACCCTACCTTCAATTATGTTCAATAATTGTTAAAATGACTAAAAAATTTAATATTAAACTTTTAAAATTATTGAATAGTATAAACTTCTTGATATTTACTAAAAGGGTAAGGAATTTAAGCCCTAGAACCGATTACTGTATTGGCGGACTAATACTACAGCTGGTGGACCGCCAAATGCAAGCTAAAACATGTGGAGGTCGGCTCGTAAGAAACTCGTTAATCGAGGGATTGCTCATTAACCGAAGTTAAGAATCTTATGGAAGGTAACTCGTTAACCGAAAACTCATTAACCGAGGACCACTGTGTGTATATATATATATATATATATATATATATATATATATATATATATATATATATATATATATATATATCATGTAAATCCACAATGAAAACGTGGATAAGATAAATCTTGATAAAATCACACGGGAAAATGGAAACAACGGAGCACCTTAGCTTTCGTCTTTATTCAAGACATCTTCAGAGGCAACTGGACTACATGGACAGAGAGAGGCTTAAATATACAGGGTGACCTTAAAAACATGAGGTCAGGTCATAATGATGTCATCCACTAATCCCCACACCAACACCCACGTAGAGGAGCTTAAGAGAAGGGGGGTGACGTGACTAGTCAGGTCAAAAATAAGGGACCCACAAAATAACTATCATACATCTAGATCAAAAGTTTTCAAAGCATTTTTAACCTTGGGTCACTGACAAATAAATTTATGTAACATAACAGTTTTGAACTGACCATCACTAAGGTTTATTGATCTTAATTCCTTAATCAAACTAGCTTCAACCAGAAGTCTTTCTGTGACACAAGATGATTTAAATACTTCTAAGCTTTTTTCCCAAGCAATGGGGTGATTATTATTCCTAACATGAACGAACAAGGCACTGGTTTCAGATGCTGTTCTGATATTATACTTGTGTTGTTTGATTCTGAGCTGCAGTGTTTTTTCCTGTTTGTCCTACATAATTACAATTACATTTGCTACATGGAATACAATAAACACTTCCATTTACATTCAAACTTGGGCTATTCCTTATTAACATATTGGTAATGGTAGAGTCATACTTGAAAACAACATTAATATTTAGAAGCTTGAGGGATCGAACTAACGGGACAAGTTCATTACGATAGGGCAGAGTCAAAATATTCTTAAGTGTAGGAACTTGTCTGGTTTGAGAGGAATGAAAGGATTTTTTAGCCCTTTTAAAACAACGATCAACAAACACAGAAGGGTACCCGAGTTTCTGTGCAATGGAACGAATGTGTTTCAATTCATCGTCAATAAATTCAGTCACAAATACGCAGACATCTTAAGAACATGGCAGAAAAAACTGACATTTTGGTAGACTCAAGGTGATTCGATAAATAGTGAATGAAACTGTCTACCTGTGTGGGCTTTCTATATACCTTAAATTTATAGTTTTGGCCATTTCTCATGATAAGCATATCAAGGAATGGAAGGGATCCATTTATTTCTCTTTCAATTTTGAATGTGATACTTGGGACAATATCATTAAGCTTGTCTAAAAATTCTAATGGGTCACTGTTTCTAGGCCAAAGACAAAGAACATCATCTACATATCTATACCATGGAGGAATAAAGTCCACTATATTAGGTAGTAATCTAGACTCAAAAAACTCCATATAAATACAGGCTAGAGGACCAGAAAGACAATTACCCATGCTCATGCCAAATATTTGCTTGTAGAACTTCCCATTTGCTCTAAACACATTGTCAGTTACGCATAACTATCAATTTCAGGAAAGTATCATGTTCAGTAGTTAAATCTAACAGTTGTAATTTATCTTTGAGAAATGAAAGTAAGTCTTTCACAGGTACTCTAGTGAACAGTGAATTTACATCAAAACTTATTAATTCGCAAGGTTCATTGTGTTTCTTGAGTTTATCAATTAAATCACTGCTATTGTGTATATGTGAATTAGATATTTGGCCTGTAAGAGGGGATAGCATCTTTACCAGCCACTTGGATAATTTGTAAGTAACAGAACCCACAGAACTCACGATAGGACGTAATGGATTGTTAAGCTTGTGTGTTTTGATCAATCCATACATATAAGGTAAAGTGGGATTGATTTGAGAGAGCTGTTTGATGAGATCGGGGTTCTTTTTCAATAACATCTTCATTTTGGAATTAGATAACTTATTAATATTTTCCAGGGGATCTTTCGTAAGCTCACAATACGTGCTTTCACCACTAAGTAATGAATTCATCTTATCATTATAGTCACTTTTATCCAAAATAACAATATCATTAGACTTATCAGCCTTGGTAATATGGATATTCTTATTTCTTTTCAAGTTTATCAAGGCTGTTTCAAATCTTTTTGGAATGTTTGAAACATATTTCTTATGTAAAACACTATGTATACAGCCTTTAGCTATGGAAATATCTTCATTTGTAACATCTGCGACTTATTCTTTTCCAGGTTGATTAAACCTTTAGCAATAGTAAGCGGATTAACACACCGTTGAGTGATAGAAAACTTCTTTCCAAAATCAAGAACAAGTTTCTCATTTGTCTGCAGATCATAAGATGATAAGTTTATGAACAAATTTGGATCACTCAATGTGGTCCAGTAACTCTCGTCAAACAGGGCATTAAATTTGGCATTTAACCTTCTTTTTTGGGCTTTGTCAGTTTCACTAAGAAGTTGATATACAAAATCACGAATGGTGTGCCACTTATCAACACAAACACTGTTTTGCATAAGTATTTTACACTGAGCACTGTGTTTGAAGGCTAATTTCACACTATCACTTGAACTCTTGATAAGGGAATCTAGCAACACCTTATCCAACTCAGAGAATGCTTGATTGTCCAGATTTCTTAGTCTACTTGGAAGACAGGACTTGGGAACAATTTTATCATCTCTGCAATCTTTCAAAAACTTCAACTTGTTTTTGAGACTATGAGCCTTCAGCTAACTCTTCTTGTAGTTACGGTAGATGGGGCGAAGATGAGGATGTTGTTGACAGATTAAGGACACAGCGTAAGAGAGACGTGTAAGTTCCATATTTCATGTAAATCCACAATGAAAACGTGGATAAGATAAATCTTGATAAAATCACACGGGAAAATGGAAACAGCGGAGCACCTTAGCTTTCGTCTTTATTCAAGACATCTTCAGAGGCAACTGGACTACATGGACAGAGAGAGGCTTAAATATACAGGGTGACCTTAAAAACATGGTCAGGTCATAATGATGTCATCCACTAATCCCCACACCAACACACACGTAGAGGAGCTCAAGAGAAGGGGGGTGACGTGACTAGTCAGGTAAAAAATAAGGGACCCACAAAATAACTATCATACATCTAGATCAAAAGTTTTCAAAGCATTTTTAACCTTGGGCCACTGACAAATAAATTTATGTAACATATTATCAGTTTTGAACTGACCATCACTAAGGTTTATTGATCTTAATTCCTTAATCAAACTAGCTTCAACCAGAAGTCTTTCTGTGACACAAGATGATTTAAATACTTCTAAGCTTTTTTCCCAAGCAATGGGGTGATTATTATTCCTAACATGAACGAACAAGGCACTGCTTTCAGATGCTGTTCTGATATTATACTTATGTTGTTTGATTCTGAGCTGCAGTGTTTTTCCTGTTTGTCCTACATAATTACAATTACATTTGCTACATGGAATACAATAAACACTTCCATTTACATTCAAACTTGGGCTATTCCTTATTAACATATTGGTAATGGTAGAGTCATACTTGAAAACAACATTAATATTTAGAAGCTTGAGGGATCGAACTAACGGGACAAGTTCATTACGATAGGGCAGAGTCAAAATATTCTTAAGTGTAGGAACTTGTCTGGTTTGAGAGGAATGAAAGGATTTTTTAGCCCTTTTAAAACAACGATCAACAAACACAGAAGGGTACCCGAGTTTCTGTGCAATGAAACGAATGTGTTTCAATTCATCGTCAATAAATTAAGGAATTAAGATCAATAAACCTTAGTGATGGTCAGTTCAAAACTGATAATATGTTACATAAATTTATTTGTCAGTGGCCCAAGGTTAAAAATGCTTTGAAAACTTTTGATCTAGATGTAGGATAGTTATTTTGTGGGTCCCTTATTTTTGACCTGACTAGTCACGTCACCCCCCTTCTCTTAAGCTCCTCTACCTGTGTGTTGGTGTGGGGATTAGTGGATGACATCATTATGACCTGACCTCATGTTTTTAAGGTCAACCTGTATATTTAAGCCTCTCTCTGTCCATGTAGTCCAGTTGCCTCTGAAGATGTCTTGAATAAAGACGAAAGCTAAGGTGCTCCGCTGTTTCCATTTTCCCGTGTGATTTTATCAAAATATATATATATATATATATATATATATATATATATATATATATATATATATATATATATATATATATATATATATATATATATATATATATATATATATATATATATATATATATATATATTATATATATATATATATATATTATATATATATATATATATATATATATATATATATATATATATATATATTATATATATATATATATATATATATATATATATATATATATATATATTATATATATATATATATATATATATATATATATATATATATATACATACACATACATACATACATATACACACAGTGACCCCTCCGTTAACGAACTCAATCCGTTCCAGAAGGTCGTTTGTTAACCGAAACCATTGTTTCAATGGGTTTTTGGGTAATTGGTTCCAGCTCACCGAAATTTTCCTAAATTCAACAAAAATGGTAGAAAAGTTCACTTACTTTGAGGTGTATATGTAGAAGGCTCCTGGATGATGATGATGATGATGGGATTTAGAATGGGGGTGGAGAAGGAAGAAGAGAACGCATTGGGGTGGAAGAGAAGTCACCCCATGGCGCCATTTCACCCATAAAATTTTAGCTCTCTTGGTGTAAGTCAAGATTATTTTCTTTAAATCAACACTGCACTGCATTATATATTGTCAATATGTAAAATATATTTCAAAATGACCAATAATTTGCTTGGAAACACAGAAAAAAAGCGTTTAGTTGAAGAGAGTCTCAAGCAAGATGTTACCTCCAGTGAAAACAGAGAGACTAACTCCTGTTTGCTGTGTTAAGAGGTTGGATGCCGCGCATTAAACTAGTCACTTTACCTTCAATTATGTTCAATAATTGTTAAAATGACTAAAAAATTGAATATTAAACTTTTAAAATTATTGAATAGTATAAACTTCTTTATATTTAGTAAAATAGTAAGGAATTTAAGCCCTAGAACCGATTAATGTATTGGCGGACTGATACTAAAGCTGGTTGCCCGGTCAGTGCAAGCGAAAACATGTTGAGGTCGGTTCGTAAGAACTTCGTTAACCGAATTGAAGATCCTTATGGAAGGCTGTTCGTTAATTGAAATTACGTTAACCGAGGGGTCACTGTATACACACAGTCATGCGCCGATTAACGTCCAACCGAACAACGTCCGTGGTGGCCCCCCCCCCCCAAAAAAACTTTCGTGACTCCTGCTGGACCACCACTCCATGACACCCTGACGGAGACACGATGATCCTACCCATACTGGCCAGATATTATGTGTTAAAAGAATATCCTTAGGCATTTGCCTCCAGGTGTAATGTTAACCTACATCTATTGAGGATAAAATCTTTCACCTACAAATTGACAATAACACGTTTGCTGTAATCAGACATATCTAGTTGCCTCAACAATTGCAACCCCAGTTGCAATTTCAAATTCTGTGTCATTACTAAGGAATAACGAAGTCTGGTGCACTGCACTCTAAGATTAAGAGAAAACGGACGACTCAGGCTTCCTGAAGTGAGAGAAAACGGATTCCTATGACGGGGCAATCATATAAAGAGACATGGCTACCTGTTTTGTGGACTACCCACTGTACAGTTTTGTTCGTATCATTTTCATCACTTTGTAATAAACCTAGTCATGTCTGTGTGTTTCTGATAATTACCATAACATTATGTATTTAGTGGGTCTGCATGAAAGGACTCACACATGCCACTCAGACTGACAGACTTGACAAGTTTTACCAACCATAAAGACAGTTGAAGCTTTAAACATCACTCACAATGGATCTTGAATATTCCAACTGTAATCAGACATATCTAAGTTGCCTCAACAATTGCAACCCCAGTTGCAATATCAAATTCTGTGTCATTACTAAGGAATAACGAAGTCACTGGTGCACTGCACTCTAAGATTAAGAGAAAACGGACGACTCAGGCGTCCTGAAGTGAGAGAAAACGGACTTCTTTGATGGGGCAATCAAATAAAGAGAGACATGGCTACATGTTTTGTGGACTACCCACTGTACAGTATTGATCGTATCCTTTTCATCACTTTGTAATAAACTTAGCCATGCCTGTGTGTGTTTATAATATTTACCATAACATTATATATATATTTAGTGGGTCTAAATGGTCGTAAAATGGGAAACTTGGGGTTGGAGGCCAGGAACCAATTAGAATACAGTGATCCCTTGGTTAATGAATTACCTTCCATAAGATTCTTCACTTCGGTTAACGAATTCCTTACGAATTTTTCCCAACATGTTTTCGCCTGTATTTGGCTGCCCACCAGCTGTAGTATTAGTCCGCCAATACAGTAATCGGTTTTAGGGCTTAATTTCCTTACCATTTTAGTAATTATCAAGAAGGTTGTACTATTCAATAATTTTAAAAGTTTTATATTAAATTTTTTAGTCATTTTAACAATTGTTGAGCACAATTGAAGTAGAGGAAGCTAGTTTTTTGCGCGCCAAACAGCCACTCAACACACCAATCTTGGCGTCAGTTTGTTTACCAGTTCAGAGGAAGGAACATCTTGTTTGAGACTCGACATAAATGCTTTTTTTTTCTGTGTTTCCAGTCCAATTACTGGTCATTTTGAAATATATTTTACATATTGACAATATATAATGCAGTGCAGTGTTGATTTAAAGAAAATAATCTTGAATTACACCAAGTGAACTAAAATTTTATGGGTGAAATGGCAGCATGGGGTGACTTCTCTTCCACCCCAATGCCTTCTCTTCTCCCTTCTCCTCCACCCCCATTCTAATTCCCATCATCATCATCAACCAGGAGCCTTCTACATGCGCACCTCAAAGTAAGTGTATTTTACTGCATTTATTTTTAGTTTGTACAGTGTAATTTTCAGTGAGCTGGAACCAATTACTCAAAAACCCATTGAAACAATGGTTTTGGTTAACAAGCAACCTTCTGGAACGAATTGTGCTCGTTAACTGAGAGACCACTGTATAGTGATTTAGGGGAGTTTCTGACTACCCAAAGTCCCGGGAACGTATGCCTCTCGTAAGTTGCGAATCTACTGTATAACGTCACTATGTTTTCATGAACTGAGGTTACAAAGGAATCGCTTTGAATAAAATATGAAGCACTATGTTCTGATTTTATATTCATTTGCCAATATAATTATTACAGGTGTATTATGATGCCATATCCAATTTCAATGACATGGTTTACTGCATTTCAATATTATTTTTACCTGAGTTGATGAGTAAAAATTATGAAAATAAATTAACATCTCATGATTCGTGCTGGCAACGGAACATTATCTGATACTGTACACACTACAAGACGATGTCGTCAAGTCTTCCCATGGGATTGACAGTCACTATGGAGACATCACAGACAACACGAGGCAGTATCATCTCCCTTCATCACATAGGCCTAAACAACAAGGTGATAGCTAACAAACATTGATTTTTTGGTATGCTGGTATTTGGAAAGTGACATTCTCCATGTCTGTCGGTGCAAGCTGTTTTTTCAATGAGTCTCGGGTATTAGTGTTGGTCATGGATTTCTAGTAAAAAACACCACTACAGGTGCTCCCCGACTTACGACGGGGTTAGGGACGCAAATCCAGGTCGTAAGTCCGACAGATTAAAAAAAAATATATATATATATATTTTTTTTTAATAAAAAATCTACAATGAAGTACAGTAAAAGTAATAAATAATGAGGAATGGATACAGTACAGTGAAGTAATAAATAATGAGGAATGGATAGTGTGACTGAGCACTTACCTTTAATATAGTCAGCTGAATACACATGGGGCCCCCATAATTTTCTAATTATACATGGAGACTACATTAACTGGAAACGTTTCGGTATAGAAAATGCGTGCGTCATTTGAAGAAAAAAAATGGTCACAACTGCGGCGGTCGTAAGTCCAAGCAGTCGTAAATCGGGGACTACCGTATTTGACAGCCGTTGTTATATTTATGCTACATTAATATCATATTATTCTACTAAAGATGGAACAATGTGATTCACCATAATTACAATAAATACCAGAAATAATAACTGGCAACCTCACAGATATAATGCTGGAATCACAATTAGTGACTGGAAATATTCGTCTTTTGTGACATTGTATTGATGAGAAAAGAGGCCGATATTTTTTGAGTGAATGTACGCCAAAATATGGGCGAATGTCACCGATACTGACACATCGGTACATCTCCACTGAAGAGGTCATAATTATTTAGAAATGCATCTCAATCAGATGTACCGACCTTATAGAAACAAGTGTTTTTTTTTTTGTTTTTTTTTTTTTTTTTTCTTTCCCATGCGGAGTGTACAACATTGAATTTACAGTTGATTGTCCTTATTGTAGATAAGTTACTCCATGTTGATAACTTTTTAGGCTTAGTTTTGATTAAAATCACTTATTTTTCAGGCAAGGTTAAAGGAAAGTCAAAGTCCCGATCAAGCCGTGCAGGTCTGCAGTTTCCTGTTGGGCGAATCCATAGACTTTTGCGTAAAGGCAATTATGCTGAACGTGTTGGTGCTGGTGCTCCAGTGTACTTAGCTGCTGTTATGGAGTACCTTGCTGCTGAGGTCTTAGAATTGGCAGGTAAGTTGTTTCATGAAAATTTACCATTGTTGTTCATTTGTTTGGATAACATGTACCCTAAACTTTTTTCTTTTCTTTTTATAACAACCATTCAAAGGTGTACATACTTTTATAGACAATGTGACACAATAGATGAAGGATTTTGATACAGGTATTGTTTATTTGTTTTTATTAATTAGTAAACATATGTTACTGTAATAATCTGTGCTTATTAAGACCTGTACTCTTCATATGCAGTACAGTACTATATATACACGTCATAGGTTTAAAAATGTTGTTCAAGACATCTATAGATCATAAGACACACTTATCCCCCACCCAACAATAGGTGACCTGACATTGCATCAGATCAGGTTAGTAACGTGACCCAATCATCTCCCAACCGACCTTCATCACAAGTGTTAAGACCTGACTAGTTATGTATTACAGGTTGTACCTCTCTAGTCGAGCATTCTGTGGTCCGGAACGATTTTAGTTGGCCATGGAGAAAATTAGTCTGATACTTTCGATGTTTGGCTAAATTTTGCCTTATTTACCCTACTTTTTTGGCAAATTACTGCCTCTAATAAAACAACATTCTAATAAACCAACGAAAATAACAGATAAAGTTAAATATAAACTAAAAACAACACAGAAAAAGGTATTATGTTCTACAACTTCAGCTCGAGTTGAACCTGATGACTTGGCAACTTCGTCATCCCACACAACACAACAACATTGGCTGTCCTTATGTTTTCAACTTTACCATCACTGGTGGGCAAAATTTGTTTTAAATTCAGAAACATTAATTAAAATATATATATATGAACAGTAAATAAGTTTTGCTTTCATATTCTTATGTAGAGTAATGACGATATGTTTTCACATGTGCGCACTTACAGTACATATACTATTTCCATGGTCCGGCTCTGGTCAGGTCCTAGGTTGCTGGACTAGAGAGGTACAACCTGTACAGTTAATTGAGTGACGTGTGTAACAGACACCACCCACACACAAACCCCCCAACACCACCCACACACAAACCCCCCAACACCACCCACACACAAACCCCCAACACCCACACACAAACCCCAACACCACCCACACACAAACCCCCAACACCACCCACACAAACCCCCAACACCACCACACACAAACCCCCAACACCACCACACAACCCCCAACACCACCCACACACACAAACCCCCAACACCACCCACACAAACCCCCAACACCACCCACACACAAACCCCCCAACACACCCACACACACAACCCCCAACACCACCCACACACAAACCCCCACCACCCACACACAAACCCCCAACACCACCCACACACAAACCCCCAACACCACCCACACACAAACCCCCAAACACCACCCACACACAAACCCCCAACACCACCCACACACAAACCCCCACCACCACCACACACAAACCCCCCAACACCACCACACACACACAAACCCCCAACACCACCCACACACAAACCCCCAACACCACCCACACACACAAACCCCCAACACCACCCACACACAACCCCCCAACACCACCCACACACACAACCCCCAACACCACCCACACACAACCCCCAACACCCACACAAACCCCAACACCACCCACACACAAACCCCCCAACACCACCCACACAAACCCCCAACACCACCCACACACAAACCCCCACCACCCACACAAACCCCCAACACCACCCACACACAAACCCCCAACACCACCCACACACAAACCCCCAACACCACCCACACAAATCCCCAACACCACCCCCACACACCACCCCCCAACACCACCCCCACACACCCACCCCCACACACCACCCCAACACCACCCCCCCACACACCACCCCCACACACCACCCCCACACACCAACCCCACACACCACCCCCACACACCACCCCCACACACCACCCCCCCCACACACACCACCCCTGACACCACCCCACACACCACCCCCACACACCCCCCAACACCACCCACACACACCCCCAACACCACCCACACACACCCCCAACCCACCCCACACACCCCAACACCACCCCCAACCACCCACACACCCCCAACCACCCACCCACACACACACCAACACCACCCACCCACACACACACACCCCCAACACACCCACACACACACACACCCAACACCACCCACCCACACACACACCCCCAACACCACCCACCCACACACCCACACCCCCCAACACTCCCACCCACCCACACCCCCAACACCACCCACCCAACACCACCCACCAACCCACAACCCCAACACCCAACCACCAACAACCAACCCAACCCAACCCCAACCAACCAACCAACCAACCAACCAACCCACCCAACCAACCCAACCCCAACCACCCAACGCACCACCCAAACCACCCACCCACCCCCAACACCAACCACCCACCCACACCCCAACACCACCCACCCAACCCCAACACCACCCACCCACCCACACCCCAACACCACCCACCCACCCACACCCCAACACCACCCACCCACCCACACCCCCCAACACCACCCACCCACCCACCCCAACACCACCCACCCACCTGCCAACACCACCCACCACTACCACCCCCAACACCACCCACCCACACCCCACACCACCACACCCCAACACCAACACCCCAACACACCCACACACCCAACACCACCCAACCCCAACACCACCCACACCCCAACACCACCCACCCACCCACACCCCAACACCACCCAACCCACCCACACCCCAACACCACCCACCCACCCACACCCCAACACCACCCACCCACCCACAACCCCAACCCAACACCACCCACACCCAACACCACCCACCCACACCCCAACACCACCCAAACCCCAACACCACACCCACCCACACACACACACACCCACACACACCCCCAACACACCACCCACCCACCCCCCCACACACCCAACACCACCCACACACACCCCCAACACCACCCACACAACCCAACACCCCACCCACACACCCCACCACCCACACACAACCCCAACAACCAACCCACACACACCCCAACCCCAACCCAACACACACAACCCCAACCAACCAACCCACACACCCCAACACCCAACCCACACACACACAACCCCAACCCCAACACCAACCCACACACACACACCCCAACACCACCCAACCCAACCCACACACACACACACACACACCCAACACCACCCAATCACACACACCACACCCCAACCAACCCCACCAACACACACACACACAACCCAACACCAACCCACACACACACACACACACACACACAACCCAACACCAACCCACCCACACACACACACCCCAACCACCCATCCACACACACACACACACACACACACACACACACACACACGCCCAACACCACCCATCCACACACACACACCCCAACACCACCCATCCACACACACCCCCAACACCACCCATCCACACAGACACCCCAACACCACCCATCCACACACACCCCAACACCACCCATCCACACACACCCAACACCACCCATCCACACACAACCCCAACACCACCCATCCACACACACACAACCCAACACCCATCCACACACACACCCAACACCCACACAACCCAACACACACACCCAACACCAACCCCACACACACACACACCCCCAACACCAACCCACATCAACAACCCAACACCAACCCAACACCAACCCCCACACACACACACACCCCAACACCCACCCACACACAACACACACCCCAACACCACCCACACACACACCCCAACACCAACCCAACCCACACACACACCCCAAACACCACCCACCCACCCACACCCCCAACCCCCACCCACCCACACCCCAACCCACCCAACACCCACACACCCCAACACCACCCCACACCCCAACACCACCCCCAACACCCACACCCCCAACACCACCCACACCCCAACACCACCCACACCCCAACACCACCCACACCCCAACACCCACACCCCAACACCACCCACACCCCAACACCACCCACACCCCCAACACCACCCACACCCCAACACCACCCACACCCCCACACCCCCAACACCACCCACACCCCAACACCTAACACCACCCACACCCCACCAACCCCACCCCACCCACACCCCAACACCCCACCCAACCCCAACCCCAACACCACCCACCCACAACCCCAACACCACCCAACCCCAACACCAACCAACCCAACCCAACCCCAACAACCCCACACCAACCCAACCACACCAACAACCCAAACCACACCAACCCCAAACCACCAACCCCAAACCACACACCAACCCCAACAAACCCAACACACACACCCCACACCACACACACACCCCAACACCACACACACACACCCCAACACCACACACACCCCCAACACACACCAACCCAACACCACAACCCAACAACCCAACCAACAAACCCAACAACCCCAAACCAACCCCAAACAACCAACAACCCCAACCAACCCCAACCCCACACACACAACCCAACCACACCAAACCCAACCACACACACCAACCCCAACCAACCCAACCACCACACAACCACCATCCCAACCACACAACCACACACCACACCCCAACACACACACCCCAACCACACACACACCCACCACACACACACACCCCAACCCCAACCCCAACCAACCCAACAACCAAACCAACACCAACCCCAACACCACCAACCCCAAACACCAACAACAACCCAAACTCAACACCACCAACCCAACAACCAACACCACCAACCCAAACAACCACCCACCAACCCCAACCCACCAACCCAACCAACCACCCAAACTCACCACCAACCCCACCAACCCCACACACCCCAACACACCCAACCACCACCAACCCCAACCACCACCAACCCCAACCACCACCAACACTCAAACAACCACACCACCACCCCAACACCACAAGCCACCACCCAACCAACAACCCAACCAACAACCCAACAACCAACCCCAACCCAACCACACAAACCACCACACCACCAACCCAACCACCACCAACCCAAACCACCAACCACCACTAACCCAACCACCACCACCACCCCCAACACCACCAACCACCACACACCAACCCCAACCACACACCCCAACAACCACACACACAACCCCAACCACACACCCAACCCCAACACCACACACCAACCCAACACCACACACACACCCCAACAAACCCAACACACAACCCCAACCAACCCAACAACCACCAACAACAACCCAACCAACAACACCAACCCAACTGACCACCAACCCAACCACCAACAACCCAAACCACCAACCCCAACTCAACAACACCAACCCCAACCAACACCACCAACCCAAACAACCACCACCAACCAACCACCACCAACCAACCCACAACCCCAACACACACCCCAACACCACCACACCCACACACACCCCAACACCACACACACACCCCAACACACACACACCCCAAACACCCACACCAACCCAACAACCCCAACCACAACCCAACAACCAACCCAACAACCAACCCAACAACAACCCAAACAACCAACAAACCCAACCAACAACCCAACCAACAACCCAAACAAACCAAACCAACCCAAACCAACCCAACAACCAAACCAACCCCACACCAACCCCAACACCACACACCACACCACCACACACACACCCCAACACCACACACACACCCCAACACCACACACCAACCAACCCAAACACAACAACCCAACCACACAACCCAACAACCAACCCCAACAAACCCAACCACACCAACAACCCAAACAACCCAACCACACACAACCCAAACCACACCAACAACCCAACAACCACACCACCCAACCAACCCCAACCACACACACCACACACCAACCCCAACACCACCACCACACCCCAACACCACCACACCCCAACACCACACACACACCCCAAACACACACAACCCAACCAACACACAACCCCAACAACCAACCCCAACACAACCCAACCAACAACCCCAACCAACAACAACCCAACCAACCCAACCAACCCCAAACCAACAACCCAAACCAACCCAAACCAACCCCAACCCAACCCCAACCAACCCCACACCAACCCCAAACCACACACACACCCCAACACCACACACACACCCCAAACACCACCACACACACCCCAACAACCCCAACCAACCCAACCAACCCAACCAACAACCCAAACCAACCCAACCACCAACAACCACCACCAACCCAAACAACCAACCCAACACAAACCCAACCAACCCCAAACCACCACCACCAACCCCAAACCAACCCCAACCACACCAACCCCAACCAACCAAACACACAACCCAACCACACACACCCCAACACCACACACACACCCCAACACCACACACACACCCCCAACCACACAACCCCAACAACCAACAACCCCAACCAACCCCAAACCCAACAACCCAAACCAACAACCCAAACAACCAACAACAACCCAAACCAACCCCAACCCAACCACCAACCCAACCACCAACCCCAACCAACCCCAACACCAACCAACCACCAACAACCAACCACACACCAACCCCAACCACACACACACACCCCAAACACCACACACACACACACCCCAACACCCACAACCCAACACAACCCCAACACACAACCCCAACACCACACCAACCCCAAACACCAACCCCAACAACCCAACCAACAACCCCAACCAACCCAACCAACACCACCAACCCAAACCACCAACAACCCAACCAACACCAACCCAAACACCCAACCACACCAACCCAACCACACACACCAACACACAACCCAACACCACACACACAACCAACACCACACACACCCCAACACCACACACCACAACCCAACACACACACCCCAACACCAACACACAACCCAACCCAACCAACCCCAACCACACACAACCCAACCCCAAACCACAACCCAACCCACCAACAAACCAACCAACAACCAACCCAAACCACCAACAACCCAAACCAACCCAACCACACCAACCCAACAACCACCAACCCAACCAACCCCAACCACACACCAACCCCAACACCACACACACCCCACCCACACACACCCCAACACCACACACACACCCAACCCCAACCAACCCCAACAACCCAACCAACAACCCAAACCAACACCCAACCACCAACAACCCCAACCAACAACCAACCAACCCCAACCAACCCAACCCCACACCAACCCAAACCACCAACCCAACCACCAACCCAACCACACCAACCCAACACCAACCACACACAACCCCAACACCACCCACACACACCCCAACACCACACACACACCCAACACCACCTATATATACTTTTGGATCATTTGTCTATATA
>NW_024748502.1:5354624-5387469 GCF_018991925.1 Homarus americanus | reverse complement strand
GATAAATCAATTGCATCAAATTACCGTCCCATTAGTCTCATGTCAATCATAGGCAAGTTGCTAGAGTCAATTATTGCTACGAAAATCAGAAGCCACCTTGAAACATTCAACTTAATTCATTCTTCTCAGCACAGGTTCACCCAGGGACGTTCTTGTCTCACAAATTTGCTTAGCTTTTTCTCAGAAGTATATGAAGCGGTAGATAATGATAAGTCATATGATATAATTTATTTAGATTTCGGTAAAGCATTCGATAGAGTCCCTCATGAGAGATTGATAAGGAAGGTAGAAGCACATGGAATAGGTGGATCATTATTAAAATGGATTAGGTCATGGTTAACTGGTAGGAAACAAAGAGTCAGCATAAATGGATTAAAGTCAGACTGGGGAGTGCGGTCAAAAGCGGAGTTCCCCAAGGGATCTATTAGGCCCTCTGCTGTTGTTATATTCATTAATGATCTTGATTTAGGCATAACTAGTAGGATTAGTAAATTTGCAGATGATACCAAAATGGGGAGAGTGATAAATTCAGACAGTGACTTTGAACACCTTCAAAGATCTAGATACCTTACATGGTGGTCATTAGACAGCAAATGAATTTTAATACTGATAAATGGGAAGTACTACAGATAGGGAAGACGAATACAAACGTTAAGTATAAACTAGGTAACACGGAAATAGAAAACTCAGTTTGTGAAAAAGATCTAGGTGTATTTGTTAGCAACGACTTGAAACCTAGAAAACAATGTATTAGCATTCGCAACAAGGCAAACAGGATTCTTGGGTTCATATCTAGGTCTGTGAGTAACAGAACTGCTGACGTTATCTTGAAACTTTACCTAGCATTAGTGAGACCACACATGGATTATGCGGTTCAGTTCTGGTGTCCTTATTATAGAATGGACATAGATTCTTTGGAGAGTACAAGAAAGAATGACAAAAATGATCCATAATATTAGAAACCTTCCGTATGTAGAAAGACTGAAAAGCTTGAGCATTCATTAGAGAGGCGTAGAGTTAGGGAGATATGATAGAATTGTGTACAGAAGTGGGTAAGTGGGAGGATTAACAAGGGTAAAATGGAAGATGTTCTGAAGCTCCAGTAATAACGAAATAACTGAAACAAATGGCTTTAAATTAGATAGATTCCGATTCAGAAAGGATATAGGCAAGCACTGGTTTGGTAATAGAGTTGTGGATATGTGGAATAGGCTACAGGTGCTATAGTATTAGGATCGGGGGGCTAGGGAGCTTCAAGACGAAGTTGGATAGGCACATGGAAGTGCTGGGATGGGTGTGAAAGGGATCTGCCCTGTATGGGCCAGTCGGCCTCCTGCAGTATCCCACTTTCTTATGTTCTTATGTTATGTAATGCTAATATTAGCACTATAATGTGGGCTCTACCCTGCCACACTTCTAAGAGGTTTCAGTCTGTCAGTACACTGGCGGGTTAGCTGTTGTATGGTAGGTAAGGTACAAGGGACAGAGACACCAAGATATTTAAAGGAAGAGACATAGTCAATAGTGTTGTTACCTATCTTGAACTTGGCGGGGCCGCGTTTGAGGTTACCAGCTTGTTTGTTGAACACTTTAGTTTTCTCAGTGGAGATAATAAGACCGAGGTTCTCACAGGCTGCGTGTACATGCATTTCACGATGAGTTTTATTATGTACAAGAATATCATCAGCATAGCTGATTGTGATATTGCTGAGGTTGTCTGGCATTGAATTTAATAATGCTTTCATAAGAACACTGAACAAAGTAGGACTAAGTACTCCACCTTGCGGGTGCCAAGTTGCATATCTTTAACTTCACTTTTGTAACCCTAAAACAGTGCAGCAGTGTTGGTTAGGTAACCACTTATTCAGTGTAAAAGCCGCCCTTCTATATCCATTTTGGCTAGTTCGTACAATGTACTGTAGGTTGCCTATTGGCAATATCAAATGCAGCTTTTAGGTCAAGAAATGTGGTGTATCTGTGCCTTTCATCACCATGAACAGTTGAGTGTGGTGATGCAATTAGGCTTACCTTTACAGTGAAGCCATTTATGTTAGGAAACATATGTTCTCTGATTCTATATAAGAGTCTGCCAAGAACCATCCTCTCAAAGGTTTTACACAGGCAGCTGGTTAGTGATAAGGGACGAAAAGCATCAGGCTGTCCTGGTTTCGGGGTTTCGTTATTGGTACAACAATACTGTTAGTCCATGATGTGGGTACTTGGCTTTTGGCATGACTCATATTGTATAATGCCAATAACGGATTGCCCGGCACATGCCTTAGTAGTCTAACGATATTGTAGGTGACTCCGTCCTCACCAAGGGCAGTGGACCTTCCTCTGGCGAGGGCGGCGTTAAGCTCCCACTCAGTTTATGGAACATCATACTCGTCGTGCTGTTTACCAACCATTGAGTTAATGAGATTACTTCTCTCTACTTTCACATCAAGGAGTCATCGAGTCCTAGTTGGTAACATGTCATAGCTAGAGACATGAACCCACTTTGTTATTAGTTCATTCGATTTTTTGTAGCGGGTTTGGATGGGAGACGTGTATGCTGTTTTTACCTCTGATTGTGTTTATGTCTTTCCAGGCTCTGCTGAGGGAAGTGTGTTGGTTCAGGCTGTTGACATATGTTTCCCATGCATTTTGTATGAGTTCGCTTACACGTTCCCTGGCAGCAGCAAGGGAAGCTCGATACAATTGTAACATTTGAGGTGCTCTAATTTGTTTGTAACCCTTGCCCACCCTCCTGACTCTAGCTCTGAGGGTTTTTTTTTTCAGTTTGGGGTCATCAATAGCACTGTTGTTACCTGTTCCCATGATGCTAACCACGTTTTCTCCGTTTTTGGTGGAGGCATTGTTGGTGAAGTTTGTATAAGTCCTATCAATCAGATCATTATGGAGACATTGGTAGTTGTCAGGCTTGTAATCCTTGTACCAGTCTTGGATGAAGTCTATTGACTGTGAGTCAACGTCTGTTGAGTTTACCGCCAGTGGGGGTGTCATTGAGTTGTGATCAGACATAAGATCAGTGACAACATCAGAGATAGCTCTGATGTTGTCACTGATAGATAAAGCCAATGCACTTGTCTAGAGCCCCGCCATAGATGTGTGTTGGTTCATTGTTACCTATAATTTGAGCATCTTCATATGCGCTGAGAAGTGAGATAAGTCTCCTACCATTGGTGTTAGTGGTGGAGTCACCTAATTTCTTGTGTCTAGTATTCAGGTCACCCATCAGGACAGTGGGCTCAGTGTGTAAAAAGTCTGGGAGATCTGTGTACTGAAGCTGATCTGAGGGAGCATAGGCGTTTAGCACGTTGAGTGTGGAGTTGCCCAGGTGGATAGTGATCCCATGGTACTGAAGGTTGGTAGTCTTTTTGGATACAAGAGGTACATGCGGGAGTGACTTCTTAACATACATCAAACATGTGTGAGTAGAACTAGGATCATAATACACATAATTGGTCAGACTGGGTGGGGGCTTACCATTAGGTGTGAGACACTCCTGCAGACACACAATATCGATGTCCTCAGTCACAACTTTGTGGTGTAGGTCAGGGTATCGTTTTCTGGGGATAAGAGAATTGCACCGTATCGTTTGAGGTGTGGTTTCCTCGCCTGTTATATCAGCTTTATCCTCGCCACGTCCTTTCACTCCTGCCACCACAACCATCATCACTACTACTATTACTACTACTACGAAAAACGTGGCCTCCATCCTTCCCCAATAGCCACACCTGCTGCTGCTACTGTGTACCGTCTTAACTACTAACCACCTCTACCACTACAGTGATATGCTGTCTGATCCACCACTATCACGACTACCACCAGTACCACTTTTACCACCCCCCTCTTACTTCATCTACTTTGGTCACCACCACTCAACTCTTCAACTTTGTCACTGGTCCCTTGATGTCTCTCACCAGGATCTCATAGTCTCTCCTTTGTTGTTACACACACACACACACACACACACACACACACACACACACACACACACACACACACACACACACACACACACCGAGAGAGAGACAAAGACTGCAAGCAAAGTGTATTAAGTGTATGCATTGCGACAATAATTTATTTCCCCCACCAGGACTCCCGTGTTGTCTAAATGAAACAATTATATTTACCTGGTAAGAGAAACGGGTAGATTCGACCCGCAGGAGCCGTGTGTAACTAATGCGTAACGAAGACGAGGAAGTTGAGGTAATGGTGATGACGAGGGAGAAGGGAACACTTAAGAGATAAACAAGAGAATAAGGAACCACCGATAATTCAGGTGTAATGTAAGAAATGAATAAGAATAATGATACAAATGATAAAGAAGAAAGTAGAAATGGAATAAAGATAATGAGAGGATAGAGCAAGGAATAAATATAATGAGGTAATTCAGATAAGAAGGAAAGATTAATTGATATGCGTTTCAGGTGTAATATAAATAACAAATAAGAGGAATAGAGGCAATGAAGATAATTGAGGTAAGGAGGAAGTCTGACGTAATGAATAAGGGGGAGGCGAAGAGAATATCAAAGAGGTAGAGAAAAGGTAGGCGAACGTTCGTCTGCCGTAGCCTCCACATCCATGCCAGTCGAAGTAAGGGGTTTCTCCAGGCACGGTTGATTGCTCATGCTGGCGCAAAGTTTTTATGGCACAAGCCTGAGAACACCGATGGTTGTAAAGTGTCCGAGAGCTTGAAGGGGAACTCCAGGCGATGCTGATTGCTCTTGCTGGCGGTGTTTTTATAATACAGGGCTGTGAAGTGCCCAGGGTTGGTGGTTACAGGCCGCTGGGAGGACCTTCAGTGCCGGCATATTGCTAAAACTTGTGCACCATAACGGGGGAAAAATGGTGTTATTGATGTGTGTGTGTTGCTGCAGGTGACAGACTACCTGGTCAACACCCCCACACCTGGCCACCACCACCACTACACCTGGCCAACACCACCACACCTGGCCACCACCCTCACACCTGGCCACCACCACTACTACACCTGGCCACCACCATGGCCACCATCACCCCACACCTGGCCACCATCACCCCACACCTGGCCCACCACCACCACCACACCTGGCCACCACCGACCCACACACCTGGCCACCACCACCACTACACCTGGCCACCACCACCAACACTGGCCACACCCCACACCTGGCCACCACCACCACCACACACCTGGCCATCACCACCACACACCTGCCAACACCACCACCACACCTGGGCACCACCACCACACCTGGCCATCACCACCACACACCTGACCACCACCACCACTACACCTGGCCAACACCCCCACATCTGGCCACCACCACCACTACACCTGGCCACCAAAACCACACCTGGCCACCACCATCCCACACCTGCCACCACCACACTACACCTGGCCACCAAAACCACTCCTGGTCCACCACTACACCTGGCCACCACCACCACACATGCCACCATCACCACACATGGCTACCACCACAACCACACATGGCCACCACCATCACACATAGCCACCACCACCACAACCACACATTACCACCACCTCCTCCGCACATGGCCACCACCACCACAACCACACACACACCACCACCACACATGACCACCACCATACATGGTCACCACCACCACACATCACCACCACCACACATGGCCACCACCACCACAGCCCACACCTGGTCACTACCACCACAAGTGGCCACTCCTACCACACCTGGCCACCTTCACCACAACTGGCAGCACCTAACCACCACCACACCTGGCCACCACCACCACACCTGGCCACCACCACCACCACACCTGCCACCACCTGGCCACCACCACCACCCACCACACCTGGCCACCACCACCACACCACACCTGGCACACCACCACCACCAACACACACCACCACCACCACCCACCACCACCACCACATCTGTTCACCACCACCACACCTGGCCACCACGACCCCACCTGACCACCACCACTACCACACCTGGCCACCACCACCACCACACCTTGCCACCACCACCACCACCACATCTGTTCACCACCACCACACCTGGCCACCACGACCACACCTGACCACCACCACACACCTGGGCCACCACCAACCCACCACCACCACCACCCACACCTGGCCACCACCACCACCACACACCAGGCCACCACAACCACCACACCTGGCCACCACCACCACCACACCTGGCCACCACAACCACCACACCTGGCCACCACAAACACACCTGCTCACACTACACCACCACACCTGGCCACCACCACCACCCCACCTGGCCACCACCACCATACCTGGCCAACGTAACCACCAAACCTTGTCACCACCACCACCACCGCACCTGGTCACCACCACCACACCTGATCACCACTACCACCACTAAACCTGGCCGCTACCGCCACACCTGGCCACCACCACAACACCTGGCCACCACCACAACACCTGGCCACTACCACCACACCTGGCCAACACCACCTCCACCACATTTGCTACCACTACCTCCACTACATCTGGCCTCCACCACTACCATTCCTGGCCAACATCACCACACATGGCCACCATCACCACGTTTGGCCACCACCACCACACATGGCCACCACCACCACACTTGCTCACTACTACCACCACCACATCTGGCCACCACCACCACACATGGCCACCACCATCACACCTGGCCACCACCACTACCACACGTGGCCACTATCACCACCGCATTTAACCACTCCAGGCGTCGTTTCTACCACAACATAAGAGGCCATGACACTCCTGGGTCTAATAGATACATGGGACTGACCATCACATGACTGGTTTATAAACCGACCTGAATGTGTTTGTCTTATAGGCCGCAACGTGTTTGGTTTATAGGCTGTGACGTGTTTGGTTTAAAGGCTGTGACGTGTTTGGTTTATAGGCTGTGACGTGTTTGGTTTATAGGCTGTGACGTGTTTGGTTTATAAAGTGACCATGAAGTGTTTGGTGTATAGGCTGTGACGTGTTTGGTTTATAGGGTGTGACGTTGTTGGTTTATAGGCTGTGACGTACTTGGTTTAAAAAGTGACCATGAAGTGTTTGGTTTATAGCCTGTGACGTGTTTGGTTTATAAAGTGACCATGACGTGTTTGGTTTATAAGCTGTGGCGTGTTTGGTTTTGAAAGTGACCATGACGTGTTTGGTTTATAGGCTGTGACGTGTTTGGTTTATAAAGTGACCATGATGTGTTTGGCTTATGAACCATGACGTGATTGGTTTATGGACCATGACGTATTTGGTTTATAAAGTGACCATGACTTGTTTGGTTTATGAGATGACCATGACTTGTTTGGTTTTATGAAGTGACCATGACGTGTTTGGTGTATGAGATGACCATGAAGTGTTTGGTGTATGAGATGACCATGAAGTGTTTGGTTTGTGGACCATGAAGTGTTTGGTTTGTGGACCATGACGTGATTGGTTTATTGACCATGACGTAATTGGTCTATAAAAAGACCATGACTTGTTTGGTGTATGAGATAACCATGACGTGTTTGGTTTATGGACCATGACGTGTTTGGTTTATGGACCATGACGTGTTTGGTTTGTGGACCATGACGTGATTGGTTTATGGACCATGACTTGTTTTGTTTATGACTGCGACGGGTTTATGGGGACCATGACGTGTTTGGATTTTGTTTTGAGTGGACCATGACGTGTTTGGTTTATGGACCATGACGTGTTTGGTTTATATAGTGACCATTTGTTTGGTTTATAGGACCTGACGTGTGGTTTAGGACCTGACGTTTTGTTTATGGACCATGACTTGTTTGGTTTATAAAGTGACCATGACTTGTTTGGTTTATGGACCATGACGTGTTTGGTTTATAAAGTGACCCTGACTTGTTTGGTTTATGAGATGACCATGAAGTGTTTGGTTTATGGACCATGACGTGATTGGTTTTAAAGTGACCATGACTTGTTTGGTTTATGGACCATGACGTGTTTGGTTTATATAGTGACCATGATTGTTTGGTTTATGGACCTAGTGTTTGGTTTATAAGGACCATGACTTGTTTGGTTTATGGACCATGACGTGTTTGGTTTATAAAGTGACCTGACTTGTTTGGTTTATAGATGACCATGAAGTGTTTGGTTTATGGACCATGACGTGATGGGTTTATAAAGTGACCATGACTTGTTTGGTTTATGGACCATGACGTGTTTGGTTTATATAGTGACCATGACTTGTTTGGTTTATGGACCATGACGTGTTTGGTTTATAAAGTGACCATGACTTGTTTGGTTTATGGACCATGACGTGTTTGGTTTATAAAGTGACTGACTTGTTTGGTTTATGAGATGACCATGAAGTGTTTGGTTTATGGACCATGACGTGATTGGTTTATTGACCATGACGTATTGGTCTACAAAAAGACCATGACTTGTTTGGTGTATGAGATGACCGAAGTGTTTGGTTTATGGACCATGACGTGTTTGGTTTATAAAGTGACCATGACTAGTTTGGTTTATGAGATGACCATGACTTGTTTGGTTTATGAAGTGACCATGACTTGTTTGGTGTATGAGATGACCATGAAGTGTTTGGTTTATGGACCATGACGTGATTGGTTTATGGACCATGACGGTTTGGTTTATGGACAATGACGTGTTTTTTATGGACCATGACGGGTTTCGCTTATGGACCATGACGTGTTTGGTTTATGGACCATGACGTGTTTGGTTTATATAGTGACCATTACTTGTTTGGTTTATAAAGTGACCTGACGTGTTTGGTTTTTGGACCATGACGTATTTGATTTATAAAGTGACAATGACTTGTTTGGTTTATGAGGTGACCATGACGTGTTTGGTTTATGGACCATGACGTGTTTGGTTTATAAAGTGACCATGAATTGGAAAGGTCCACACCTGTATATATATATATATATATATATATATATATATATATATATATATATATATATATATATATATATATATATATATATATATATATATATATATATACATATAAATACTGTATATATATACATATATATATATATATAACATATATATATATTTATATATATATATATATATATATATATATATATATATATATATATATATATATATATATATATATATATATATAATGAGACAAAATCTCATATGAAGAGGTAGCTAGGAGTTTATAGTAGTAGAGTATTATAGTGAGGAAATGGCGTGTCTCGGGGTGTGATGTTAACACTGTATTTTAACACAGGACAGTACAAGTGTAGTATAAACACCAATCGTGTTACAGCTTTATTTTACTAGTTCAATAGGGAATTAATGGGGGGTTCGTACACAATTTATGATGAACTATGGTTTTCTCGTATAACCTAACCTCGCATTTAGAATGGGCACTTCACTAAGTCGATTGCTGGGGAGGTTCTGGATTACCGCACTTCTACCATCTACACAACCAGCACTTACTGTTACACGTTGAGTTGACAGCACTCTGTCGATGGACCCGGCTGAGACCTCGTTGCACTTAGTGGCGGGCTTCTCTCGGCGGACTGGGGACGTAGTAGCTGGCCCTTCTTGGTTACAAGACACACTCTCTTGAGGAAGGATTACGACGTCCTATATATTGGGAGACGTCAGGTTGAGCTGATCGAGGGAGGGGGGGGCGGCGAAGGGTCTCCTTACATTTGACCTCGCTAATGTAGGGTCAGGTCTGGACTTTTTCTGAGACTAAAGTTGTTGTATACATTGGAAGAATCTTCTGATGAATGCTTGCCTGTTAACATCGTTGGTGGGGACGTGTGACATGAGAGGCTCTGGTTGATTTGTGGCCCCTTGACTTGGGCTGCGAGGGTTACATTTGACCTGGCTAATGTGAAGTCAGGTCTGGACCTTGTCTGAGAGGTACTGTAGGTTACTGTGTAAATTGGGGGGAGGTCGGCAGGTAGTTCCTTCTGACTGTGTGTCTTACATATTTGTTGGGGCCGTGTGACACGTGGAGGGGAGCCTGGTTGATTTGTAACACCCTTGAGCAGCCACGAGGGATACCCTTACACTTGACCCCCTAATGTTGGGTCAGGTCTGGGCTGTTTCTGAGATGTAAGCTGTGGTCTGACAACCAATCACTATATATATATATATATATATATATATATATATATATATATATATATATATATATATATATATATATATATATATATATATATATATATATATATATACAGGTATATATATATAAATATATATATACCCAGGAGAGACGGATAGCGTGATCTGGTTCCTTCGTTCATTTAACATCAGTATTAACAAGTAAGTTTTATTCAATCTCAGACAAAGCTTGATAGGGCGGTAGGAACAAACAGTGATGTGAGACAATAGCTAACAGCCCGGGTTTTTCAGGGTTCTGTAGACCCCACGCGGTATGATAACGTCCACTGGCGGTATGAGAGTGGTTAAGCGAGCTGTATGTCCGTCCACTGACCTGAGTTTGAGCCACCTGTTGAGTATGGTGAGAGTTGGAGTGAACCCAGCTGTCTAGGTGCCCAACCAACGATGTGACGAGCGTTTGGGGTCA
The DNA here is from genome assembly GCF_018991925.1 of Homarus americanus. Classification (NCBI taxonomy): domain Eukaryota; kingdom Metazoa; phylum Arthropoda; class Malacostraca; order Decapoda; family Nephropidae; genus Homarus; species Homarus americanus. The sequence goes on along the minus strand of NW_024748502.1, from coordinate 5,376,919 downwards.
TCAACTCTCCTCTACCTCGGCTCACAATACCACATATCTTCAAGCAGCTTATTGAAAACCTTTTACTAACGGGAAGCTAAAGCTTCTCTCAACTGTACAAGGTCTGAGTGGCTCACTCCCTTCCGTTTCATGGATGTACTGGGGGTAAAGTGAAGCCAGCTGAGTGATACAGGGTCACACACTGGGAACAAGAGTCCACTGGAACTTAGAGGTATATTTCCAAGGTTGAGAAAGGTGGGTTTGGGCCTTAAACTACGGGTGCCTGATGGTTGTGACTTAATAAACTACGGAGTGCAGGTGGAATCTATGTGTTAGGGTAGGAAGCATGGTTCACGGTATTGGTGGAGTCAGTAACTTCTTAATAATAATGATAATATTTTTGTGTGTACTTAATACTATTTATTCAGTTACTAATGTATGCTGTGTGCATTTAATATTTCTTTATAATTTCAATCTCGGGTATAACCCTTGTTCCCCAGAGTAGTGTTTAAGTTAGGTTAGGAGGTGTGTATCTGTTGGGGTAATATAATTTTGCTGAGTGCCCTGAAGGCCTACTGATGGTGGAGTTAATAATTTCTATTTTTTATACCATTTTCTTAGTGCTGGATATCATTCTCTTGAGTGCCCTTAAGGTCTATTCATTGTAAAGTTATTGATTTTCTATTTTTTTATAAAATCTTCTCAGTGATTGATATTATTTTGTTGAAAGCCCTTAAGGCCTGTTTCATGTGTGCAAGCAACATTTCTTACTACTTTAAACTTATTGTCCTCTAATGAGGCATTGCCTGAGGTTCTAATAATTTCAACATCATGTATAACTTTTATTCCCCAGAGTAGTATTTTAAGTTCAGGTTAAGAGGTGCGCAGATTGGTGTACCATTATTTGATTGTGTTTGTAGTGTTGGAGGGAATATAAGTGTAAATTTAACAGTGTGTCTCAATCATCCTAGTCACAGACGCTATTGTAGTGGATGTCTCCTCTACAAACTAACTGCGTAGCTGCACACCACCTGCTATCACATTCCAATGTGCCGCCTTCCCTAACAACCAACCAGATGTTACCGTATCTTAGCAACGAAACTAGTCACCGGCTACTTCTCGGGTTTTCCCACCATGACTCATAGCGGCTGCTGCGGGGTATATAAGCTCTGTCTCTCCCTTGAGATTCATTCTGACCATTCTTCCTGAACAAGCAACATCTCCTCCAGCAAGCTCCACGCTGTTAACATTTCATTCAACCAGGAGGCCAGCAACAGGCAACATCTTCTCTAACGAAGCTCCTGCACATCTACCTCCTTCAACAAGCTACTCACCGCACGTCTCTACCAAGCAGCCCCTCACCACACAGCCCCTCCAGCACCAGACTGTCTATCATATAACTTATATATTATACAAGAAAACCACATTAGAGTTTCCTTCCATCCTGAGTGCTAGACGACATTAATATCTCGATACCCCTACAATGGTGACTCCCGGAGATAAGCACTCACACAGGATGGAGGACGAACGGATCTCTCTGCCGATTTTCAACCACAACGTCGAGGACTGGCTCGACCATGTGGAAGCAGCCCTCGCCGGTTCACGAGCTACCGACGGACAAAAGTATTGCGCCCTGCTTTGTGCCTTATCCACGGAAGTGGCCACGCGGGTCTCACAAACCATTTCCAACCCTCCAGATCACAACAAATTCGCTAACCTACGGGCTGCCTTGAAGACATGTTATCAACAGACCAGCCCCAATCTCCTGCAAGATCTATTCTCTACCTCCCTCGGGAACTCAACCCCGGGACGTCTATGGGAGGAGATGTGTCGGCTGAACTCCCGTCACACAGACAGACTCCCCGACTCTATCCTGCGCCAGCTTCACGCACAAAAGCTACCCACAGAAGTACGCAACATCCTGTCCGCAGTAGATTACTCTACGACACCGGAACTATATGCAACCGCGGCAGATAGAATTTTTAACGAATGCGCTGCTGCACCCCTTACCGCCACGGTCACACCAGTACCTACCATCGAACTTGTAAGCTGGGTCAACACCCCTCAGCCGAGCAATACCTCACAAGACATCAAGGACCTGTTGCAAATTTTGAACCACAGGATGGACACCATTGAGCAGTTCTGCTCCTCCATACCCGCTGCTGCGCCGGTTCCTGACTCACACACTACGCCCTACAAGTTCCGACACACAGCAGCCAACCCCCAGCACAACAAATTTACCCTCTGCTGGTATCACCAGACTTTCGGCCGCTATGCTCGAAACTGTGAGCCCTATTGCACCTATTCGGGAAACGGCAACACCGGAGGCTGGTAGACGCCTCGGCCTCCGTCCCTCCAGGCGTCTCATTACTGCGCGTCACCGACCGCACCTCCGGCAAGACGTTCCTCATCGACACCGGTTCATCTGTCAGCCTCATCCCTCCCTCACTACGAGACAAGTCAAAGCAACCCTCGTATGACCTGTTCGCTGCCAACGGTACCTCCATCGCCTCCTACGGCGTACGCACCCTCGCCTTAGACCTCGGTCTGCCCAAGGCTCTGCGTTGGTTATTCGTGATAGCAGACGTGTCTCAACCCATCCTTGGTTTCGACTTCCTCACCTTCCACAAGCACGCAAGATCCAGGGTTCTCGTGCCAGACACACGGACACTATCACCTGTCTTGCGCTTTCCAACGAGTTCTCCTCCCTGCTCGACGAATTCAAGGAGCTTTTCTCACCCCGAGTCTCCCTACCCCCACCACCTACGTCGGGAATTTTCCACCACATCGAAACCAAAGGACCACCAGTCTATTCACGCCCTCGCCGCCTGCGCCCTGAGCTCCTGTACACAGCCAAAGCAGAATTCAACAAACTACTGCAAGACGGCATCATTCGCCCTTCAAGGAGTCCCTGGGCATCGCCTCTTCACATGGTTCCTAAGCGAACACCCGGCGAGTGGAGGGTGTGTGGCGACTACAGAGCCCTGAATCTCGTCACCAAACCTGACAGGTACCCTATTCCACATGTCCAGGACTTTCACCACAAACTTCATGGCAAGACTATCTTCTCGAAGATCGACTTGGAGCGTGCCTTCCACCAGATCCCAGTAGCGCCGGCAGATACCCAGAAGACAGCTATCACCACTCCGTTCGGACTCTTCGAGTACACTTTCATGAGTTTTGGCTTACGCAATGCAGCACAGACTTTCCAGAGGTTCATGGACCATATGCTTCGCGACCTCGATTTTGTCACCGTCTACATTGACGACATCCTCGTCGCATCTTCGACGCCTGCCGAGCACCACCACCACCTACAACTCCTTCTCCAACGCCTGCAGAACAACAACATGAAAGTTCATCCTGCTAAGTGCGTCTTTGGAACCTCGGCCATCGATTTCCTCGGTCACAGAGTCTCGCCCAGTGGCATACAACCCCTACCACAGAAAATAACCGCGATTAGGGAGTTCCCCAAACCTGAAACGGCGAAGAAACTCCGGGAGTTCCTGGGTTTAGTCAACTACTACCACCGCTTCATTGACAAAGCTGCCACCGTCCTAGCCCCCCTACACGACCTTCTCAAGGGACGCCCAAAGAAGTCTCACAAGTCTCTCATGTGGACTCAAGAGGCTACTACGGCATTCACCACTATCAAACAGCACATCACACGCCTCACCCTCCTGGCCCACCCCGCACCTAACGCCCGGACCACTCTCACAACAGACGCTTCTTCTACTGCAGTGGGCGCCGTCTTACAGCAGGAGATCAACGGAACTTTCATGCCCGTTGCTTTCTTCTCACAACGGCTTCAACCACCACACCTCAAGTACAGCGCTTTTGATCGAGAACTCCTGGCCATATACTTGGCTGTCAGACATTTCCAACACTTCCTCGAGGCCCGTCAGTTCACCATCTTCACTGATCACAAGCCCCTCGTCCACGCCTTCGCTTCAGTTTCCCAGTCACATACACCTCGTGTCCTGCGCCACTTGGCTTACATCTCGGAGTTCTCCAGCGACGTCCAACACATTAAAGGCAGCCACAACGAGATCGCCGACGCCCTCTCTCGTTGTATATCCACCATTCTTCCCTCATCTCCACCCATTGATTATGGGCAGCTAGCCGCGGCTCAAGAGAAAGACGAAGACCTGGCAGCATACAAGACATCCCCCTCAGGCCTCATACTCCAAGAACTCCCTGTTCCTGGCACAAAGATAAAATTGTGGTGCGACGTATCCTGTGGACAGCCTAGACCGTTCGTGCCTCACGTCCACCGCCGCGCTGTTTTCGACCGCATCCATGGTCTCAGCCACCCGGGTGTGCGGGCCTCCCAGCGCCTCCTCACGCAACGTGTCGTCTGGCCCGGCATCAAGTCTGAGACTAAGAAATGGGCTGCCCAGTGCCTGGCCTGCCAGTCCTCCAAAATACATCGTCACATACGGGCCCCCTTACAAACCTTTCCTATTCCCAAAGGACGTTTTCAAGTAGTACACCTCGACATCGTGGGACCTCTACCATCATCCTACGGTAGCACCTACATCTTCACCTGCATCGACCGTTTCACCAGGTGGACAGAAGCAATTCCCATGCCCAACGCTACAGCAGAGACTACTGTCCGCGCCTTCATGTCCGGTTGGGTTTCCCGTTTTGGCCCCCCAGCAACTGTAATCACTGACCGAGGAGTACAGTTTGAGTCACAACTCTGGCAGGACCTCCTACAGTTCCTCGGCACGTCTAGACAACGCACTACAGCATACCACCCTCAAGCCAACGGCATGGTAGAACGTTTTCACCGGAAGCTGAAGGACGCACTCAAGGCATAGCACGACCCTTACAGCTGGACTGATGCGCTTCCCTTAGTGCTCCTCGGCATCCGTGCGTCACACAAGGAGGATATGGATTGTAGCCCAGCAGATCTGACACTAGGCGAGCCCCTTCGGCTACCCGGGGATTTCTCACTCCCTCCTGATCCCAACCAAACCACTCCAGCCGTTCGTCATGACTTACTCCAAAAGCTACGACAAGCAGTTTCTGCATTCAGAGCTACTGCTCCACGCCAGCCTACTCGGCGCCCTGAACACATCCCTCCTACACTACTCACAGCCGAGTATGTTTTCGTCAGGCATAATGCTCACCACAACCCATTACAACGCCCCTACGATGGACCCTTCCAGGTGGTTACCCGTTCTGCAAAGTTCCTGACAATTATCCGGAATGGCAGACATGACACCGTCAGCATAGACAGAGTCAAACCGGCCACCTTACCCGTCGGGCCCCCAGCCCAGCAGCACCATCAACAAACTACGCCTGCACCAGTCCACCCGCAGTTACCACCGGCAGCAACACCACGCCCACGACATTTCTGGGCACCCTCTTTTCACCCTCATGTACAACCTGTTCCTGCTGTAGAACCTGAACCTGTAATAAACCTCCCTCCTATCATAGAATCTGCTCCTGTCATAGACCCTTGTTGTGCTTCCCTCACGACAGGTACAGGGTCGTCATATGCGCCTGCTGGGGTGTGTGTGGGCCTGGGTCAGGAGCAGGGGCTGCGTCAGCAGAAGCGGATTAGGGCTCGTGACAGCAGCTGGGTCCACGACAGCAGCAGGGTGCAGGACATTAGCAGGGAGTACCTGAGGGAGAAAAGAGGGGTGTGGAGGCGATGGATGTTGTGTGCTTCCCTCACGGCAGGTACTGCTGGGCCGGGGTCGGCGTCTGAGGCAGGACGGGTGTGCTGGGGTCGTCAGAATGTGGTGCGTGGGGCAGGAAGAGGAGCCGGTGTCTGCTTGAAGACTGGGAGCGTGATCAGTGTCTCCTCCATCCTGTGTGAGTGCTTATCTCCGGGAGTCACCATTTGTAGGGGTATCGAGATATTAATGTTGTCTAGCACTCAGGATGGAAGGAAACTCTAATGTGGTTTTCTTGTATAATATAAGTTACATGACAGACAGTCTGGTGCTGGAGATGCCGTGTGGTGGGGAGCTGCTCAGTAGAAGACGTTCGGTGAGTAGCTTGGTGAAGGAGGTAGATGTGCAGGAGCTTCGTTAGAGAAGATGTTGCCTGTTGCTGGCCTCCTGGTTGAATGAAATGTTAACAGCGTGGAGCTTGCTGGAGGAGATGTTGCTTGTTCAGGAAAATGGGCAGAATGAGAGTTGGTTGGTGAGGAAACTCAGGGAAGGACAGCTGGTGGGTCGCCATGCTCGCCGGCGGGAGCGAGGACCGCCAGGCAGGCGAGGAGATGCGAGGGGCAGCCAGGCAGCGGCGGAGGAGGAGGTGTTGCTAGTTCAAGAAGAATGGTCAGAATGAATCTCAAGGGAGAGACAGAGCTTATATACCCAGCAGCCGCTATGAGTCATGTTGGGAAAACCCGAGAAGTCGCCGGCCTTTTGGCTCAGTTGCTAGGATACGGCGGGCATTGGAATGCGGATACGCTTGGTTGCTAGGGAAGACGGTAACAGGTGGTGGCGTGGCTACGCAGTTGTAAGCAGTTGTAGGGGAGACGTCCACTACAGTTACATCTATGACTAAAAACAAAATAATACTTCGTGTGAGATGTTGTGAATGTATACTACAGGAATATGTAATTGCTTCTCAAATCATTTACAACTCATCATCTTTTTAGTGTGAACTGCAGTGAGTAAATAATTTTTATAGGGTAAAATGAACAAAGGCTTTTTTCTTCCAAAATTTTTACTTTATTACAGTTATAATAAAATTGTAGAAAAAATTAATAAGTTTTTCTCATACTACCTTTAAAATTTGGTCTTGGGGTCTAGTACAATTTATCAAGTAAGAGAGAATTTGGCCTATCTGGACCTGGTGTATTGGGCCTAATTGCACCAGTGATGTAGCCATCTGTAGCATCGACAGATACAGGTACAGGTACACCAGTAGCGGCATTAATTTGTTCAAAAACAGAATCGGTACCTATCTGTGTAAGGGGTGGTTGATAATTAGAGTTATTTTCGACAAGAACTTTTTTCTTCCTCTTTTCTCTTAATTGTTCATAAAATTTAAAGTTGGGTGAATGATCAACAGCAGTATCAGCAGCATCACCAATGTCCGAGTCAGCAACAGCACCACCAGTGTCAGAGCTCTGTTCAGCAGCAGTAGCATCACCAGTGCCTGAGTCAGCAACAGCACCACCAGTGTCAGAGCTCTGTTCAACAGTAGTAACAGAAGTAGTAATGTCAGCAGCTATTTCTGTAGGGGGCAGTTGAAGAGGAATGGCATCCTTTTTCTTAAATTGATTCTCCTCCATGTTATCTGAAAATTAAGTATTCATTTATTCACTTTTTATACTGTAACTTTAATAATACATTTGAGCGAGCTTAATTTACAAATAAACTTATATTATACAATTACTAACCACTACAATATTACACCACACACTACCACTGGAGCAGGGTTTTTATGTGTAAAGTGGTGGGATGGACCTTTATTTATACTAAAGCCACTATCACCACCACAATGTCATTACACCGGAACTGGGTTGGTTGCTTAATTATAATACCACGAACGAACAATTTTCATTACTTTTTAATTTATAAAAAATATTTAAAAATATCTATATAATGGTTAAGCATACTACCCTCATAAGCAATAAAAATATCAATACTACCACCACAACTATGCTGAATAACACATTACCATTTTCCCCTCCAGAAATAAGTTTTGTTGCAAGAAAGGACTCGGACTCAACTCTAATTCGTGAACGATTAAAAAAACAGAAAGGAAAAAAATTTTCTTTTTCGTTAGGAAATGAAATTAAACATTTAGGATCCGGTGCCTATGGTAAAGTAAAGATTGTAGCAGTTCCTATGAAAGAAATTTTAGATCCGCATCTTCCAAGAAAATGGAGAAACTTTCGGCGCTATTATCCCTGGACAACTGTATTTTTAAAGAAAAAACCTGAATTAACTAAACAATTTCGGGGAACTCATTTAATGGCAAGAAAATATTTCTACGATGAAAAAGATCAGTTACGTGAATTATATAATGTTTGTCGACTATCATTGGTTTTACGTAAAGAAACATTCGTTCAAATGTATCGCACAATTAAAAACCATAGCATATCCAAAGTATTACATAATCCCAGCGGTGAAATAATAACCGAAAAAAGTTCTCCATATGTTCCTTTGAGTGTTAATGAGATAAAGTATAAAACAAGATTTACTAATGACACACACTTAAGTTTTATAGACATGGAGTATTTACACCCTCCTGATTGGGTCATTTTAAAAAAGGCAGTGAAAACCTATTCTCTTATGTATAAACGTAAGCGTTTTTTAAATCAAATCGCTAGAGAATTAATTCGTATTCAATTACAAATTGCTCAAGATTGTTTGGGTGGTACATATTACGATATACATCCTTATAATGTATTCATCAATTTATCTTCAACGCCATTGAAGCTGAAGTTCATTGATTTTGGGGGATTGTATATTCCTTCAGAAAAAGCATTTATTCTTCCTCCCAACACTCCTTTAAGAAGACAAAAAAATACAAAAAAGAGACGACTCTTCACAATTTCCACCGACCTTAACTATACCCAATAAAATAATGAAAACAAGGAGCACTATACTATCATCATCTTGATTAATGGTAACTTTATAATCACCACATAGTCGAACAGATTTATCAGCTTTAGGTACAATTACTATTGGAGCAGCTCAATTGCTCTTGGTGGTTTTCACAATAATTCCCTCACTCACATGTCTGTCTAATTCCTTCTCAACTTCACCTTTCAATGCATAAGGAACAGGTCTGGACTAAGCACATATGGGTGTAACATCTTTGTCAATGGTGATATGAGCATCATAACCCTTTATACCATCCTGTCCCTTAACATACAAAATCTTTTATTTTTCAAGCAATTTCTCAAGACCTGGAACACTGTTACACATTCTAACACTAAATATCTCCTTCCAGTCTATCTCAAGTTCACACAACCAGTTCTTACCTAACAAAGTTAGTCTATTCACATAACTAGCTATAATTAATGGCAACTGTAAATTCTGATTTTTTACTTTGCCTCACACTCTAATTTACCTTCTGTGTTCAAAATCTCTCCAGTATAGGTTCTCAACTCGACACCTGAGTCCTCTAAAGGCACATGCGCAAATAGCTTCTCATACATATCTCTACTCATTATGGAGAAATCATCTGCAGTATCCACTTCCATGGTTACAGGTGTGTCATTAATGCACAAGTCCACATTATACCTATGTTTAACTTTCTCTTCATAACTGGTGTAAATAGTAAACACATGGGCACTCTCATGAATACTGTTTTTCATTTCCTTCTCACCACCTTCAACGACATATACTCTACCTTTATCACTTCTGGCAAGCGCTGTAATTTCTTTCTCGCAGGCAGGAGCATTATGTCCAATATGCTGACAATTGCAGCATCTTGAATTTTTTAACTTACACTGAAAGCTTTCATGGTTCACTAGGCATCTCTTACATTTTAAATCAGCATATGTTCCTTGTTTTGTGGCATAATTCTTCCTTTTAGCTTCAGTTACTTTACACACTGAGCCACTACTGCCAACTGCTTCACTACCGACATTGGGAACAAATTCTCTGGTGTTTTTCTCTGCTAATTCCATGCTTGTAGCTATCTGACATGCTTTTTCAAAAGTTAAGTTAGTAGTGTTCATTAACTTATTTTGTATTTTTTCATAATTCAGACCTATCACAAACCTGTCTCTTAGAGCACGGTTCAAGAACTGTCCAAAGTTACAGTGAATGGATAACTTCTTCAAAGCTACTATATAATCACTTACTGGTTCATATTTCCCTCTATCTCTTGTGCCAAATTTGTAACTTTCAGCGATCTCAAGTGGAGCAGGATCAAAATGTTGCTTCAGAATCTTGGTAATCTGAATTAGTGAGGAATCTTTTGGTTTGTCTGGAGTAAGCAGATTGACCAGAGTAGAATAAACATTAGCTCCAACCTCTGTCAAAAAGAAGCTTTCCTTTTCTCTTCAGGGGCCTTCTTCTTCTGAGCATCACCACCGTCATCCATTAATTCATTTGCCAGGAAAAAGAAGCCCATTCTCTCACAATATGATGTGAAGTTCTCCTTGTCTCCATCATACTCCCCCACTCGTCCCATGTATTCACTGACGCAAGCCATGGTTGCTCTCTTCACTTAAATTCTCCAGGTTCAGAGTAGCCTTCCCTTCAGTGATCCTTATCCTCTCTTCAAGGACTTCACCAACACTTTGTGAATCCCATCCTCGTCTCCAGTGTAGTATCTTACATGATTTAATGAGAGAATGAGAAGCCACATGCTGAGTCTTACACCCGGCATTTATTGTTGTTATTGTGTGCCACGTGCCTAACACATTCGTGATTACAAAGGCCTAAACACATTCTAACTTTGGTAAGAGGTAACATAATATATAATGTATATATAATCAATAAAGGCAGCATATAAACATACACATATATAACAGTAGGAAATGACACAACCCCAACTGCCCCACAGTCAGTAAGTTTCCACCCTGTACCCTAGCTGTCGAATCACCTTACACCGACAAGTAGTCCTCAAGTAGTTCCAGGATGTTCAACCCCACTACCAAATAGTTGGAACGCCATCAGCGTAAGCACTCCATGCCACCCTAACTCTACTCAAAAGTTGACATTGGAAGATTTGCAGAGCTTCAGGTAGATGACATCCTAGATTTTTTTTTCTCGTAAAGTTGAAAGATGCGTGACAGAGGATGATTGGAGAGTAGCAACTGCCCTGGATAGGATGGAAAAGAGAGTGGCCAAATTGATACGGCCACTGTTACTGACAGGTAGTGAGGAATGGGACCGTTTCAAAAGGGTTATCATGGTTATGCTAAGATTGAAGTTAGGCCTATCCACTGAAGATGAAGCGTGGGAGGTGTTGAACCAAATCGTGTATTATGTGAATGATAATACCCGATGTTATGTAGATCGAGTGAAGCTGGTCACCTTACCTGATGGACCCCCAGCCCATCATTACCCCCAAGAAACCACGCCTGCACCAGTCTGCCCGTAGTTGCCACTTGCAGCACCACCTTGTCCACAGCATTTCTGGGTACCTTCTTTTCATCCTCAGGTACCTAATACTCCTGATGCTGACCCTGCTCCTGATGAAGATCCTGCATCCGGCCCTATGGACCCAGACACCCCACTCGGTGCCCCTGAGGACTTTGCACCTGCCGCGAGAAAACACCACATTCCTCGCCTGTTCAACCTTCTCTTATCTACAATCCTCCTTCTCCCTTTGCTTCTCCCACAGATTTTGTGTCACTAGACGGATTCATCACCCGTAGCGGCCAAGTGGTTCATATCCCCACCCGTTATGTATCACATGTGGGATACAACTCTGCCGACAACAAGTTTCCAGCAGCACTCGGAGGGGAGGGAGAGTATTGTAGTGGATTTTCTCCCCTACAACTGCTGGTTGATCACTTGCCGTCCGCTTACCAGCCAACCAGCGGCGAGTTCCAGATGTGATGGGCATCACTCTCGGACTGTGCGGTGATTGGCCCGTTACCGCCTTCACCTCAGTCAATCAGCAGCACCGCTCTCTTCACACCTCTCAACCTGATCCGGCAGAATCATATAAATACCCCCAGCCTCGCCGTGAAGGCACAACTCTCCAGTCACACAAGGACCTGGAGGGACCCCACAAATAAATAAAGACCAAAATAGTTCACAAACACCCACAATAAAAAAAAAACTGAAAACGAAAAAGATGGGGATCATCCCTCCAGTGCCACAAGGATCTGGAGGGACCCCTCCCCCTAACATAATATGCCCCAAGGAAACATCAAATAGAACAACTTAGCTTAGCTTGGCTGAGACCGGCCTTCCCTAACCCCATGAACCACTAAGGCAGCACTGTTGACGGAAGACAAAAAACCCGTCTCCGCAAGGTGGATAGCCCACCTGCTGTTAACCTCCTCCTCTATTTCCCACTTCTGAACTTTACCTTGTACTGTACCCTTCTTGCACTCTCAGAGCTAGTGCTCTCTTCTCTCTGTATAACCAACCAACCAAGGCCATTCTACGCAACGCTCTCATACAAACAAGACCTCCTCTCAACAAGCTCCTCACCATACAGCAACTCCCTAGCACTGCATTGTACAAACAAAATATACGCTGACCCTCTGCGTTCTATCGGTGAGCCATGATTTTATCCAATTTAAAACTTTCCCCTCGATACCATGAGCCTTATTTTTTCTCAGAAGCCTCTGATGCGGTACTCTGTCAAATGCTTTGCTAAAGTCTAAGTAAATAACATCGTAATTTTCGTCATTATCTACTACCTCGAAAACTTTCCTAAAAAACGTTAGCAGATTTGTTAGACAAGATTTTCCCTTTGTAAACCCATGTTAAGAGTCGTAGATTAATTTGCTTTTCTCTAGATGCGATCGGATGCTATCTGCGATAATTGATTCAAGAAATTTCCCCACTACTGACGTCAAACTGATCGGCCGGTAATTTGACGCTGATGCTCTGTAATCCAGTTGCCTCTGAAGATGTCTTGAATAAAGACGAAAGCTAAGGTACTCCGTTGTTTCCGTTTTCCCGTGTGATTTTATCAAGATTTATCTTATCCACGTTTTCATTGTGGATTTACATGAAATATATATATATATATATATATATATATATATATATATATATATATATATATATATATATATATATATATATATATATATATATAAAACGCCATTGTGAGTTTCCCTTCTCACCTCCATCCTTAGTGCGAGATCTCCTACGTGTACGTTTGTATGTGAGCCTAACAAAGAGAAAATAGACAAACACAAAGATAAATTTGACAACTGGCCACATACTATACTTGTACACTACAGTTTTAGTCTTAAAAGTTCTCTTATAAAATGGCACTGACTTGACTTAGCAGAATATAACTTGCATTGCTAGAATCCTTGCAAGATTACGATTTATTTGGGTGTAATCATCTTATAGGTTGCAGGAGATAAAGTTCTTAATCCTTTAGCTAAGTACATTTGAGTAGAAAGTCAGTGCAGTAATGTTGCTAAAAATTATGACTTTTTCACAGGGAAAAGTCTGCATAACTAACCCCAGTGGTCAGGATAATATGGTAATGAATGTTAAGAGGTATTTCAAATAAATTCTTTGTTTAATTCTGCACAGAAACTGGTGGTGGAGGAGGGATGGCATTGGGGAGAGAAACTGGTCGCTCACCTCCCACCCTGTCATTATTACTGTAACTGGACAAAATATTATTTATTTGTTGTTTATTAATAATTTGAGCTTATTAATATCAGTACCCTTCAAATACAGTAACATAATTATTTTTACCTTATTATTTGGCTTGTCACTGAATTTTTATGAAAATTACTGATTATATATTATATTTTTTCCATACGTAGTAGTATTTAATATTTTATATTATTAATGATAAAGCATACACCATAGGCTAGTCATAAGAGAATATATAATAATGAATGTTGGAGAGTGTGTGTTGTTGGTGGGGTTGGGGGTGTATGTGATGTTGGAAGTGTGTTCCTGACACACAGACACACACACACACACACACACACATGGGAATTAAGACAACACTGTACTGCGCACATCATTGTCATCCTTAATATCTCTTTAATTCATATTACGCTACATAACATTCAAATCCATCGCGCTTGTAGAGTCTCAGAAAACGGGAAACGTTGGTAAAAGATAACTCACCTACTGTATGTTTTATACGAATTGTACCAATGTACGGTCATATAATATTAAGTGTATGTACTCATAGCATGAAGGAGAACTCAAGGTATCTATATGATGATTGGGAAGGTCCAATTGATACAGACTAGTGTACTATAAAGGATAAGTGTAGATCGTGTTTGAAGGTCATACTATTTACGTCTGTGAACGATTAGTGAACATAGCTACCGCAGGTATTAGATTAAAATATAAGAGAGAACAATGATCTGGAAAAAGGATAAATGTATCAGACCTATGTGAAGTGTTGGAAGTGATCCGAAAACTACTTCAAAGAAAAATATCTTGTATACCTGGGTGTGAGCTTAATACACCTCGTTCTCTCTTGTGACAAATAACCAAGAACAATACAATGATCAGAGAATCTTATGAATGTGTTCAACGATTGCAACGTGTGAGGGGAGGATCCTTAAATACAGATTGAAGTGCAGTGGATATACCCACGCCATGAAAATACGACGCTAGGCATTGTTCTATGTTGGCGTCCATTCCGCCCCGGGCTACAGTTTTGAGTTAATGATGTAGCCCAGTTAATTTCCCCAGGAACTGGCAAACCAGACCCTTACTTTCGTATGTAATTTAGGATTAAGATGTATAATTATAAGACATAAGGTCACAATAAATAGGAAAGTGTACATGTGAGAACCAGAATAAAATCAAAGTGAAAATTAAAGATTGGAAACTGTAGGCCTAGTTCAGTTAGAGACGCAAGGCACCACCCTCAATGATGCCCCGTCTCTCACCAAAACAGGTCAGTGAACTCCATCGTGCTCCGTTCAGCCCTAAAAAGACTTATCTAACAGTTTTTTTACATCTTAAAACCTTGCCTGATGTTATAAAGTGAAGTAATAGTTGTACTAGTGTGTGGTGATAAAAGCCCATCAGGCATTATTCTTAGGAACGCCCCATCTCTCACCAAAATAGGTACCCCGCGTTCAGAGCGTCGGCCATTACCACACTGTGAGGGACTCACCATGTGTGGTGTGACTGCTTACAGCCATTATGCACCTCCACTGTGAATCTGTGGATACCCTACATATCACCACCCAGGATAGGAGAGAATAATTGTATTTTTGAGAAGATTCGCGGTCTCTACGTGGAGCGACCTAAGAATACCAGACTTGGGACCAGTACTGGTATGATTACCTGGAAAGTAACCCCTCTACTCAACAAGAGTAGTGTGTGAACGAGGTACCTGGTATGTGTACCTAAGAATACCGAGGAGTTCCATACTTGTAGGTGTGAAGTGTACCCGGGATGTGGTGCTATGATATAACATGTGGTGCTGTAATGTATCATGTGATGCTATACTCTAACAGGTGGTGCAGTCTGATGTGTTTGGCGTTATGGTAAGAAGGAATGACCGAGGTAAGGAGGTCATTGGTGGTTATGAAGAATGAAGATGATAATGGTAATTATTTGATGTAAGACGTATAATTGATGTGAAGTGTAATGAACATAATAGTTGTTCTTCTGATGAAGGCCAACTCTCTTTGTATTGTGACGGGATGCAACATATTTTCTGAGGAATAAATTAGTTAAGTCATGCTTGATGTTTCACCCTTCTTCCCACTCTCGATTTGGTCAATGAAAAAACCCAACCCAATGCCTAGCTTGCTCTGCCCGCTACCTAACGAGCTACATACTATCCAGGGGGGCTGGTGGAAGCAAGCTTAAAATAAAGAGTAGAGTTAAGTTATCCCCTTAGAATGAGTGACCCCAGAATCGGGCAGTATAACACGCATCCAGTGGGGGTCTTGTCATGTGACTGCCTGGAGGCGAAATAAACATCCGCTGTTGAGGAGCGCTTGGCAATACGGTGCATGTTATCACTCCTTTCCATTCCATCTCTTTAATCACCCACACCTTTCTGCTTTCTCACTCCATATTTTAAAATGTTATGTAACATAATGTTGAAGAGATACAACTTTGTTCATCTACACTTATACTTATCATAATCTACCTAATAATACTTTAGCTTTTGTCTTTACTGAAGACAATCTTCAAGTCATGACGCCCACTAATCCCCCACACAAGAAAGGCTCACCTGACATTCCACCCCTGCAAATTCAGTTGCCTCTGAATGTCTTGAATAAAGACAAAAGCTAAGGTGCTCTAGTGTATACTTAATTGAGAGAGCTCAATTTAGTGGATATTTTGACTTAACGAACAGGGGTGGCTCGAATTATTTCATTAAATCAAGAATATACTGCAGTGAAAAAAGTCCCTGTGTTACGAACGGGTTCCGTTCCTGAGGATGTTTGTAAGTCGGATTTGTATGAAATTAAGAACACATGCTTTACAGTGGCGTATGGTGTCTATTGAAACGGGGTGTGCTGAGCATTAAAATAAGGTAAAGACTAAACTTTAAGTTGCATAAAATAAATTACATACTTATAAAAGGTAGTATACTACGCATATAAACAGCATAGAGAAATGCAAAATAGAAGAAAATTATTGTAGAAGTGTACATATATTAGCAGTGCAATTTAAACAAAAATATATTTTACTTACTATTTTGTTTATAAATTAGTTCTATTCTTCTTCTTTTTGCGATGTAAACTGCATTATAACATCATCATAAAAGGAGCCTCTTTGTCTTAATTCCGTGAGTCGCCACCTGCGATACTCTTCCTTACATCTGACAAGCCTATCGGCATTCCAATGCGACAGGATCCAGCAACCGGCGAGTTTCTCACGGGAGGGGGGGGCGCCACCTGCGACGCTTGCATCCGGGTTTACTTCCGGTAGCCGAGTATATAAGCTCTCAGTCTCTCCATTGAAGTTCATTCTACCCTAAGTTCCTGAACACGCATCACCTCCTCTGAGCAAACTCCTCGCTGTCCATCTTTGATTCTACCCTAAGTTCCAGAACACGCAACACCCACTCTGAGCAAGCTCCTTGCTGTCCAGCTTTGATTCTACCCTAAGTTCCTGAACACGTAATCACCTCCTATGAGCAAGCTCCTCGCTGTCCAGCTTTGATTCTTCCCTAAGTTCCTGAACACGCAACACCTCCTCTGAGCAAGCTCCTCGTTGTCCAGCTCTCATTCTAGCTACAGCCCTGCAACACGTAACACCTCCTCTCAGCAAGCTCCTCTCTGACCAGTTCTCATTCTACTCCACGTTCCTGAACCGACAAGACCTCTCAACGAGCTCCTCATCCAACACCTCCTCTCAGCAAGCTCCTAATCACGCAACAACTTCCTAGTGCCAAACTGCACTCTACATTCAATATATTTATATACAGAAAATGCATTGTGAGTTTTCTTTCTCCAACCCATCCTGAGTGTGAGACTATATGACGAAACCCCACAAATGGTGACCCCCGGAAAAACGCACTCACACAGGATGGAGGAGCAACGGATCACTCTCCCAGTCTTCGATCACAACATTGAAGACTGGCTTATCCACAGGGAGGCAGCTCTCATCGGCTCTACAGCTTCCGACAAACAAAAGTACGTCGCCCTGGTCTGTTCCCTGCCCACAGAAGTCGCCACGCAAGTCTCAGAGACCATCACCATCCCTCCAGCTGACAATAAATTCGCTGCCCTACGGGATGCTCTGAAGATGCGACACCAGCGGCCCCACACCACTCTCCTACAAGACTTATCAAGTCTACCCCTCGGCAACTCCACTCCTGCACGTCTCTGGGACGAGATGCGTAGACTGAACTCCCGCCACACAGACAGGCTTCCTGACACTATCCTGCGCCAGCTTCACACTCAGAAGCTCCCTGCAGAAGTTTGTCTTGTCCTCTCAGTATTGGACTATTCCACTACCTCGGCCACCTATGCAGCCACGGCAGACAGAGTATTCCACGAATACAATGCTGTGCGTCATGCTGCCGCAAACAACTCAGTGGTCACACCTTCACTTAGCCCCGGTTTCGTCAACCTGATCAATGCTCCTCAGAGAAGTAGCATTCCACCAGAAAAGCAAGACATGAGGGTCCTGCTACAGTCTCTACACCGCAGAATGGACACCCTCGACCAGCTCTGCTCTTCCATGCATGCTGCTTCTCCTGTTCCTGCCCCACACACTGTGTCCTACTGACCCCAACATCCCCGTCCTGCCCCTGACCCCACAGCCAGCAACCAGCACAATGTACCTACCTTCTGTTGGTGCCATCAACGTTTTGGTGCTAAAGCTAGACGTTGTGAGGCTCCCTGCAACTACACGAGGAAGCGACATCGACGGGGATTGGTGGACGCCATAACCTCCTACACTATCAAGCAGCACATCACATGCCTTACTTCTGACCTAGACCACTTCACTCCTGCTGCCCGTCACAACCCACTGCAAAAACTACGACAAGCAGTTTCTGCATTCAAGGCTACTGCCTCACGCCATCCTTCCCACCGACCTGAACACATTAATCCCGCACTTCCTCCGCCAGTCTGCCTACCATTGCCCCTTGCAGCACCACCTCGCCCACAACATTTCTGGGTACCCTCTTTTCATCCTCAGGTACCTACTGCCCCTGACGTGGTCCCTGCTCCTTACGCTACTGAGGACTGTGTACCTGCCGCAAGAGAAGCACCACATTCCTCGCCTGTACAACCTTCTCTTACCCACAACCCTCCTTCTACCTCTGCTTCTCCCACAGATCTCGTGTCTCTAGACAGAGTCCTCTCCCGCAGCGGCCGGCTGATCCACACCCCGCTCCCGTTATGTCTCACATGTGGGATACAACCCTGCCGACAACAAGTCTCCTGCAGCACTCGGAAGGGAGGGGGAGTATTGTAGTGGATACTCTCCCTTACAACTGACAAGCCTAGCCGCATTCCATAGCAATGGAGTTCAACCACCGGCAAGGTTCTCACGGGGAGTCACCACCTGCGATACTCTTCCTTACATCTGACAAGCTTAGCCGCATTCCAATGCGACAGGATCCAGCAACCGGCGAGTTTCTCACGGGAGGGGGGGTCGCCACCTGTGACGCTTGCATCCGGGTTTACTTCCGGAAGCCGAGTATATAAGCTCTCAGTCTCTCCATTGAAATTCATCTTACCCTACAGTAAGTTCCTGAACACGCAACACCTCCTCTGAGCAAGCTCCTCGCTGTCCAGCTTTGATTCTACCCTAAGTTCCTGAACACGTAATCACCTCCTCTGAGCAAGCTCCTCGCTGTCCAGCTTTGATTCTTCCCTAAGTTCCTGAACACGCAACACCTCCTCTGAGCAAGCTCCTCGTTGTCCAGCTCTCATTCTAGCTACAGCCCTGCAACACGCAACACCTCCTCTCAGCAAGCTCCTCGCTGACCAGCTCTCATTCTACTCCACGTTCCTAAACCGGCAAGACCTCTCAACGAGCTCCTCATCCAACACCTTCTTTCAGCAAGCTCCTAACCACACAGCAACTTCCCTGCACCAAACTGCACTGTACATTCAATATATTTATACACAGAAAATGCATTGTGAGTGTCCTTTCTCCAACCCATCCTGAGTGTGAGACTACATCACGTAACCCCACAACACTTCCTCTGCTGCGGGCTGGGTGCTACTGGATGGCTGCTCGACTTCACTTGCTATAAACCCCCTCCCTTCTGGTACTACTACCCAATGTGTGCGGTGACAGCTCTTCTCAACTGCAGGCGCTGCAGCTAATAGCAAGCGAACAGGAAAGCCAAGAAAGAATAGTTAAGGTTAACACTGTGTTAATACATGTAAAATGTCATGTATATTTATTTACATGAAATAAAAGTATTAAATCATTATTTCATGACTGCTGTGGGTGTGCGGAGCACACCTAGCACACCCTGAATATACGCCCCCTGATGCGTTATGCATACTGTACTTACAAAACAATGTTTAAAATCCCACTATATCATGGCCTAAGTCCTTATATACATCTAAAATCATATAAGACAAAAAAAATAGAGTGACAAAATATAGTAATTGAGAGTAAAAAATAAGTCAAGTAAATAAAATATTGTAAATTTCAAGTTTAACCCCGTTCGTATTGGTGGGCATTCGTAAGTTAAGGACCTCCTGTACAGTATTACACTGCAGTTACCGACATCCATCATCTTGGGTTGGCTAGATGGCTATGACATAAATTCTGTCGTCCATATTATTAATCAACATCTTCCCTTGAAGAGGGCCATCGTGTTTCAACCGGAGTTTTAAACAAAATGAGTCCTGAGGGACACCGCAGTACAGAACTTAACGGGGTGTTGTGGCGGTAAAATTAACTAATTCCAATAAAATAAAATTCTATTATTGGAATTAGTTAATTTTACCGCCACACATCCCTTTAAGTACTGTACTGTGGTGTCCCTCAGGATTCAATTAGTTTAAAACTCCGGTTGAAACACGACGACCCTCTTCAAGGGAAGATGTTGTTTAATAATACGGATGTGTAAGTTTGATCTGCATATATACCCAGCTGGCACTTAGATGCGGTACTGTAACCCAGCCAACCCAACTTTAATAACAAAGCACGTGGTTGACTTGAGGGTAGAATTGTGGGGTATGAGATATTTGGTTCACTCTCAGGATGGGATGGAGAAAGGAAACTCACAAAGTGCTCTCTATATACATATTGTATTGGATGTACAGCAGCTTGATGCTGGGAAGTGGCAGCGTGGTTACAAGCGTGATGTAGAGAGAGCTGGTTGGTGAGGATGCTCAGAGGAGGACCAGCTTGTGGGTCGCCATGCTCGCCGGCGGGAGCGAGGGCCGCCAGGCAGAAGCGGAGGAGGTGGTGTAACTTGAAGACTGGCTGTAGGTAGAAAGAGATAGGTCACCACGAGGTCAGGTCTTATATAGCGGAGGTAGGAGTGGCTTAATAGATGACCTCCATCATGTAAGGCGGCGCTGGTTGACCTAGACCACGAGGCATACATTGGGGAATTCGCGGGGTCAGCTACTCAGCGACAAGCGTTTGTAGGGGAGGAATCCACTACAATACTCCCCCTTCCCTCCAGGCGGTGTAGAGAATTGTTGTCTGCAGGGTTGCATGGCACATGTGAGGCAGAACGGGCGGTGCATGCCACATGTGAGACATAATGGCGAGGGCGTGGATGAGCCGGCCGCTAGAAGGAGAAAACTGTCTAGACACACGAGATCTGTGGGAGAAGAGAGGGAGAAAAAGGGTGTGTGGGGGCGATGAATGTTGTGCTTCTGTAGCTGCAGGGGCAGCGTCCTCATGGTCACTGGCTGGGATGACTGGGTCAGGGGCGACATCAGGAGGAGGGTCTATGATAGGAGCAGGTTCTACAACAGCAGCAGGGTGCAGGAGGGATGTGTCATACGGAGGCGAATTTTTTTTTTTTTAGTTTGAAAAATCGGCCCATGGTATTAATGATGTAGTTCTATGTGCAGAATCATGTGATATCTTCAGATTTGAAAAGTTTTTATTTTTTGCTAGGTAAATTTTAACTTGAAATCTTATGAAAATTCAGTATTCCCACCCTTTTACCAACACCACTAAATAGCTTATTTAAAGTAAAGTAAATGTATGTATATTATGTATGCTGGATTATATATTATGTATGTATATTATGTATGTGCTCCATTTATGTATTATTTATTCAGTCTAGCTAGCAGCGTGTGGCAATGTAATTACCATGTCCCACATGCTTAATTAATGTGCCTGGCGACGTATGGAAGCTGCTAATGTATCACTTGCCATACGTCGTCTATATAGCAATTGACAAGGAGCCAAGCTGAAGAGCGCTACTTCCCTCTGTGTACATATCTCTGATCCAGTAAACCGAACCTACAAAACTATACAGGTGTTTATGTTCTCTCCTGTATATTGAACTTATTATCCAGAACCTAACATGGCGCAGTGCGTAGTTTTACTGGATAATTACGAGTGATAGTGCAAAGTTTGTGGAAAGCCGGCTTATGGACTCCTTCCCTGCGTCAACCTACCGCCACCCGTCCTCGAAGAATTTAGCAACTTTGAGCAGTGTCAGTGACAGTGATTTTCTGTGAAGTGTTTAGTGCATTGTGTGTTTCGTGCCATTCATGTGTGACCTTGTTCTAAAGGATTCCCAAGGTATACGGCATGTTCTGGGCATTTGTGGGGAGTAGAGTTCAGTGCACCCTTCTCTGACCGCGTCCAGAGGGTAACTGGCGACTGACTGCGAGTATCCGCGTCTCTCCCTCCTCTCCCTCCCAGCGAGACGCTGCCCAAGGCGCGCACACACACATACATGTACTAACACACTGACCGCGGCGATTGCCTTATATATATTTTATATATATAACCTACTTATCTGTGTATTTAATTTTTTTGTCTGAAATCTTGTTGATACGACGGGCTGACCGGTCAACACTGATTTAAGACACAGTACACAGATGAAGTAGTTATGTCTCATGCCTTACGTAGCCGTGGACCCAGCGTCCGGATGAGTGAGGCGGATGATAGCTCGGCAGAGATGGATGACATGGCCGACCACGACGCTCCAGCTCCCACAACATCGCGCAGCCCTTCACCTCGATATTCAGCGTTGTCTCCAGAGATAATTGCTTTAATGAAGTTTATGAGAGATGAAAGGCGCGAGGATGAAGCTAACAGACGTGTGGTGAGACGGTCTCAGCTTCCTTC
>NW_024748502.1:5328919-5354524 GCF_018991925.1 Homarus americanus | reverse complement strand
AGGCGTGGACAGTAGTCTCTGCTGTAGCGTTGGGCATAGGAATTGCTTCTGTCCACCTGGTGAAACGGTCGATGCAGTGAAGATGTGAGTCTTCCGTGGGATGATGGGAGGTCACGATGTCGAGTGTACTTCTTGAAAAACGTCCTTTGGGAATAGGGAAGGTTTTGTGAGGGGGCCCGTATGTGACGATGTGTATTTTGGAGGACTGGCAAGCCTGGCACTGGGCAGCCCATTTCTTAGTATCGGAGCTTGATGCGGAGCGGGTGACCGCGTTCGTGAGGAGAGGCGCTGGGAGCCCGCACCAGGTGGCTGAGACCATGGATGCGGTCGAAACAACTCGGCCCGGTGGGCGTGAGAGCACGAACGGTCACAAATATCCCTGGATACCACAGCACCACAATTTATCTTTATGCCGGAACAGAGTTCTTGGAATATGAGGCGTGAGGGGATGTCTTGTATGCTGGAGTCTTCGTCTTTCTCTTGAGCAGCGGCTAGCTGCCCATAATCAATGGGTGGAGATGAAGGAAGAATGGTGGATTACAACGAAGAGGGCGTCAGCGATCTCGTTGGCTGCCTTTTAATGTGTTGGACGTCGCTGGAGGAGACTCGAGATGTAAAGCCAAAGTGGCGCAGGACACGAGGTGTATGTGACTGGGAAGCTGAAGCCAGCGTGGACGAGGGAAACTGTGATCAGTGAAGATGGTGAACTGGCGGGCCTCGAGGAAGTGCTGGAAATGTTTGACAGCCAGGTATATATTGAGTTCTCCTCGATCCGCTATTACTTGAGGTGTGGTGGTTGAAGAAGCCGTTGTGAGAAAAGCGCGAACCAGGCCCGTTGATCTCCTGCTGTAAGACGGCGCCCCACTGCAGATGAAAGCCTGTTGGCAAAAAATTAGTCCGGGCGTTAGGTGCGGGGTGGGCCAGGAGAGTGAGGCGTAATGTGCTGTTTGATAATGGTGAATGCCGTAGTAGCCTCTTGAATCCACATAAGAGACTTATGTGTGAGACTTCTTTGGGCGTCCCTTGAGAAAGGTCGTGTAGGGGCTGGGACGGTGGCAGCATCAATGGCGGTGGTAGTAGTTGACTAAGCCCAGAATTCTCAGAGTTTCTTCGCCGTTTCAGGTTTGAGGAACTCCTAATCGCAGTTATCTTCTGTGGTAGGGTTGTATGCCACTGGGCAAACTCTGTGACCCGAGGAAATCGTGGCGAGGTTCCAAGAGCGCCTTAGCTGGATGAACTTTCCATGTTGTTCTGCAGGCGTTGGAGAAAGGAGTTATGGAGTGGTGGCGGTGCTGCGGCAGGCGTCGAAGATGCGGCGAGGATGTCGTCAATGTGAAGCTGTTGACAAAATCGGGTCAGCGAAACGCCTGCAGACACTCTGGGAGTCTGTGCCATTCGTGGCCAAACTCATGGTGTACTCGAAAAGTCGAGCGGAGTGGTGATGGCTGTCTTCTGGGTATCTGCCGGTGCTACTGGGATCTGGTGGAAGAGCACGCTCAAGTCGATCTTCGAAGATAGTCTTGCCATGAAGTTTGTGGTGAAAGTCCTGGACATGCGGAACCGGGTACCTGTCAGGTTTGGTGACGAGATTCCAGGGCTCTGCTGGTCGCCACACCCACTCCACTCGCCGGGTGTTAGCTTAGGAACCATGTGAAGACGTGCCCAGGACTCATGAAAGACGAGAATGAGATGCCGTCTTACCCCAGTAGTTTGTTGAATTCTACTTTGGATGTGTTCAGGGCTCAGGGCGCAGGGCAGCGGGCGTGAAAAAGACTGGTGGTCCTTTGGTTTTCGATGTGGTGGAAAATTCCCGATGTAGGTGGTGGGGTAGGGAGACTCGGGTGAAAAAGCTCCTTGAATTTAAATGCGAGCAGGAGGAGAACTCGTTGGAAGGCGCAAGACAGGTGATAGTGTCGGTGTGTCTGGCTTTGAGAACCCTGTATCTTCGTGCTGTAGGCTCATGGATGAGGCATAGATGACTTGGTTTTGACGCCGAGCTTGTGGAAAGGTGAGGAAGTCAGAAACCAAGGATGGAGTTGAACACGTCTGCTATCTGGCTCTTAAGCAGGTCTTGGGCAGACCGAGGTCTAAGGCGAGTCGTGCACCGTGGGGAGGCGATGGAGCACCGTTGGCCCAGCGAACAGGTCTTCTGAGGGTTGCTGACTTGTCTCGTGGTGAGGAGGATAGGGCTGACTGATGAACCTGTGTCGATGAGGAACTTCTTTGCGGTGCGGTGATGGCGATGCAGTAATATAAGGGCGCCTGGAGGGATGGAGGCTGAGGCGTCTATAGCCTCCGGTGTTGCCGTTCCCGAATAGGTGCAATAGGGCTACAGTTTGAGCATTGCGGCCGAAAGTCTGGTGATACCAGCAGAGGGTAAATTTGTTGTGCTGAGGGTTGGCTGCTGTGTGTGTGTAAAGACTTGGCAGGGGCGTGAGTGTGTGAGGTCAGGAACTGGGGCGCGGCAATAGTGTGGAGGAGCAGAACGCGCTGCTCAATGATTGTCATCCTGCAGTTCAAAAATTACCTTAGGTCCTTGATGTTGTGAGGTATTGCTCGGCTGAGGGGTGTTGACCCGGCTTACAAGTTCGATGGTACTGAGTGTGACCGTGGCGGCAGGGGTGCAGCAGCGCTTTTCGTTAAAAATTCTATCTGCATGATTTGCATATGGTTCTGGTGTCGTAGAGTAATCTACTGCGGACAGGATGTTGCGTACTTCTGTGGGTAGCACGTGGCGATGAAGCTGGGCGCGGGATAGGAGTCAGGAGTCTGTCTGGTAATGACGGGAGTTCAGCCGACACATCTCTTCCCAGAGGCGTCGGGGGTTGAGTTCGAGGAGATAGAGGATAGATCTTGCAGGAGATTGGGGCTGGTCTGTTGATAACACGTCTTCAAAGGCAGCCCGCAGGGTGCCAATTTGTTGTCATCTGGAGGGTTGGAAATGGTTTGTGCTGAGACCCACGTGGCCACTTCCGTGGGCGAGAGCACAGAAGAGCAGGCCTGTACTTTACTCCTCGGTCGCTCGTGAGCGGCGAGGGCTGCTTCCCATGGTATGATCCTCGACGTTGTGGTTGAAAGTCGGCAGAAGATCGATCGCCCTCCATCCTGTAGTGCTTATCTCCGAAGTCACCATTTAGCAAGATTCGTGGTATAATGTTGTCTACTTTACTCAGGATGGATGGAAAACTCTAAGGTGGTTTTCTTGTATAATATAAGGTTATATGAAAGACAGTCTGGTGCTGGAGGTGCCGTGTGGTGAGAGCTGCTCAGTAGAGACGTTTTGGTGATAGCGTGTTGAAGAGGTAGATGTGCAGGAGCTTCGTTAGAGAAGATGTTGCCTGTGCTGTAGCCTCTGGATTGAATGAAAACTGGACAGCGTGGAGCTTGCTGGAGGATGTGTTGCGTGTTCAGGAAGATGGGCAGAATGAATCTCAATGGAGAGACAGAGCTTATATACCCAGCAACCACCAAGTCCTCTATGAGTCATGTTGGGAAAACCTGAGAAAGTCGCCGGTCTCTAGTTCCGTTGCTAGGTTACCGTAACATCTGGTGTCGCCGCTTCAACAGCTTGGTTGCTAGGGAGGATGGTGGCAGCTGGTGACGCCGCTAAGCAGTTGTAGGGGAGATGTCCACTACAGGGTTGATATGTTCTTTCACATATATGCACATGCAATATAACTGTTTATTTATAACCTTAAAAACAACTATATTTTCTGATATTACTGTAAAAATATAGAAATATCATGAAATAAGTGAGTCATCATTTAAATTTCTAAATTGATTAAGTGTAATCTTATTCAGTTCAGGAAGTAAAGACAGAACATTTTGTTCCTTGTTAAAGTACAACTTTCTGACAAAAATTAACCAACTTCCAGGTCTAATGTAATTGGTGGACAATTAGTACACGTGTGCCCATAACATTTGCTCGTTGTTGCTCTGCAGCTTTTGTTGTGTTGTGAGTTCCATAACCATCAAACACGATGATTGTGTCAGTAAATCCATAGTGATGCCTAAAATAAGACATATATAACTAGTACAGTTTGTCATAAGTTGCCCCTTTTGGCCACAATACTGCATGGAATACATTGTAGTGGATACTCTCCCCTACATCTTCTGGTTGATCACTTGCCGTCCGCTTACCAGCCAATCAGCAGCGAGTTTCACAGACCGGGCCTCACTCTCGGACTGCGCGGTGATTGGCCCGTTGCCGCCTTCACCTCAGCCAATCAGCAGCGCCTCTCACTTCACGGGAATTAACTGTTCACAACATCTACAAGAACCCAAGGGGCTCACTGGAGGTGACTCAATTATTCGCTTCG
Organism: Homarus americanus; assembly: GCF_018991925.1. Lineage (NCBI taxonomy): Eukaryota > Metazoa > Arthropoda > Malacostraca > Decapoda > Nephropidae > Homarus > Homarus americanus. Next base: position 5,350,205 of record NW_024748502.1, on the reverse strand, counting down.
GCCGCTGACCACGCCACACTCATAGGATGGGATTTCAACGCACGTCATCCCTTCCTAAGCTCGGTAAGCCCCACAAATGAAGACGGCCTACACCTATACACCACCTTTCAAGACACACCCGAGATCTGCCTCCTCAACACCGGAGAGCCCACCCACACTAGGGGAGGAAGACTAGATCTAACCTTCGTCTCCAGTGCACTACAGCCTTCGGCCTCCTGGCAGCTACACCCCACGCTGACCAGCGACCACTTCGCCAACCTAACAACGCTGAAGGTGAACAAACTCCCCACTCCACCCCCGCCGAGATGGAGATACAATACCCAAAAGGCAGACTGGGGACTCTTTATGAAACACCTGGCTAAGTGGCGCGAAAAATCACAGCCGGCCGGCGCAGCACCCGTGGACGAGACAACCCTCCACCAACAATTGGTCGAGGCGTTTCACCAAGCGGCAGAAGAGGCTATCCCAAAAATAAAACCCACATCAAGACAGTACAATGATTACTGGTACTACTGTCCCAGGGTGAAAGAACTCAACCACAGAGTGAACATGGCCCGAAAAAACTACAGGAGACATCCCACGGAAACAAACAGACATCTCCTGCAAGTCATAGTTAAGGATACCAGGGAAGAGAAGGAAGAAATAAAAAACGTAAGCTGGCTCAAGTGGTGCTCCGAACTGAACGAGCACACCTCCCTTGGCAAGATGTGGGCCCAGATCCGAAGGGCATCTGGGAAGGCAACACCACCACCGCCAACCCATCCCAACCCAGAAGAGGAAGCCGAGAGACTTGCAAAACTGTTCTCTGACCGAGCAGCAACGAAAAACCTCCCGAGACAGGCGAAGGAGACACAACGGCGTCTGCGACAGGTCAGACTCCAGATGATGGAAGAGGCCTGCAACAGTGAAGATGACACCGACAGACCTTTCAACCAGGAAGAACTCCATAAGTCGCTAAACCGAAGCAAGAACACAACACCAGGGGCCGACAGGATAACCTACTCCATGCTTTCCCATGCCGGTAAAGCCGGACACGAGGCTTTGCTACAAGTCATCAATGCTTCGTGGACAGCACAAAGACTCCCACCGGAATGGAAGAAGGCAGATATACAGCCCATTCCGAAGCCCAGAGAACCAGATAAACCGAGGCCCATCTCCCTTCTCAGCTGCATAGCGAAGACGGGAGAAAGAATGGCTCTCAACCGACTCAAGTGGAAAGTAGGCAGCCCACACCCTCACATTTTTGCTTACACCGAGAACACCGGCACAGGCAACAACATCGCCGAGATACTCAGCACAGTGGACTACAAACCAGCTCTGGTGGTCTTCCTCGACCTGGAGAAGGCCTTCGAACTAGCAAATCCACTAGCCATTACAACGACGCTCGCTGAAAAAGGCGTCAAAGGAAGGTTGCTGGGGTGGATCCAGAACTGCCTCACACAGAGAGAAGCAAGAGTACGCTTTCAGGGAGCAACCTCAAGCTACAGGGTCCATGAAAACGGAACCCCACAAGGACGCATCCTCAGTCCAATGCTGTTCAATGTCCTGATGGAAAATCTTGTCAAACTTCCTTTCAGACAAACAGCCAAGCTCCTATGCTATCCAGACGACTTACAGCTTATTGTAAGAGGATCAAACAGACTAGCCAACACGCAACACGCACTCCAACTTATAGAAGAGGAGTGCAACAGACTTGGACTCAAGATAAATCCAGCCAAGTCGAAAGCGATGGCCATCTGCACAGACACACCAGACAAGATGCTCTCCATACAAAACACGCCGGTAGTCTGGACCAACACCCACCAGTGTCTTGGAATCTGGTTGACCAGAAACTCACTTTCAAGCCGCAACTCGAGTATCTCAGGCACAGGACGAAGAGCAGACACAATATAATGAGGTCGCTCACCGCACAACCGCAGGAACAAACCTTCATGTGCTCAAAGCCTACTACACGGCCACCATCAGATCGCTGGAAGATTACAGTGCTCCAGCACTCATTGGACTGAGAGAAGACCAAATAGCTAAGCTAGAAGTCATCCAAAATAATGCTCTCAGGACCATGCTCGGAGCACCCATGTGGACCAGAATTTGCAATTTGCAAATGGAAACTGAACTACCACCCCTGGCAGTACGAGTCAAGCAGGTGACAGCCGGTCTCCTCACCAAAATCTGTAGATCAGATAAGCCCACAGCTGCCAAAATTCGAATCAGTGCCTCCCTCCACCTCAACCACAGAGTGCGAGGGGCCACCTGGTCGCACGAGGCAAGCGAGGTCATCCGACACCTGCAAGCAGAAACACTCGTCAAGAACAACCAAGACACACGAGACAATGGTTACGTAGTTCCTCCACCATGAAGCCCTCCACCAGACACATTCAAAATTACCGACCTAGGTGATAGCAAAGCCAACCTCCAGAAGGAGGACCTCAAAAAAATAACGCTGGAAGCCATAGCCACCGAGACACCGCCTGATGCAGCATCATACTTCACAGATGGCTCGGTGGATCCAAAACATCATACATCCGGAGCGGCCTTCTACACCCAAGGTCAGACCCTCCTATGGAGACTTTCTAATGACTGCTCCACCCTACAAACAGAGCTGGTAGCAATCTCAAAGGCCCTACAACACGCTGCAACACAACACAACAAGTCCATCATAATTCACACGGACTCGAAATCGGCCATGCAGGCGCTGCAACACAGTCAACCAAGAGACAACGTCCACATCATAACCTCGATCCTCGCACAGCTACAGGAATTCCAAAGACAAAACCGCCTAGTCGTCTTACACTGGATTCCCAGTCATGTAGGGATCGGAGGAAACGACGTGGCAGACGAAGCAGCCAAGGCAGCTACACGTTCTAGTAGCGTACACATTCAAGTTCCAGCAAGCGTGCAACAGATGAAGAATCACCTCAGAAAGACTAGCAAGCTCCACATCAAAAAGAGTTTCCTTCACGCATTCAACGCTGGTTCCCAATCAGCCAAATGGTACCTGGCGGCTACAAAAGGGGAACCACCTTTTGCGGACAAGAAAACACCAAGACAAACCCAAGTCGGCCTTCATCGACTACGACTAGGGTACAAGTGCTCCTGGCAGATGATCGGAAATGACGTCATGGAATGCACCTACTGTCAGGAGCCAGCAACCAACCCACTTGAACACTATCTCCTGGACTGCGAAGTCACACAAAGCCTCCGAAACAGAACTCAAATCTCCCAAGAAGCACACACAACACCAGCGGCCACTCTAACCCGAAAGGCCCAAACAAACCACATTCACCACCTTCTCCGGGTCATCACACGATACCCACCACCCAGATAGCTTAGAAAGTATCCTCTCCCAGCAAGTGCGGAACCCAGTTCGGGGGGCGCGCCTCTCCGAAACTGACCACGTCCAAGAGTGGGGGTTGGTGGAAAGCGTCCATTGATCGGGGGTCCGCTCACACTTGCAACCTGCAGTATCTTTCCACATCTGCAGGTGGGACCACCTCCAATCCCAATCCGATCTGGCTGCTCCAGGAGCTCCAGCCGGAACCACCAAACGGGCCGCCTATAGGCAAAGGCCCGTGTCGGTCTACGGTCCGACAATCTCAACAACAACAAGAACCTGATCCTGCAGAATCGCATGAAAACTCCCCAGCTCTCAGGACCATGGTCGGAGCACCAATGTGGACCAGACCTTGCAATTTGCAAATGGAAACAAAACTCCCACCCCTGGCAGTACGAGTCAAGCAGGTGACAGCCGGTCTCCTCGCCAAAAACTGTAGATCAGATAAGCCCACAGCTACCAAAACGCGAATCAGTGCCTCCCTCCACCTCGACCACAGAGTGCGAGGGGCCACCTGGTCGCACAAGGCAAGCGAGGTCATTGCGCACCTGCAAGCAGAAACACTCGTCAAGAACAACCAGGGATTATGTAGTTCCACCACCATGGAGCCCTCCATTAGCCACATTCAAAATCACCGAACTAGGTGATAGCAAAGCCAACCTCCAGAAGGAGGACCTCAAAAGAATAACTGAGGAACCCATACCCACTGAGACACCGGCTGATGCATCACCATACTTCACAGACGGCTCGGCGGACACAAAACATCATAGATCCTGAGCGGCCTTCTACACCCAAGGTCAGACCCTCCTATGGAGACTTTCTAATGACTGCTCCACCCTACAAACAGAGTTGGTAGCAATCTCAAAGGCCCTACAACATGTTTGCAACACAACACAGCAAGTCCATCATAATTCACATAGAATCGAAAACGGCCATGCAGGCGCTGCAACACAGTCAACCAAGAGACAACGTCCACATCATAACCTCGATCCTCGCACAGCTGCAGGACTTCCAGAGACAAAATCGCTCAGTCGTCTTACACTGGATTCCCAGTCATGAAGGGATCGGGAGAAATAACATGGTAGACTAAGCAGCCAAGGCAGCCACACGTTCTAGAAGAGTACACATTCAAGTTTCACGCAAGCGTTCAACAGATCAAGAACCACCTCAGAAAGACTACCAAGCTCCACACCCAAAAGAGCTTCCTTGACGCATTCAACGCTGTTTCCCAATCAGCCAAATGGTGCCTGGTGGCTACAAAAGGGGAACCACCATTCGCGGTCAAGAAAACAACCAAGGCAAACCCAAGTTAGCCTTCATCGACTACGACTAAGGTACGAGTGCACTTGGCAGACGATCGGAAATGTCTTCAGGGAATGCACCTACTGTCAGGAGCCAGCGGCCAACCCACTGGGACACTATCTCTTCGACTGCGAAGTCACACAAAGTCTCCGAAACAGAATTCGAAACTTCCAAGTAGAACACAACACCAGCGTCCATTCTAACCCGAGAGGACCAAACAAACCACATTCATCAGCTTCTCCGGGTCATCACACGATACCCACCACCCAGATAGCTTAGGAAGTATCCTCCTCCAGTAAATGCGGACCCCAGTTCGGGGGGCGCGCCACTCCGAAACTGACCACGTCCAAGAGTGGGGGTTGGTGGTAAGCGTTCACTGACCGAGGGTCCACTCACACTAGCAAACCTGCAGTATCCTTTCATATCTGCAGGTAGGACAACCTCCATCCCCAATCCCAAATCCGGTCTGGCTGCTCCAAGCGCTCCAGCCAGAACCACCAAACGGGCCGCCTACAGACAAAGGCCCGTGTCGGACTACGGTCCGACAATCTCAACAACAACAACAACAACACCCGTGAAGCCCATATTATTTTATTTGGCGCCGGACCCGGAGCTGTGAAGAGTGCCCTCTCTCTGCTGCCATTGTTGACCAACTTTCCTTACCGGACCATCCGTCACTGACATCGTCGACAACATCTCACGAGCGTTTTCGGTTTATCGAGCATTAGTTTGCCCTCCCCACTGGTGGTGTGAGTGACCCACACTCCAGCTGGAGAGGAGCTATAGCGTGATATTCCCGACGTGGTTTGAGTTCTTTTCCTTCTACTACTATTTTTCCTTTTTTTCGCTCTGGCCTAGGGACCTATACCTTCAAAAGTGCATTCGTTCTGCGTCCCCCTTGTAACTGTTCACCTCCCTCCCAGGAGATTGTGAACACGAAAGGGGGTTGGAGCAAGAACCCATCCCTCTCCCGAGTCTTTTCAGGAAAACCGTGATCGTGAGGGTCCTCCTGGAAAGAGGTTAGCAATCCTCATCCTTACCCAATAGACACACTTAGCTCACGTCTATATATGAGCAGTCACATACACTAGGAAAAATTTTGGAAAAATTAATTAACCACCGATTAAGAACTCACCTGGAACTGGAATACAAATACAACCCTAGACAACACGGATTCAGGAAACACAGAGGAACAAACACAGCCATAGCCCTTATATACGAAAGTATTGCAAACGCAATGCATAATAGAGAACAGTGCAATATAGTATTGAGGGACGTGGCAAAAGCGTTCGATAAGGTCTTGCACTTGGGACTTAAATATAAAATAACCAATCAAAAACTCCCAAACAACTTCACTTCTCTACTGTGTAATTTCTTGGACAATAGAGAAGCACACATTATAATAGGCAATCACAAAGACCCAAGCTTCAGACTTTATAGTGGAGTACCACAAGGAAGTAATTTATCCCCAACTCTTTATACAATTTACACTTCAGACATGCCGCCACCAATTCACGGTGAATACATCGCATATGCTGATGATGTCACCCAGATCATCCGCCATCCAGGCAAGGCCAAACAGATGATGGCATTAAAAACAGCTCGCGCCATAATACAAATAAATAATTACGAGAAGAAATGGAAAATAAAAACTAATACACAGAAACTAAAAATCATACACATTTCAAGGATAAACCCAGCACCAATCACAGTAAGCAACGAAGAAATACAATACTCAAACGAACGAAAAATACTGGGGCTGACAATAACAGGAACTGGAATAAATAATCACATAACAGAGCGTAATAGACTAGCCCAAATACAGCTTACCAAATTAAGAAGATTCGGCAAAATGGAAGAGAAAATACAACTACACCTATTTAAAGCACTTGTCCGCCCCCATCTTGAATACCCGCTAATACCATTAAACACGATCAGCCTTACCAACCAATTAAAACTTCAGGCAACACAAAACAAAGCCATCCTCAGAGCCTCCAAACAACGTCCCCGATACACAACCAAAATTTAAGAGCTTCACGAAAATTACAACATTTTACCACTGAACATAAGATCATACAGCCAAGCACAGGCAGTATGGCACAAACTAGAAGTCATGGAAGACGAAATATATAATCGACTAAAACAGAGGACACCACAAGATCACACAACTGGTGGCCAAAAAGCCTTCTCCATAACCCTCAAGAGCCAGAACTATTGTACACTAAACAGTAATCAAAAGATGAGAGTATTCTACTAGTTACACAAGGACCTAGCAGACCTCTCCAACTTACACAATTATATACCACAGCATAAAAAAAAAACTTTTTGACGCCAATAAGATAAAAGATGAGAGTTTTCTACTAGTTACACAAGGACCTAGTAGACCTCTCCAACTAACACAATAACAAACAACCCCTTGCTAGCTAGCTTAGCCTCCTCCCTCCCTGTTACCTCGAGCTCGGGCGACCTCTTAGTGCGGCCTTCACCACAGCCAATCAAATCGTCTCTGCTAGGTGGATAGCCCACCTGCTCTTATTCTTTAGTACTTTACTTTTTTTTTTTTTTTTTTTTTTTTTTTTTTTTGGTGGTAAGCGTCCACTGATCGGGGGTCCGCTCACACTTGCAACCTGCAGTATCCTTCCAATCTGCAGGTGGGACCACCTCCAATCCCAATCCGGTCTGGCTGCTCCTGGAGCTCCAGCCGGAACCACCAAACGGGCCGCCTATAGGCAAAGGCCCGTGTCGGACTACGGTCCGACAATCTCAACAACAACAACAACATACTTTACTTCCCGTTTCATAACTTTCCTCCTACCTTAACTCTTCTCTCCCTTCCCATGGCAAGCCATTGCCATTTTATCTCCATTATCATCATCATCGTCAGGAAGTAGGTTTCCCCAGACGGGGCTCCGGTAGAGAAGCCACAGCTCCAGCCACCTCAGTGGAGGACACCATGCCGGCCCCTACACAAGTGACAGATTGGGTACACTCTACACCGAAAAAGGCCACCAGGGAACCAAAGATACCGTCAGCTCCCAGAAAGAAACTGGACAGTTCAGGTCCCCTGAGGCGAACCACGGCCCAGAAGGCAAAAACCACCACAGAACAAGAAGATATGAACCTGATCCAGTCGGAATCAAGCCTGAACATATCCATCGAGGATTACCAGAAGTCCCCGATGAAATAGTGGTGGAAAACACCAGTACCATGAACATCCTTTCATGGAATGCTCAGGGCATCAAAAACAAGAAAAATCTGCTGCAAGAAGCAGCAGCCAAGGACAAGCTTGACATTATACTGTTACAAGAAACACTCCTACAAGAACACCACTGTTTCAAATTCAGTGGCTACAAGACATACAGGAGGCATTTCACGCAGGCGTCGACAAGAGGATGTATGATCTTAGTCAAGTCGAGTATACCCTTCTCCGAGGTCATGCAGCATTTGCCATGTGGGGAAAATATTGAGACACAGGCCGTCAAAGTAACCCTCCAAGAACGGGAAATAACTGTCCACAACATCTACAAAAATCCAAGGGGCTCACTGGAGGTGACTCAATTATTCGCTTTGGCCGCTGACCACGCCACACTCATAGGAGGGGATTTCAATGCACATTATCTCTTCCTAAGCTCGGTAAGCCCCACAAATGAAGACGGCCTACACCTATGCACCACCTTTCAAGACACACCCGAGATAGCCCTTCTAAACACCGGAGAGCGCACCCACATTAGGGGAGGAAGGCTAGATCTAACCTTCGCCTCCAGTGCACTACAGCCTTCGGCCTCCTGGCAGCTACACCCCACGCTGACCAGCGACCACTTTGCCACCCTAACAACACTGAAGGTGAACCAACTCCCCACTCCACCCCCGCCGAGATGGAGATACAATACCCAAAAGGCGGACTGGGAACTCTATAGGAAACACCTGGGTAAGTGGCGCATCAAATCAGAGCCGGCTGGTTCAGCACCCGTGGACGAGACAACCCTCCACCAACAATTGGTCGAGGCCTTTCACCAAGCGGCAGAAGAGGCTATTCTAAAAACAAAACTTACATCAAGACAGTACAAGGATTACTGGTACTACTGTCCCAGGGTAAACGAACTCAACCACAGAGTGAACATGGCCCGAAGAAGCTACAGAAGACATCCCACCGACACAAACAGACATCTCCTGCAAGACATAGTCAAGGATACCAGGGAAGAGAAGGAAGAAATAAAAAACGTGAGCTGGCTCAAGTGGTGCTCCGAACTGAACGAGCACACCTCCCTTGGCAAGATGTGGGCCCAGATCCGAAGGGCATCTGGGAAGGCAACACCCCCACCACCAACCCATCCCAACCCAGAAGAGGAAGCCGAGAGACTTGCAAAAAACTCTTCTCCGACCGAGCAGAATCGAAATACCTCCCGAGACATGCGGAGGAGAAACAACGGCGTCTGTTACAGACAAGACTCCAGATGATCGAAGAGGCCTGCAATGTTGAAGATGACACCAAAAGACCCTTCATCCAGCAAGCACTCCAGAAGTCGATGAAACGAAGCAAGGACACAGCACCAGGGGCCGACAGGATAACCTACTCCATGCTTTCCCATGCCGAAGAAGCCGGGCACGAGGCTTTGCTACAAGTCATCAATGCTTCGTGGATAGCACAGAGACTTCCACCGGAATAGAAGAAGGCAGATATACAGCCCATTCCAAAGCCCAGAGAATCAGACAAACCAAGACCCATCTCCCTCCTCAGCTGCATAGCAAAGACGGCAGAAAGAATGGCTTTCAACAGACATTTTCCTTACACCGAGAACACAGGCATAAGCAACAATATTGCCGAGATACTCAGCACAGTGGAGAATAAACCAGCTTTGGTGGTCTTCCTCGACCTGGAGAAGGCCTTTGTACTAGCAAATCCACTGGCCATTATAACGACGCTCGCTGAAGAGGGAGTCAAAGGAAGGTTGCTGGGGTGGATCCAGAACTACCTCACACAGATAGAAGCAATAGTACGTTTTCATGGGGGAACGTCAAGCTACAGGGTCCACGAAAACGGCATCCTCAGTTCAACGCTGTTCAATGTCCTGATGGAAAATCTAGTCAGACTTCCTTTCAGACAAACACCCAAGCTCCTCTGCTATGCAGACGAGTGCAACAGACTTGGACTCAAGATAAGTCCGACCAAGTCGAAAGCGATGGCCATCTGCACAGACACACCAGACATGGTGTGTCTGGACCTACACCTACACCCACCAGTGTCTTGGATTCTGGTTCAACCAGAAACTCACTTTCAGACCGTAATTCGAGTATCTAAGGCACAGGACGAAGAGCAGACACAACATAATGAGGTCGCTCACCAGCACAACCGCAGGAGCGAACATTCACGTGCTCAAAGCCTACTACACGGCCGCCATCAGATCGCTGGTAGATTCCATTTCTCCAGCGCTCATTGGACTGAGAGAAGACCAGATAGCTAAGCTAGAAGTTATCTAAACTAATGCTCTCAGGACCATGCTCGGACCACCCATGTGGACCAGAATTCGCAATTTGCAAATGGAAACTGAACTCCTACCCCTGGCAGTACGAGTCAAGCAGGTGACAGCCGGTCTCCTCGCCAAAATCTGTAGATCAGATAAGTCCACAGCTGCCAAAACGCGAATCAGTGCCTCCCTCCACCTCGACCACAGAGTGCGAGGGGCCACCTGGTCGCACGACGCAAGAGAGGTCATCGAGCACCTGCAAGCAGAAACACTCATCAAGAGCAACCAGGACATACGAGAAAGGATTATGTATTTCCACCACCATGGAGCCCTCCACCAGCCACATTCAAAATCACCGAACTAGGTGTTAGCGAAGCCAACCTCCAGAAGGAGGACCTCAAAAGAATAACTCAGGAAGCCATAGCCACCGAGACACCGGCAGATGGAGCATCATACTTAACAGACGGCTCGGTGGACCCAAAACATCATAGATCCGGAGCGGCCTTCTACGCCCAAGGTCAGACCCTCCTATGGAGACTTTCTAATGACTGCTCCACCCTGCAAACAGAGTTGGTAGCAATCACAAAGGCACTACAACACGCTGCAACACAACACAACAAGTCCATCATAGCTCACACGGACTCGAAAACGGCCATGCAGGCGCAGCAACACAGTCAACGAAGAGACAACGTCCACATCATAACCTCGATCCTCGCACAGCTACAGGACTTCCAAAGACAAAACCACCCAGTCGTCTTACACTGGATTCCCGGTCATGTATGGATGGGGGGAAATGACATGGCAGACAAAGCAGCCAAGGCAGCCAAGGCAGCCACACGTTCTAGAAGCGTAAACATTCAAGTTCCAGTAAGCATGCAACAGATCAAGAACCACCTTAGAAAGACTACCAAGCTCCACATCCAAAAGAGCTTCCTTGACGCATTCAACGCTGGTTCCCAATCATCCAAATGGTACCTGGTGGCTACAAAAAGGGAACCACCATTCGCCGAGAAGAATACGCCAAGACAAACCCAAGTTAGCCTTCATCGACTACGACTAGGGTACAAGTGCACCTGGCAGGCGATCGGAAATATCGTCAAGGAATGCACCTACTGTCAGGAGCCAGTGGCCAACCCACTAAAACACCATCTCCTCGACTGCGAAGTCACACAAAGTCTCCGAAACGGAATTCGAAACTTGCATGAAGAACACACAACACCAGCGGCCATTCTAACCCGAAAGGCCCAAACAAACCACATTCATCACCTTCTCCAGGTCATCATACGATGCCCACCACCGAGATAGCTTAGGAAGTATCCTCCTCCAGCAAATGCGAACCCCAGTTCGGGGGGCGTGCCACTCCGAAACTAATCACATCAAAGAGTGGGGGTTGGTTGTAATCGTTGACCGAGGGTCCGCTCACACTTGCAAACCTGCAGTATCCTTTCATATCTGCAGGTAGGACAACCTCCATCCCCAATCCCAAATCCAGTCTGACTGCTCCAAGAGCTCCAGCCGTAACCACGAAACGGGCCGCCTACAGGCAAAGGCCCGTGTCAGACTACGGTCAGACAACCTCAACAACAACAACAACAGCCGTGAAGGTCATTCTACTCAACGTTCTCAAACCAACAAGACCTCTCAGCAAGCTCCTCACCACACAGCAGCTCTCTAGCACTGTGCTGTACATACTATACTATATATATATATATATATATATATATATATATATATATATATATATATATATATATATATATCATTAGCCCAATAAAGCACACAGACTTCTACATACAATCAACACCTCAACCTGCCAGGATTCGAACCCACGGCCCACGAGCCCATGACTGTGACCGGGGACCGCTACCTCTGGACCACGAGGATACTAAAATCAGTTCTAGACTCTGTTATATTTCACACAAAGCCTGTTCAATGAGCTTATGGCGCCATGAACCTCTAATGGGGACTACCCGTATCACGTAGGTGGTCAGAGTAACGTTTTACCATATCCGGCTTCGAAACACGAGGATCCATATATATTTCATTAGCCCAATATAGCACGCGGACTTCTACATACAATAAACACCTCAACCCACCAGGATTCGAACCCACGGCCCACGAGCCCATGACTGTGACCAGGGAACGCTACCTCTGGACCACCAGGATACTAAAAGCAGTCCTAGACTCTGTTAAATTTCACACAAAGCCTGTTCAACGAGCTTATGGCGCCGTGAACCTCTAATGGGGACTACCCGTATCACGTAGGTTGTCAGAGTGACGTTTTACCAAATCCGGCTTCGAAACACGAGGATCCATATATATTTCATTAGCCCAATAAAGCACGCGGACTTCTACATACAATCAACACCTCAACCCACCAGGATTCGAACCCATGGCCCACGAGCCGATGACTGTGACCGGGGAACGCTACCTCTGGACCACCAGGATACTAAAAGCAGTCCTAGACTCTGTTATATTTCACACAAAGCCCGTTCAACGAGCTTATGGCGCCGTGAACCTCTTATGGGGACTACCCGTATCACGTAGGTGGTCAGAGTGCAACTCTAGCCAGTGACGGAAAGAGTCATAGCCTTGTTCATCTCTAGTTATAGAGCTGGGGCGTAAGTCCTTGTGCTGCTCTGAACTTGTAGCACAGATACCAGTGAACCTGTCTAGAGCTTCACAGATGGGGATGCAACGCGCTTAGGCATGGACCCACTTTGTTACTAGACTGGACAATCATTTTCAGGCTGTAGCTGGCGACCCATTCTATACCTCACTGCACAGTCGTGATGATATTTTACCTCCTCTCTACCAAGGCATTAACTGCTTGATCCCGGATTCGAACAATTTCAGCTCACTCATTATTCCTTGCAGAGGCATATTTTAAGATAGTTTTGACATACTCTAAGGTCGCCACCTCACTGACAGACCTACGTAGTGCAACTGGCTGTCTTTCATTACAAGCTGCAGTGATGTGCTCCCACAATAAAGACAATCTTCTTGATATCAAATGCTGAGGTATCAGACCGTAACACTGATATAGTGATCTGTAGAAGCTCAGCATCATCAAGTTTTTGCTTCTTGTAAGACTGTATGGATGAAATACGAGTACATTCCAATCTACACTTTGCATGTGCAAAAAGTGTTTTTTGTTTTTTTATGTAATTTTACATGTAATTCATCACCGCGCTCAGTACGTTGTAGTCCTTTGCTGAGAATGCGTGTTTTATCACCAGGAGCGATACTCCCATCACATAATACACACAACTCCATCATTCAAGCATAACTTGTATCAATGGAAATATTCAAATTAATAACGAATAGTCACATATGAAATATTTTGGACAAATTATATGATTTAAGAAGAAAACATTTCTCCCAATCACCACAGGAACGTTCACAATTCAACCTTATAATTTGTACGAGACCAGTGGACGTCATCTTTAATTGAGGAAATTCCTCAAAAACTTTTGTGGTGTAATTTGGATATGGTATTAAGAGCATAATTCTGCATCATTCCTGAAAATTTCAGCTTTGGACGAATTATTTCCATTATATATCTAATGCTCCTAGACTAAAGGAGGTGGCTCGAGTTGAGCGTTGCTGCGTCGTCTATGAACGCCAGAGTTGGAAAATCGGATTTAAAATATAGTGTTTATTATAAAAATGTTTTTATTAAAATAGATTTTTTTTTCTTTTTCCGACCTGATGATTTACATCTTTACGGCTGAAAGCCAGCCTTTCCGTAGTTTGCTCTAACAAACATCAAACTGAGAGATTAGAGCGCCTGAAATTGCCTAGCTTATACTACAGACGGGCAAGGGGAGTGCCCTTAGCTGGAGCTGGCGGACGCTTGCCCCACATGGGGTCACAGCTCAAGGTTGAAGAAGCCGCAAGCCCAGAAAACTGTGAGGGGTAACTTTTTCGGAATGAGACTTGTGAACTCTTGGAACAATCTGCCAGAGAGTGTTGTGACGGCACCGAGTGTGAGCTCTTTCAAGACCAGACTGGATAAGCACTGTAGCAGGTTCAGATATATTCAGCAGCCGGTGCATGCCCAATACTTGCCAACAGTGTGTAACAGAGGCGTAACCGATCGCCCAAGCGGCTGACGACCCCATCAATGGTGAAGAGGATAAAAGTAAAAGTAAATATATATCATCTTGTCTACCATAATGTGGTTAAATGATGCAAATTGAAGATATTATTTACATCAACGTATAATAACATCAGGTAATAATAGTAAAATTAATATACCCACTTTAAATTTTATATCTGAGGTACAGTACAAGTCCAAGACATGGCTTGAATGACTCCACCTTTTAAGTTTATTATCCACCAGACTGAATGTATTATAAATATATAGACTGATCTGCCAGACATAGTTCTGTATACATAAGAATTTCAGTTATTTATTGGTTATGATGCTATAAATTTGGAATTGTTAATTACTATTAGATTTACTACACACACGGTGAACTTAAAAAGTAAGCCTATCAAAAGTGCAAAAATCAGGGTTTTTTTTTAATGTGTAATGAGTAATACTTCAAGAGAAAAACTCACTTTGATTATTGTTGATTATTTTTCTTTTGACTATAATAAGCCGAAATTTAACGATTTATAAGTACATCCAGCAATAAATAAGTCTTCTCCCTTTCGCTTAATTTTACACCAATTTGTTTCATTAAAAACATCTTCCCCTGCACCCTCACCTGGGTGGCTTAAAGGTCCTGTCTAGCAATATTTTTGTTTACATTAATTTATATTCATCATATCCATCACTCATCAGCTTACTAACTGTTAGAGCGATCAGTCTGTTCTTTGTTAGTTTGTCATAATATTCACTGTCTTCTTTAGCTTTAAATAATATTTATCCCCTCAGAGTTCAGGAGAAATTATCCTAATTTTCCGTGAACGATCCTTCCTGGACACGAATATTCTCTTAACAACTAACCATAAGTGTTATCTCTACACACACACACACACACACACACACTGCTACTACTACTACTACTTTGCTGTCATCCAACTATAATACAATGATATGAGTTATTAAGGATGTCACCTAGGTTGGTGAGTTTTGAGGAGACTAAAGAGGCCGATGTGGGACCGGCAGAGAAGTTCACAGATGTTGCACATGTGGAGGGCTCCATCTAGTGCGGGAGGGGCGGCGGCAGCATCTTTCCGGCGCTGGTGCTTGTCTGCCTCGGTTTGCAGTTGGGCTAATTCGAAATTATTGAAACCTTTTAGTATGGTGATCCTCTAAGCATTACAGTGTGGAGTGATCATCTCCCAGGTGAGGGCGTCGAATTGGCACTTTGTCAGATTTGTCCTAGGACTCCCCTTACACCTTTTCAGTTGCCCGCCAGTGCTACGTTTACTATTCTTTAGATGATTGTCGTCCATACGGGTAATATAGCCAGTCCAGCGTAGTTGTTCATGGATAATGGTAGCTTCGATGCTCCAACAGTTGGTGTCAGCAAGAATACTGGCATTTGTTCTCTTGTCTTCCCAGCGAACTCGGAGGATGGAAAGTAGACTATGTTGGTGAAAGTTTCAAGTGCCTTGAGGTGCCTCCTGTATGTAACCCATGTCTCACTGCCATATAGCAGGGTGGGGAGGACGCTGCTCGATACACATACAACTATTTTAATATTTTCAGCTCCCTACAGCTAAAGACATGGGTTCGGAGTCTCCCAAAGGCTTGAGATGCACATCTGATCCTATGTTGAATCTCTTCATCTCTGTCCATGGTGGTGGAAAGGTGGGAGCTGAGATATTGAAAGCGGGTAACAATAGAGAGGGTAGTACCATTAAGCTGGATGGATGGTGGAGGTGTGGCTGAACCAGGTGCAGGCTGAAAGAGAATCTGAGTCTTATGCGCATTCACCTCAAGGCAGAAGTGTGCATACGCTTCTGCATAGGTGTTCAGGATCTCCCGTAGGTCGCGCTCAGTGTGAGCGACAAGGGTGAGGTCGTCTGCTTAATGAAGCTCAATAATGGAAGCTGTTGACACCTTTGTTCCTGCCTGGAGTCATCTTATTTTGAAAAGATCCTTCATCCGGTACTCTATGTCCACCCCGCCGGCTAAATTGGCACTAGCACAAGTGAGGAAGCCAACCAAGAAAAAAAAAAGAGAGTTGGTGCCAGTAAACATCCTTGTTTAACCCCCATTTGGATGGGGAAGAACTCAGACTGGATGCCATTGTGCATGACACTGCCGCTCATGCCGTCATGGAGTTGCCTCACAATGGCGATGAATTTTGGTGGGCAGCCAAACTGGCTGAGGGTTCGCCAGAGGGTTTCCCTGTTGACCAAGTCGAAGGCCTTGGTTAGGTCGATGAAGGCCATGTACAGGTCACAACGCTGTTCTCTGCACCTTTCCTGTATCTGGCGGGTTGCAAAGATTATGCCGGTGGTGCCACGTGATGGTTTAAAGCCACACTGAGATTCTGGGAGGAAATTTTCCGCCTCATGTAGTAGTCTGTGTAGGAGGACTCGGGCGATAACCTTGCCAGCTACGGACAGTAGTGAGATCCCGCTTTAGTTGCCACAGTCTGACTGGTCTACCTTGTTCTTATAAATATTGATGATGGAGCTTGGGGAATTTCCTCCTATTCCCATATATTCTCCAGGAGAGAGTGGAGACGGCTAGTAAGCAGAGGTCCTCCTGCTTTATACACCTCGGATGGGATTCCATCAGGCCCTGAGGCTTTGTTATTTTTTCATCTGTTTGATGGCAGTAGCTACCCCATCCAGGGATGGAGGATTGTCGAGATGGGTCAGCTCTGGGTGCTGAGGGACCTGCTAGGTAGTCAGGACATCCACATCGGTGTTTCGGTTGAGCAGAGAATGGCATTTCTCTTTACAGTGCTGATGGATACCTTCTTCGTCTTGTTGCAGTTTCCGGTTACCTGTAGTAGCACTATTTAGAGGTGAACTGGAAGAAACATTTATAAATGTTTATGGGTTAAGTTATAAATCCCAAATGGTCTTTTCTCTATTTATTAAGAAAATAAACTATTGTACAATACCTGGGATATCACCGAATTAATGCTATGAGCTGTGAGCGTTAATAATGGATGACGCTTGGATATATCTAGCTTCTTAGAGGACACGTCTCAGTGACTCAGAGACGGGAGTGAAACTGGCGATAGCCAGCTACTTAATTGATGACCCTGCGGTTATGTGTGAGGGAACAGTGGGAATACAGTGTCACATGTCCACTTGATGACTACTCACAGCTTATAGGAATGTTACCGTGGGTGATGTAATTATATAAACCTAATGTATGAAACCCACATTTATATAAGTATTACTGTCTGCTAGACAGGGGCTAATACATTGCTGGGCCACCACCCTCCGAGTTCTACAAGGAGTAAACTAACTACGTAGTATAACATAACACCAAAGGATGCCTATCCATGTTATAAAAGATAAAATGTGCTTTAGCTAAACTGAAGAATCTACAACCTGGGGTTGAGAGTCTGAGTTCCTAGCCTTAAATGCCTTATGTGTCAGGGCTGTAACATGTACAATTGCAACTTTCGAAGACTCTTGTCTGAAATAACAAAGCATACATGAAATTTTAAATGCCGAATGGTTCAACAATTAGATGAAGTCACATCTTAAGGATGAGAAAAACCCACAACGTTGACACACTCAATAATTATTGGTTGATATGGTCAAAACCTGTAAAGGATGAGACACTCAATAACTGCTGATCACATTCCATTACATGTATACATTATACGTCAGTTAGTAAGTACATTATTCTGTATGTATTATTATTCAAGTGCTTTACAGCATTTCATCACAACACAAACAATCACTGAATCACTGTTCTTTTACTCACATGTGCTGGCTTAAGGCTCCACTTAACTCCTAGTATCGTTCCAAGTAATTCCTAGTTATAGCTAGTGGGTGTACACTCAAAGGGGTTTGAATGGGTACTGCTCGTGCCAGTGCCAACTAGAGGTATTTGACCAACACCCCCACACATCTGGCGAGGTCACAGGTTTGGAGGATCAGCTGAGGTCCTATCTAGAGCCGAGACGATAGCGTCATTGTCTCCTCGCTCAGTATACAACAACACTTTCTTATTAGCCTTATCACCCTCCCATAATTGAATAACACTACCAACGAGGGCGGCGATAACACTCCCCCCCGTTGGGTACATGTCCAAATTTCAAAACATTAAACGTTTCCCTCGAGGAGACCGATCTTGTTAACAGGTTGGAGAAACTCACGGACAGCAGTGCACAGACGCACCTAACGGACAAAACCATCTTCACTAGCAATTGCTTCAACAACCTGACCAAGGGGCCATTTGCCCCGAGGAAGGGTTTCTCCAGTTATGAGAACAAGATCTTTGACTTTGAAGTTACAAACAGGTTGACGATGTCTTGCCGCTTGTGGTGAATCGGTAGGGATTCCTTGGCATCTTCCATGGCTCCTCCTTTCCCTCACTGGTTGATCCTCCCCCCGATGAGGCCATGCATCTGCTTCAAATTTGCTCTGTTGGGTCTTCTTGACAGGGCCATTTTGGTAGCGTCCTTCCTTGCAGCTGCAGGCTTGATTATACACTTCTTTGAAGACGAACTCTTCCAATGTAGCTTTACAGACTTTTCACCAGCGCACTCCTCCAATGATCGCTGGTTTCTGGGATTTCGGATAGTTCCTAGTTGGGTCGAGTCGTGCCTGTTGCTGACCATTGGTACGCTTTCCAGTTCATCTTGCTCTTCCGTCGTGGGGCCAGTGAACAGTGGTTGCCCATCATTTTCACATCTAGATCAATTTCTTGTGGCCACTCATTGTTTTCTACGTCCGACATTTCGTTTAGTTAGGTGCGGTTATTAGTCATTTGTGGTGGTTTGTGGGTACAGTTCAGCTGGTCATGTCAATGTTAAAAGAATACACTGATATGTCTGGTACTGGTTCTGTTAACAAGCAAGCAAGCATACACTGATGCAACTGAGGGCTGTTTTTGGCAATTGCAAAAGGTACACTGGTGAGTCTGGTACTAGTTCTGTCAATAGCAAACAAGCACATGCTGATGTGTGTGGGGACTGGTTTTGGCAATATCAAGCAAGCACAACTGATGGGTCTGGGACTGGTTCTGTCAATAGCAAGCAAGAACACACTGCTGTGTCTGGAGTTTGGTACAAACGCACACTTCTGCTGTGACTTGCGGATTGTTACAAGCACACACTTCTGCTGTGCCTTGGGGGCTGTTACAAGCACGCAATTCTGCTGGGCCTTGGGGGCTGTTACAAGCACACACTTCTGCTGTGCCTTGGCTGTTTTTACAAGCACACACTTCTACTGTGCCTTGGGGGCTGTTACAAGCACACACTTCTGCTGTGCCTTGGGGGCTGTTACAAGCACACACTTCTGCTGTGCCTTGGGGGCTGTTACAAGCGCACACTTCTGCTGTGCCTTGGGTGTTGTGTTCCGGACATTTCAGGCACACATGCTTTAGTCGAGTATATTACTGTAGTTGTTTTGTAAGTAATTCCATTACATAAACCTTCTACCTGTACACTGATGGTCTTAACTAGATCAAGTTCATATCACCCTTACAAACTGTGCAAAAACCAAAGATCACATGACCTCAACCGTTACCTTTTGGCTGCCTGGAGGATGAGGTGTGTAGTTGTAGCAGCGCTGCTCCATCAGATTGCTCTAGCAGATTAAATCCAACTCATTATTGATACAGGTCTTACTTACGGCATGGTTTCATACACCAGTGGTTTTGTCTTCTAGATAATCGAATGTATACAGCAGTATACAGCATTTAAAAACTCATGCACTGTTAAACAGATGTTAATCAAGAACTCCCCCAATAATACAAATGGCTGCATTTATAAAGTCCCTTGCAAGGCCAAACAGATAAAGATCTTGTAACCAGACTTAAACAAGATAAATACAGTGTTAGGACAGGCCAGGAATCCAATGCTCTGTTCGTTCATTTGAGGGATAATAAACATTGCATTGACTGGGATAATGCCTCCTCAATATTACCTTGTAATTCAATTGACAGTAGGAACATCATAGAATCTAGTCTCATTAAACATACCGAATCCGTTAACATGAATTTGAGTAACGGTATGTACAAATTGGACAATTTTGTAATTAAGAAGATTTGTAACCAGGTGAGGTTGGGTCAGTTTTCCCTCTGACCTGACTACCGACCGCTGCGGTGCTTTTGTAGAGATTAGTAGGGTCATTACCTATACTTGACCTCTGTGGACTTGTTCTAACCCTCCTCTGTATATATATTACTTGTTCTGCACTTCTATTTTAGTCTGTACTCACCCCTGAAGATGTGAACTACACGAAAGCACTTGGGAACTTCGTGTTTTCTTTTTCCCTGTGGTTATCAGCATATATATATATATATATATATATATATATATATATATATATATATATATATATCTATATATATACAATCAACACCTCAACCCGCCAGGATTCGAACCCACGGCCCACGAGCACATGACTGTGACCGGGGAACGCTAACCGCTGGACCACCAGGACATTAAAAGCAGTCCTAGACTCTGTTATATTTCACACAAAGCCTGTTCAACGAGCTTATGGGGCCGTGAGCCTCTAATGGGAACTACCCATATCACGTAGGTGGTCAGAGTAACGTTTTACCAAATCCGGCTTCGAAACACGAGGCTTTGTGTGAAATATAACAGAGTCTAGAACTGCTTTTAGTATCCTGGTGGTCCAGTGGTTAGCATTCCCCGATCATAGTCATGTGCTCGTGGGCCGTGGGTTCGAATCCTGGCGGGTTGTGGTGTTGATTGTTTGTAGAAGTCCGCGTGTTTATTGGGCTAATGAAATATATATGGATCCTCGTGCTTCAAAGCCGGATTTGGTAAAACGTTACTCTGACCACCTACGTGATACGGGTAGTCCCCATTAGAGGTTCACGGCCCCATAAGCTCGTTGAACAGGCTTTGTGTGAAATATAACAGAGTCTAGGACTGCTTTTAGTATCCTGGTGGTCCAGCGGTTAGCATTCCCCGGTCACAGTCATGTGCTCGTGGGCCGTGGGTTCAAATCCTGGCGGGTTTAGGTGTTGATTGTATGTAGAAGTCCGCGTATTTATTGGGCTAATGAAATATATATATATATATATATATATATATATATATATATATATATATATATA
>NW_024748502.1:5296767-5328819 GCF_018991925.1 Homarus americanus | reverse complement strand
CAGCAGTCACATGTACAGCCAGGAGAGGAGGGAAGGCTACATCCGAGCTCAGGTGGTCAGCAGGGAGGTGATGAGTAGAAACAGAAGCAAGAAAGACATGTTCTCTATGGTGTGCAGCAACACCGGTTCGTAGTAGTAAAACCGGTTTTTGTATTTGATGATTTTGTTTTCTAAAGGAATATTAAATTTAATAAATGTGTCAAGATCATTCGTTTCACTATTCTGGATCATTTTCATCCTAATAAATTAACCTGATACATTTACTTTACTTTAAATAAGCTATTTAGTGGTGTTGTAAAAGGAGGAATACTGAATTTTCATAAGATTCTTCAAGTTAAAATTTACCTAGCAAAAATAAAACTTTCAAATCTGAAGATATCACATGATTCTGCACATAGAACTACATCATTAATACCATGGGCCGATTTTTCAAACTAAAAAAAAAATTCGCCTCCAGCATGACACAATCTCTAATATATATATATATATATATATATATATATATATATATATATATATATATATATATATATATATATATATATATATATATATATATATATATATATATACATATATATATATATATATATATATATATATATATATATATATATATATATATATATATATATATATACGCGTAGATCCACGAAAAACGTGGATAAGATAAATCTTGATAAAATCACACGGGAAAGGGAAACAACGGAGCACCTTAGCTTTCGTCTTTATTCAAGACATCTTCAGAGGCAACTGAAGATGCCTCTGAAGATGTCTTGAATAAAGACGAAAGCTAAGGTGCTCCGTTGTTTCCCTTTTCCCGTGTGATTTTATCAATATATATATATATATATATATATATATATATATATATATATATATATATATATATATACCCTTGATAAAAATCACACGGGAAAATGGAAACAACGGAGTACCTTTTTAGCTTTCGTCTTTATCTCAAGACATCTTCAGAGGCAACTAGATTTCATGGACAGAGAGAGAGGCTTAAATACAGGTGACCTAAAAAACATGAGGTCAGGTCATAATGATGACATCCACTAATCCTCACAATTAACACAACCGTATATATATATATATATATATATATATATATATACTGTATATACATATATATATATATATATATATATATATATATATATATATATATATATATATATATATATATATATATATATATATATATATATATATATATATATATATATATATATATATATATATATATATATATATAGCAAAGCACAAAGCAGGGATAGGACACACACTTGTAGTTTTCTCTCATTTATTAACTCTAGAAATCACCCGAGAAGGAAAAGGCTGGGACCTAGATCAGGCATAACTAGTTATTTCACATTATTACGTTATACTTACAAAACAAGTGTCAACTGTTGTCATATTCACATATTTGTAACACACAGTCGTAGGAATTAAACAATAAATAATAAACGCAACCCACCAGCATAACACAGGGGAGTGGCTGTTGTTGTCGACTCACTCCAGGGTGAATATCTGTAGAGCAAAGCTAGAATTAGCCTTATTCTGGCTTACAAACTACCTCCACGAGATCATCACATTCTTCATATAACATTTATTATGCTCAATCTATCAAACACACTCTAACAGAGCAAAAATACGTGGGACACACCTGTCACTGGGCCCATCCGACGCGTCTTTGGGATGTAAACAACGCCATTGCGTCTCCCCCCCCCCCCAACGCTGGGATGCATATTCGTTCTAGCGCGGATTCACAAAATATCTTTACGTTTTTCCCCTCGGAGCTCACAAAAAAACATATCCATATCAATAATATTCTAAATCACCAAATAGTTGTCTCTGGAGTTCCTCATACCACATCTGCCCCCACTTAATCTTATCATGGTCCCCATGATACTGGGTACAGTATATAAGAAAATAAATGACCTAACATTCTGAGGCATTGAGCAGTTGGTAGGAGGAACTTTACAAATTGTACTGTCAGATAGGAACTAACAATGTAAAACTTAAATCTATAGCACTAAAACACTTTGTATTGTCGACTGAGGTAACTTAAACATATTTGAGTGTTTTCCCGCAGTAGCTCTCTTACTTCTACGGACTGCAAGTCCCACCTGAGACTCTTCCTCACTGCTGCTACTACTACTATCTGTTACGGGGTCCAGGTCCTCATTAGAACCTTGTGTGTCTACCTCGTGCCTAGAGCTTTCACCACTGTCAGGACGTGGGTCCCCCACCGGGCAACCCGCATCGTCCTCATCATCACCATCATAGGTGTCTGTCCCATCTGAGCCATCAGCTACCCTTGGGGCTGCCCGCAAATGCATACGGTGTATTACCTTTGAGGCCCCATCTCCTTCCTCAGGAACAATCCTATACACACTTCCCTCCTCATTCAACACATGGGATACCACATATATATCCTCATACCAGTTGTCCTGGATTTTATTCCTTCCCTTTCCATGAAGGTTTCGCACTAATACACGTTGACCAACGTCCAATGCTTTTCCTCTCGCTTTCTTATCATACAGAAGCTTCCTACTAAATGACACTTACTCTCAAAATTACCGTTTGCAACTCTCCAGGCATTCTCTAATACTTCTCTGTGTAGTGTCACCCAATCATCACACGAGTCCTCCTCCTCTGCTTGTGCTAACAACATATCTATCCGAAGCTTGGGATCAGTCCCGAAGATCAAAGTGTGAGGGGAGAACCCAGTGGTTGAGTTAGGAGTCTTATTATAGATTGCAGTTACCATTCCTAGATGCTTTGCCCAATGTTTCTTTTGATTGACTGACAATGTTCGCAACAATTGGTGCATTGTGCGGTGAAACCTCTCGCACTGTCCGTTTCCAGCTGGATGGTATGGAGTAGTCCTAGATTTCTTTATTCCCCAGGTCTTGCACAGGTCTTTCAGTAATGCACTCTGAAATTGGGCTCCCTGATCAGTGTGAATTTTCCCAGGAACATCATATTTGGTAAATATCTCATCAACCAGGATCTTTGCTACAGTCGCTGTCTTCTGATCCCGTGTGGCGAATGCCCAGGTATACTTAGAAAACACATCTGTCACCACCAGCACATTTTCTCTGCCGTCACTTGAAGGTTCTAGCACTGTAAAATCCACCGCCACAATGTCAAAGGGTCTACTGGCTGTCAGTGGCTTCATTTGCATGCGTACCTCTGGGATAACTGCTTTTGCTACAATGCACAGGTGGCAGTCCCTACAGTATTCAAAGATATCCTGATCCATTCTAGTGATCAATCTAGTGGTGCGTTCAATGCCCTGATGACACCATGTCGTCATGCAAAAGTTTCATTACCTCCCCCTTCAAGGTAGTAGGCAAAACTAGTTGTTTTAGCTCCTTCTGGCCTGGCCTTTCCCATTTCCTAAACAGCAATCTGTTACAAATGAGCAATCTCTCTCTCTGTTTCCATAGGCTGTTAAAATCCTGGCCCTTTCTCAGCTGCTGTAATTCACTTTCTCCTAGCTGCCTTTCTAGGCCCTTTCGGCACGATGAAATGTTACTGTCCTGCTCCTGCAATTGCTCCAAACCTTCCTGAGATATGCTGGGAAGCCACATTAACTGTCCAGTCACCTGAGGGCTCTCTGCTCCTTCCTCAGCTGGGCATGGGGTCTCATTATCCTCACCACTAAGGGAACTCTCCTCCCCGAAAGCATCTATGGCCATAGCTTCAACCCTTTCGGAGGAGTCATCTGCCTCAGGTTTTGGCTCATGGCTCTTTCTGGATAATCCATCTGCATTCCCATTGGCTTTCCCTGCCCGATATTCCAGATGATAATCAAACCGGGCTAAATCAGCCACCCATCTCTGTTCTACTGCCCCAGGCTTTGCCTTGTCCAAGTAAGTCAAAGGATTGTTGTCACTTAGGACAGTAAACTTGCTGCCTGCCAGATAGTCTTTGAATTTCTCCGTGATGGCCCACTTCAAAGCTAGCAGCTCTAACTTCATGCTACTGTAATTCTTCATATTTCTCTCCGACCCCTTCAAGCCCCTATTGGCATAGGCAAAAGGGTGTTTTCTGCCCTCTACCTCTTGTGACAAGACAGCTCCTAGCCCCTGAAAACTGGCATCGATCTCTAGGAAAAATGGCTTGCTAAAATAAGCACAAATCAAAATGGGTGCCCTGACTAACTTGCCCTTTAGTTGGTTGAATGCATCGTCATGCACCTGGGCCCACCTCGAGCAGATGGACTGGTTTTGGGGCGGTGGCACCTGAAGTTAAGGCTGTTAATGGGGTAGCTAATTTTGAAAATCCAGGCACAAACCGTCGGTAAAAAGAGGCAAACCCAAGGAAGGAACGTAACTCCTTAATAGTGGTGGGAACCTGCCACTGCTTAACAGCCTCAATCTTACCTTCTGTGACACTACATATCCAAGATAGGCAACCTTCCTCTGAAACAGGTTGCATTTGGATGGTTTCAGTTTCAAGTTATGTCCCTTTAGCCTAGAGAGCACCATTTCCAGCCATTCTATGTGCTCATCAAGTGTCTTTGAGAATATCATGAGGTCATCTAGGTACACCAACAGGGTTGAAAATATCTCACTGCCAAAAATGCTCTCCATGACTCGCTGAAATGTTCCGGGAGCATTACATAATCCCATTGGCATGCGTTTATGCTCAAACAGCCCGAATGGTGTACAGAAAGCAGTCTTTTGGATGTCCTTGTCATCCATCTCTATCTGATAATATCCTGAGGCTAGATCGAATGTTGAAAACCACTTTGCTCCTACCAAAGCATCAAGAGACTCATCAATTCTTGGGAGTGGAAAAGTATCCTTAGGAGTGTCTTTGTTCAGTTTCCTATAGTCGACACACAAACGCAGTGACATATCTCGTTTCTTCACCAGAACAATCGGGGCTGCATATGGACTAGTGCTTTTCTATATGACCCCCTGCTCCAACAGCTGGTTGATATGGTCCCTAACCATTTGGATTTGAGTGGGGGGAATCCGTCTGAAAGGCTGCCTAATGGGAGTCTCATCTACGAGAGGGATGGTATGCTTGATTATCCCAGTGCATCCTAACTTTCCCTTGCTGTCCAGAAAAACATTGCGGTACTTCCGCAACACACTCCAAAGTCTCTCTTGTGTGCTACTGGGTATTTGTTTTAGGTCAATCTTCAGCCCTATTTGCCTTAGATCTTCTGGCATCTGCCCATCAGCTGGACATTCTGTCCCCCATTCAACACTGTTTGAGCTCACCTCTGCTGTTTCTTGTTGAGGACACAGATCGGCCCCACGAGCCACTCCAACATGCCAGTTTCGCTTTAGCCACATGCAAGAATTACCCACATTGGCCACAGTGGCAACCCCTTTACCGTACCTAATGGTAGTGTATGAAGGGATAAGAAGGAGTTTGGGAGGGAGCCACCCTACCCCCGCCTGCATTGGCTCAATCAAGACTTCAAGTTTGGGACATCTCCGTAAGCTTCGGATGTAAATACTGACTGCCTGGCGGCAGTTTGCAGGGATTCTTGTTGGTTTCCACCTAGTAGAGGAGGCAAACCCCACGTGGTCTTTCTGCTGCCATCGATGGATGCTCTCAATCTCTTGGAAGCACTTAGAAAAAAATCTGTTTCCCTTTATAATACTACAGTCAACATATTGGGGACCAAAATCCTTCACTAGAACTTCTCGACATTGTCGAAGTACATTCATCTCTATCAACCCGGGGGCCTGACTAGCAGAGCTCTGCTCCCCCTTCCTCACGAGAACCCCGACCTGCTCTATTTTATATTCAAGAATCTCAACATCCATCAACATGTAGCCCAGGTATGGTATTGACCCACCATTAGCGGCTTTCAACACGAGACCCTACGGGGATTGTAATCCAACTCCCCTAGATTCAAAATATCTACGATAAACTGTCTCTGAGACAAGAGACACCTCACTACCTGAATCCAGAAGAGATGTAACCAAGACTACTCCTATCTTAACTGCAGTGACAGGGGTTTTCCCCACCAGCCTGTCCTTATGCCACTCTCTGTGTGACCAGCCCACTTGTTCTACCCCTACTGGTGGGCTTCCCAAAGCAAGGGTTGGCCATTTCCCTATTCTCTAGCAATTTCCGACACTCCCGTGGTCTTGACTCCATTTCTTGGCTGCTGAGAGGCCCACCTTGGTGGACCTCCTCTACCTCGACCTTGGTTCCGGTGCCAACAGGTGGCCGCCCTGTGCCCCCACTGTCCACATATATAGCACTCTCCCTGGAACGGAAGTGGCCTTCCCTCGTTAAAATGTTTAACTTCCGGTGACCCCTTAATTTGGACTAGGTCTGTCTTCACCGCCTGAATATCTACTCGTAATTCAGCAAGCATCTTCTCCACCCCACTCTCGTGAGGTACACTTCCATGGGAGTTTAATGTTTCTCTCACTTCCTTAACCATGGGCGAACATTCGTTTATAGCTGTAACCACACCCTTAGATGGGTTCTTTTCCTTAATTGTCTGCTTTGTCGTCTTCTTTGACTCTTCTGCAGCTACCTGTACCAATTCCTCATAAGACATTCCAGGCTGGCCACGCAAATACCAACGTAAGCCACTCTGCATCCCTTGATCCCTTAAGCCCTTAAGAAAAACCTCTTTCAAAGTATCCGACCTACTGACGACTTGCGTTGGGGCTACGTTAACTATCTCCTCATGCAGCGTCTCAAGAGCATGTGAATAGGTCCACACATTTTCCAATACACCCTGAGTCCTCTGATAAAGTCTAAAATGGAGTTCCCCCAGCGTCAGGTTTTCTCCATAAGTATCCTTTAAAACTGCGAGAACCCCTTCACTATCACAACTGTCACTCCAAGCCAGTTTTTCTACCCTTTCCTGAGCAGGACCAGTGAGAAATTTAAGAATATAGTTGACTGACCCTCTACCCTTGTAGCCAAGCAACCTTATGTTACGCTTGGCCTCAGCTATCCACTCACCTACATTAATTTGGTCTGAATTATCAGGAGTCCCCGAAAAAGTCCTGAGCTTCATCTCATGGGCTACCACCTGAGGGAAAATATCAACACTGTCCTCTTTGTGCATAGGCTCACACCTCTGTTCAGACTGTGAGACGCCAGTTTCCATCTTAACACTCTTAGTGGGACTGCTCACCCACTGTTCCATCTGGTTTGTGAGTCTTTGCACTTGATTGCATAAGGGTAGGATACTCTGATGACACAATTCACTTATCTCCGAGCTTCTCAAGTCGATCAAATTCTCCTCTGGAGCGTGATGTGGGGATGGGTAACTCATGCTTGGCTGCTTCTAGATTCGTCCTCCTCTGTGTAGGTAACTGCTTCACCAGTCCACGCTCTCTCCTCCGCTGTCGATCCTCAGGAGGCGGTGGTGCGTGCTCCTCCCCAGGTGATTTCGGCTATAGTAACTACTGCCTGGGTGCTGCTTGTTCTTTGCTCTATGAGGGACAATCTCTACTTACTCATGCAAGCAATTGCATACCCCTTATCTCCACCAAGTGTAGCAAAGCACAAAGCAGGTGTTACCGCCACAGTAAGATAAGCTAGAAGAGAGAGAGAAAGAGAGGGATAACCATAATAAGATAAACTAGGCGAGAGAGAGAGAGAGAGAGAGAGAGAGGGGGTGAAATAAGAGATATAGTGTTGACAACGAATTTGCTGACCAATCTGCTGAGGTGTTTCAATACGAAAACATATGGCCCTCGCCTCCGGGCTGAGATTGCCCTCGAGGGTAGTCTACTGATTTCTACGGGACAGACAACACGTTGGTTCAGACCACTAGACCCTAAAACGTGAGTGATCGTGAAGTATTAGAATCTGCTAAGAAACTCTAAATAACTTTAATAAGTATATTTATGTACTGTAATTTGATCATATTATACCAATTGTCTCCTGTATCAATAGTTATAACATGCGAGTTATATTTAAGATGTTAACAGGCTATGTACTGTATATTGATTGTATTATTCATAATATGTGTCCTGAGATAACAGCATTTGTTATATGAGAAATGTTCTTTAACAGGTTTTGACCGAATTATATGATACGCGTCAACGTTGAGGGTTTATTTCTCCAGCAACAAACCAACAACGCTCCTATGAGCGTTAACAGCAGGGATAGGACACACACTTGTAGTTTTCTCTCATTTATTTACTCTAGAAATCTCCCGAGAAGGAAAAGGCTGGGACCTAGATCAGACATAACTAGTTATTACACATTATTACGTTATACTTACAAAACAAGCGTCAACTGTTGTTTTATTCACATATTTGTAACACACAATCGTAGGAATTAAACAATAAATAATAAACCCAACCCACCAGCATAACACAGGGGAGTGGCTGTTGTCGACTCACTCCAGGGTGAATATCTGTAGAGCAAAGCTAGAATTAGCCTTATTCTGGCTTACAGACTACCTCCACGAGATCATCACATTCTTCATATAACATTTATTATGCTCAATCTATCAAACACACTCTAACAGAGCAAGAAACACGTGGAACACACCTGTTACTGGACCCACCCGACGCGTCTTTGGGATGTAAACAACGCCATTGCGTCTCCCCCCCCCCCCAACGCTGGGATGCATATTCGTTCTAGCGCGGATTCACAAAATATCTTTACGTTTTCCCCCTCCGGAGCTTACAAAAATACATATCCATATCAATAATATTCTAAATCACCAAATAGTTGTCTCTGGAGTTCCTCATACCACATCTATATACATATATATATATATATATATATATATATATATATATATATATATATATATATATATATATATATATATATATATATATATATATATATAATGAGAATTAGAAACAAGGTATATATACACACCTCTGTATATATACACCTTATTTTGTACCTTTAGTCTGTACTCTGAAGATGTGAACACCTTATCTCAGCATATACTAGATCACGCACCTACAGTGATTTACTTGCATATATATATATATATATATATATATATATATATATATATATATATATATATATATATATATATATATATATATATATATATCATTAGGCCAATAAAGCACGCGGACTTCTACATACAATCAACACCTCAACCCGCCAGATTCGAACTCACGGCCCACGAGCCCATGACTGTGACCGGGGAATGCTACCTGGTCCAGAGGTAGCTTCAATGCTGTGCCACACATCCTCAGAGGCAAGGCATTTGCCAGGGCTGTCCGTGGGCATCTTCTTGTCAGTGCTGCTATCCACATGCTCCTTGTGCCAAAGGTCTTTAAACTGTGTTACCAAAACAAAGCAGATGTTATAGATGCACCAAATGATGATTCAGTCTCTGTAGATGATGATTTGAGAAGCAGTTCACCTGAGCAAAGCAAGCTCCTCCAGACACACTGAAAAAAGCCCAGAGACTTTATGGTGACCTGATGGTTGGAATAATCACATTGGAATATGTAGAGAAATCGGCCACATTTGAACAGATACAGAATCAGCTTGATATGGCCAAAGAAAAATTAAAAAAATCACGGACCTCCAAGCTTTGGTTACAATACTTAGAAATTATTTCTATTCTCCTAGCATTCAACAGGGCTGAATGCACAGGAAATTGGATACTGCATCTGACCGTGATGCGAAAGATGTTGCCATTCATAGCAGCTTCTGGTCGTAGCCATTACACCAAATCATCTTTATTGTATCTGCAAAATCGATCATCTATAGGAAGAGCATCCAGAAGTCTATCAACATTTCCTACAAGGATTCCATGTGGTCAGAAGATCAGATAGGTTCTGGACTGGGCTATCTCCTGACCTTGTCATAGAACAAGTATTGATGCGAAGCCTCAAGCCAACAGGTGGACCGACTCGTGGGTGAGGTATGGGTGAGACACAACGTCTGGTATGGCTGCTTTCAAACAGCGTTACATCTGAAGTAAACTTAGCAATTCAAGAGATTATTTGCAGTCACCTATGAAAGTAATGACAAGGGATGTGTCTGATACTCACAAGATAGTTAGCTTCTTGACTTCAAGGAATCCCTTCACAGATAATCACGAACTGTACAGTTTGGTTACTGGGGTGTCAGCAGATAGGTCCGTTAATGCTGATCAAGCGTCAGATGTTGGTAATAAAGTCCTTCAAAACATGATTTGGAAAATGTAACACAACACTCTTTCAAACGTAAAGAACAAGTGATCCCTCTCAGCAGCAAGAATGCTGTAAAAAATCAAAAGATGATATCATCATCGATCCCCGGCTCTTGTTCCAAAGACATGTTACTGTAGGCTCACAAATGACAATCTAGCCGAAGCACTTGAATTTGAACTCTGCAGTTATCCACCCGCACTCTTTGAGAACAGGATAACTCCAAGATTCGCAACAAATTCTGCATTGGCTGATGTACTGTGGAAGATGATGCCACCTGATATGCCCACTCCATCAAGTTATGTCCAGTATGTACTGGATGGCGGTGTATTGCTCTGTCATGGTTTTGGTATGAATCCGTGGTAGTAGGAGTAGGAGTGGATTATATTATATAAAGATAATATTATGTCGTATTTCTTATTTCTTACCGTAGAGTTCGATACCTTCACACTGGTTACTTACAGGAGATTATGGCGTATCTACGTAGAAGTTCACTCCACCACTCGACATTCCATGATTTATACTTGATAAATGATGATTTAATGAATTCATTTAATTTTCAACATCCATCTAAGTTATTGGTTATACTATGACATAACCAATCAGTCATTACCTTCAGTAATAATAAGATAGGATCACAGATACGGGCAGATAATTGCACTTACATTTATTTGTCAAACTTCCATACAATGATTTACAATTTGTATGGATATATGGTTCACTCACGTTCACGCTGTAATAAAATTAATCTTCTAAAACAGGGAATTTCCAACTTGGGGACACATGTGATTACTCTACTGTGGTATGACTTAACAGAGCCTTAATTCTTCAAGTGATACATTTACTGCCAGCCTGGATTGCTTTTGTTGCAACCAGGCTTCATCACAAGAACTTCTTCCCACGGCCATAACAACAAAAAGGTACTCTTGGGTTACCACACATAGTCTCGCGTCACTGACAGTCACTGGACGGTTGTCGCGGCAAGTAGAACTGGTAAGCGTGACTTGAATTAACCATTAGGTGCAATAGACCAGCCTGGATTGCTTTTGTCGCAACCAGGCTTCCACACGTGATATTTCCACGGGGATAACAAACCTAGGTTAACACACTTAGTCTCGTGTCGATCACGGTCACGGTAGACGGGTGTCGTGCAGGAGAACTCTGTAAGCGTGAATTAATTAACCATTTACTGTAGGTTTGATAGGCCAGCCTGGATTGCTCTTGTCGCAACCAGGCATCCACACGTGATATTTCCACAGGGATAACAACCTAGGTTAACACGCTTAGTCTCGTGTCGACGACGGTTCACAGGACGGAGTGGCGGTGGAGGACTCTGTGTGGTGTGGTGTCCCGCCCCCTTTCAGGAGGGAGAGGATGGAGACGACGTCTTAACTAACCCATGGCTCAGGGGATACTACTCAAAATGAGGTTTTTGGGTGTGAAGCGATGAACAGTACAACACTGTTTCACTGCCCACCCCCCTAAAGGCTGGCTAACATACACTAATTGAAAAATACATGTCCCAGTTATGCCTCGCCGGGCGTCTTATCTCTGGTAAAACAAACTTTGGAGTTGGTTGCGTGGGTAAGCCTAACGCAACCCATGACATGCTCCATAGATTAATGTGGAGTCAGGGAATGACATATGATGATCTCTGTCAAGCCTGCACATGGTATGTCTCATCTCATTGTGGCAGAGTCATAGTCGTATTTGACGGATATCCTTAGGGACCATCAACTAAAGATGTGACTCATCTAAGACGAGACACGAAGTACGTTGGTGTTAGTGTAAAAGTATGTGGTTTCATGGTGTTCCAAGGGAATAAAGAGGATTTCCTCTACAGTGTAGTCAAAAACAGAACTTCATCTACCTGTTAGCTGATCATTTGACTCAATCAGGTTATTGTGATAAACATGCCAAAGCTGATTCTGTCTTGGTTGTCGTTCAGAATGCCGTTGCTACTGCTCACAAGAATCCTACTAAGTCTACAATCGTGGTTGCTGATGACAGATATTCTAATTGTGTTGTGGTGGCATATGACACCAGGAACTCCATCCATATATTTCAGACCTGAATCTCGTCAAGGCAGCAAGAGAGCCTCAAGATGCTGGAATATGGAAGTAATGCGAACAATGCTTGGTTCAGAAGTCTGTGTTAACATTTTGTTTGTGCATGCTATTCTAGGGTGTGACACCACATCTTCTTTGTATGGTGTGGGCAAGAAGATAGGTCTCAAGTTAATTCACACAACTAAGGTATTCCTAGAGCAAGCACAGGTGTTCTCTAAACGTGACAGTACACAGGCAGATATTATAAAAGCTGGGGAAAGTGCATTAGTTCATATCTACAAAGGTCTCCAAGGTTACACATAGAATTTTCTTAGGTTAGAACAATTCTACCAAAGGCTAGGCAGTAGTACATCATTTGTGCAACTTGAAGGTCTGCCACCTTTATCAGCTGCTGCAGCATATCACGGTTTGCGTGTATATTTTCAAGTTCGTGAGTGGATGGGTAATGCAACTAGTATGTCACCAGAAGATTGGGGATGGTACAGACAAGGTGACAAGTTTCTTCCAGTTCTCACAGACAGACAATCAGGTTTCACATATTTGCTTGAAGCAGTCAGATGTAACTACAAAACTAAATGTAATACTAGACAGTGTACATACTGCAAGAATGGACTCAATTGCTCCACATGCTGTGGCCACTGCAAAGGCGTTTATACTAACATGTCACAGTCAGATGATGAGGATGTTGATGAACGAGTAATCAACTCCTAAGATTTTCTCACTTACTTATGGTATACACGTAATTATTATTATGATTCAATGTCATATAGCAGCCTAATTATCATGTTATGTTACATGATTATGTTCCATACAGTTCATAGTTTTCCACAGTAAGGCATTTTGATATTTTGTTAAGCAAATGACTGAAATTTTTCTTGATTCACAACGCCTGATTCGCAACGAACACTAACACTCCCGCGCGCTCACTCCAATTTGACACAGGTCCGCGGGCGGACAGCGCCCCTGAATGCAATGAACATTAACACTCTCGCCCAATCGTCCGAACTATTTTGCCACAGCTTTTTTTAGTTTAACACATTTGTTGACAAAGCTTGTAGTACAATTTGCCTATTCTGAGTAATTCAGTCAGGTCTTGACACTGAGGGTGGTATCACTTCTCACTGCCACGCAGGACAGAGGTTCACACACAAAGAAATACATCATATTCATTAACAATATATATAGGTCAGATTCGTGTGGGTGATGTCACTGTTCGCTGCCATGCAGGACAGAGGTTCGTACGCAAAGAAATACATCATATTCATTAGCAGTACAGTATATATAGGTCAGAGTCATGTGGATGATGTCACTGTTCACTGCCATGCAAGACAGTACTGCCTATACATTGGAAGTCATATTCTAATTGAAGACTAATCAGTGTGGGCTAGCAATTTTGGGATAAACAGCAAGAGTGACCTCAAGCACCCCTAATTCAATGTAGTAATTACAGAGTTCATGATACAATGAGCCAGGTGGCCTGAAGTCTTTGACAGTGTCACATTCAATAACATAGTGTTCAAGTGTATGCTTTAAAGGTTTTTCACAAAGTTTACATGCTGAGTGTTCCGGTATGGGTACTAGGGTGTGTCATACGGAGGCGACTTTTTTTTTTTGGAGTTTGAAAAATCGGCCCATGGTATTAATGATGTAGTTCTATGTGCAGAATCATGTGATATCTTCAGATTTGAAAAGTTTTTATTTTTTGCTCGGTAAATTTTTAACTTGAAATCTTATGAAAATTCAGTATTCCCACCCTTTTACCAACACCACTAAATAGCTTATTTAAAGTTAAGTAAATGTATCAGGTTAATTTATTAGGATGAAAATGATCCAGAATAGTGAAACGAATGATCTTGACACATTTATTAAATTTAATATTCCTTTAGAAAACAAAATCATCAAATACAAAAACCGGTTTTACTACTACGACCCGGTGTTGCTGCACACCATAGAGAACATGTCTTTCTTGCTTCTGTTTCTACTCATCACCTCCCTGCTGACCACCTGAGCTCGGATGTAGCCTTCCCTCCTCTCCTGGCTGTACACGTGACTGCTGGCCTCGCTCACTTGCTGTACACAACGCTCTATACTCTGGGTGTGCGAGGGCCAGGCAGGGACATGCATGGGGTTGTCCAGGAAAGCTCTGACTTGAACATTGGTGAGGCTGCAGGTAAGAGGGGGCTCACTGCCAGCCTGGATGTTATTCAGATCTATGAGATCAGTGAGGTCTTGGCACCTAGATTGACTTCAGGAGTCTTCCTGACCCTGAAGGAATCGTCACCAACTGATTCGTCATGCCCAGATCCTCTCATAAGTCTCATATCCAAGATCTTTTTGACTGCCACTCTTCTCTCCTCCTCATCCTTACTGCAGAGCATTGTCTGCAGAACTGCCTCGGGATGAGCATACCAGGAAGATCTCCTCACAGTCTGCTCCACAATCTGAACAACCTTCCTTGGCTGACTCCTCAGGAGCTCAAGCTGGAAGAAAACATGCCTCGGACCTTCGGAGAACGATGACTTGACCTTGGTGTTGAACCAATTTGGCAAGTAGACACTCACGATGAATTGGACAATAAGTCTCAGGTTGTGAAGCTGGTTCCCTTTCAGTTTATGATGAGCGACCCAAATTCTGCAGAACCTGAGAGCCGTTGTGAGCCACCTAGAATGTGAGACTGGACCTATCTGCAGGTAAAGCAAGTCTATCAGGCATGACCCAGTTTTGATGGCACTGCAAATCATGTAACCATAGTACTGGTCAATTACTCAGGTCGTCAATGACAGTATGTGCAAGCTCAACGAGTGGAGGGCCAACTGTGATTTTTTCAAAGCTCGGATTTATTTCTAACTCAGTGGCAGAGTCCAGCATCTTGCCAAGAGGACCAGACCATCTGTTGTTTGAAAGAGTCTTGCCATCCAGCTCCTGGATCAGATGTCTGAGTGGCAACTCGTTGGTGTGGAGGTCACAAACAATCCAGACCAGCTTCCTCCCAATCTTCCGCTCTATCCACTGTATGACCCCCCTTGCCACCCTGTGTTCGTGTTGGTGCTGTCCCCTCCAATGGCCTGCAGGGTCTGGTCTACGTTCCTCTCTCTGAGCCAGTTCACAATGTTATCTGCCACTATCTCAGCTGGTTTCCTGATGTCATCTTTCTCTGGAGTGAAATGCCACAAATACTTCCCTCCTGGTTCACTGCAGCAGGAGTAGTGTTCCTCCTTCACCATGGCAGGGAACAACTTGTCAGAATCTCCAACTTTCATGAACACTTTAGTGTCATCCCTTCTCCCATCAAAGAATAAACAATTGATTCCATTTTCTCTTATCCCCTTATCAAACTCCTCTTCTAGGTTACTGACAAGTTTCTCCTGAGCTCTCCTTACTTTGTTATGATATATCACCAGGTGAACATCATCAGGTGTTATCAAACCACCGTCAATCCAGGCAGCTGTTGCTATCTCTGCAGTTTCTCTGAGACCAGTGTGGTGTCGCATGCTGGCCAGAGCTATGCTCGGGATATCTTTCCTATTTCGAATCTTATGCCTGGAAGGTTTGGGATCATTATTTTCTGGGTTAGGGACAAAGTCACCATTCTCCTGGTCAGCACTCGGATCAGCCATGGGGAAGTCATTAAACTCTGAATCAGCTTGACTCCAATCATCGGCCTTTTTTACCTCACCCTGGGCCTTCTCAAGTCTCTTTTCCTCGGCAACTCTTCTCCTCTTCTGTCTCTCTGTGGCAGCCTCCTGTCTCTTGGACTCCGGAATATCTTGGCTAGAAATCATGAGAGCCCCTATACTGCCAGTCTTCTCTCTCTGTGCTTTGACAAATGCCAGTTCGATCACAGGAATCTTCAGTTCACGCTTGCAAATACAGGAGATGTGGGCCTCGGATTTACAGTCACGATCGCATCAAACTCAGGACAGAGAACAATTGGGCACTTGCAAGTAATTATGTCAAATAACTGGTCCAGTTGCTTGGCAAAGCTGTCCTTAACTGCAAGTTTTCCTCTCCCAAGAGAGATATCTCTTGCCTTTTCCCAACTGGCTAGCAGTCTCACTAATCTTCTTCTGACTTGTTATGACTGGAGGCTTGAACGAGCGTTAGCCAGAGTGTACTGTGCCAAGACAGCTTTGGTCAATGGTCATATCACTGGCAATGTCTTTGTTTGTGTAAGTTCTTTGGTTCTTTTCACTGATTTGCCTGATTAAAACACCGTATCTCAAAGCATCTCTCAATGTAGGCAACTCCGACTTCAGGAGCTCTCTCCCAGACCCAAGATAGTGACTGAGATGGCTGGATTTTTGGTTCCTCGTCCTGACACAAGCAGCCATCGCAAATATTATCAACTTATAAATGCATCAGAATCTGAAACAGAAAAAAATATTGTTAGTTGGGTTGTTAAAGAATGAAGGCAGAAAGCAATGTTCACTATTTAATTGTAATGCACTAATGCAGCTGTACGTTAGATTTTCGATAAATTTCACGCTAAAATTTACCTAGAAAAGGTTGCAAAATATTGAAACTGAAATTATTTTCTGTTTATATACACTAAAATCTACCAAAAAAGTGATGGGCCAATAGTTTTAGCTGATCTTCCCTCCTATGACACACCCTAAATTGGGTACAGCGTTACTAACGTGCCAGATGTGTCTGTATCCTAGCCTAATTCTGGCCACGACTACATCACATTATCTGGTTCTGTCTTAGGCTGGCCATACCGGTACCTCTCGTCACAAAATTTGTCATATTTACTAATGCTACAACTGCCAGGTCTCTCAGCATTTCTCAGTTCCTCTAGATCAGAGTTCATGAATCTGACTTGAATGTTTTTAAGTACAACATTGGACAGGCCAAGGTCACGGTCAAAATTTTCTTTCTTACATGCCTCATCGGCCAGTCTATCAGCACAGTCATGATACCTAATTCCAACATGGGACGGAATCCACACAAATTCGATACGAGTTGTTCTCATTGGCAGTTATCACACTTCTTTTAATATCACATACAACTTTAGACATAGAACCTGACGGACTGTTCATTGATTTCAAAGCACTTTGAGAGTCACAGAATATCACCCCTCCTCCATGTTTTTTTTAAGGTAGTCTGTAGCTAAGTAGATTCCAGTTAGTTTAGTTTGTATTGTGCTGGCCCAGTTGTTAAGCCTTTGCTTGTTTGAAACTATCGCTCTTTTTGCTCAGCTCATTGAGGCGTCGTGGTGTTAACACGTTGATACAATGTAGAAGCAGCGAGCGTCACAGGGTCCCTCAGATCGGCTTCTTCCGACGATGGTAAGATCCTTTTCCGCAGCTTCAATGATTATTCTCATCCATCGGCTTCACAAAGCTCCGGCCAACGTTTTGACTTTAAATGCCAAATGCTTCGACAATTAGATGACGTCACATCTTAAGGGTGAGAGAAACTCACAACGTTGATATGGTTGATATGGTCAAAACCTGTAAAGAATGAGACACTCGTTAACTACTGATTACATTCCATTTCATGTATACATTATACGTGAGTTAGTAAGTACATTATTCTCTATGTATTATTATCCAAGTGCTTTA
The DNA here is from genome assembly GCF_018991925.1 of Homarus americanus. Taxonomy (NCBI): domain Eukaryota; kingdom Metazoa; phylum Arthropoda; class Malacostraca; order Decapoda; family Nephropidae; genus Homarus; species Homarus americanus. The sequence goes on along the minus strand of NW_024748502.1, from coordinate 5,311,056 downwards.
CAATATTTCACCACAACACAAACAACCACTGAATCACTGTTCTTTCACTAAAGTGTGCTGGCTTAAGGCTCCACTTAACTCCTAGTATCGTTCCAAGTAATTCCTGATTGTAGGGGGTTGGATGGGTACTGCCCGTGCCAGTGCCAGCTAGAGGCATTTGACCAACACCCCCACACATCTGGCGAGGTCACAGGTCGGGGGATCAGTTGAGGTCCTATCTAGAGCCGAGATTATGGCGCCTTCGTCTCCTCGCTCAGTACACAACAACACTTTCTTATTAGTCTTATCACCCTCCCATAATTGCAATAACACTGCCAACGAGGGCGGCGAGAACAAAATTGATAAAATGAGACTGAAAATTGTTACAAAAAAATGGGAATCACAAAAACCAGAAGAAAAATAATATCTTCAAATAAAGGGGTTTGTGTTTCATTGAAATAAGTAAATAATGTTAAATTATCTGACGCTAGATTGAGTTTGCTGGTAGCAATATTAACATTAAGGAATAAAGATATCAGATCTGAAGTTAAACTAAAATTTTAGACAAAAAAAATATATGGGCTGGCAAGGTTATGACTGCACTACTGGTGAGTTCACAATAGCCTAAAGCCATAGACTAAAATAATAACCTTGAACTACGAAGTGCTTACCACCATCCTGGCAGAGTAAAATGACACTGGGTTGGTCAAGAAAAAATCACACGGTATGAAGATGTGCATGAAACACCATATTTGTGGAACTAGGAGTATAAACACATTGTGTAGATGCTGTGCGAGCAGTCGTTTGTATGAGTGCCAATTCGCATATTCCTTTTGCAGCAGGAATAAATGCGAATGCTTAGGCCGGACATACTGACAAATATAGATTTGACAATTTACATTGTGATGTCACCTTAGGAACAGCCATTACTAAAACAAATGAGAAGTGATCAGGCACTACTAATGTTCAATTTCTTTATCCAGGGTCACAAGAGTGCCATTACATATATTGGGAAAGGTTCCATTTGTCATGCGGTGCAAACAATGGACTTTGAATAACAATAGAAATACAGAATAGGGTAGAATTGCTTCTAGTTTAAGGAGAAAAAAATCATAATATTGCAGCAGCCTCAGGATGACTAATGACTAACTGGAATATGGGACAGTGCATCAGCCACGACATTCAACTTTCCTTTCACATGTTTAATAATCAAATCATAATCCTGTAACAATAGATTCCACCTTGTCAAACGTTGGTTTACATTTTTCATCTTGTGCAAAAGTACAAGGAATCCTAGGTAACCGTGATCGTGCGGGTCCACCTGGGAAGGGAGTCGCAATCCTGAATCCCCACCCCCTAATTAGGTACACTAGCTCACGTCTATAAGTGAGCATTCATTAACACTAGGGAAGTAGGCTCCCCTGACGGGGCTTCCGGGACAGAGTTGAGGGAACCACTCTTCGACCACTCGACCAACAAGTGGCGGTGGGGGGGTATTGTAATTCCTATGACAAACTTCTGTCCTGGAATAGGTAGGTCTCCAACCTCAAACCACGCAACGGTGGCCTGTCCTCCACTTACTCTCTGGAATGAGGGCACACCGGGTACGGATACGCTCCCATGAAGGTGGCGTGACTGACGAGAGAAAAGCAGAACTAGCAAGACTCCTCAGTGCAACCCTCCTACTCATCAAAATAGCCAACCTCATCACGACCAAGGACTCCTTCATTGCCCTGTACCTGACTGCGAATAATGTAGACTTACTCTTATCGAGCGAGAGCACAAGGAAACTCAAGTCTGCAAAATTTAAAGTTGCAGTCCCTCCACAACTCCGAGCAAGGAAGTCAATTGTGGTCAAACGACTAGATAAAGCGATCACCGAAGAAGCAAGTGAACAGCAATTGGTATCTGACATAGAACACAGAAACGAATGGGCCAAGGTGGAGGAAGTGGTCAAGCTGCCCAGACTGCCATCCATGCTCAAAATAAGATTCACAGAAATAGCCATGGCCCAAAGAGCGATCCAGGAAGAACTTTGTCTCTCCTATTACCATGTCAGCAGCAGCCAGGTGGAGCAGGAGGAATTCTTCCCCCTTACTCCATGCTGGAACTGCTACCAATATTCACACACGGCTACAGACTGCCCTAACAAGGACACCAAGCACTGCACAGAATGCGGGAACAAGGGGCACACCTCTAGAGAGTGCAAAAACAAAGATACCCCCAATGAATAAACTGCGAAGGAGATCACAGAACACGGTCTACTCGCTGCCCCATACGAAAAGCAATAGTTAACCAAAAGAGAGAGAAGGAGAGGGAGAAGATGCGGGAACAGCAAAACAGGACATATTCAGCTGTGACAAAACTAACCAGAGAAACGACAAAGATCCTCGAAAAAGTCGTCACACCACCCCCCGCAAAGCAACCTATTTTGCTTCAACTTGGAAATAATCTTTCCATAAAAATAATGACCTTCATAATCCACGCCCACATCAGGAATATAGCCAGACCTGGAACTTTTGCCAAGGCAGCAAGGGACATGTTCGCCGCCAACAACCTGCCAGACACGGAATTCCCAAACGATGTGCCTTCTACCGAAATTTTCAACTTAATATACAAACCAGAGAGCACTATAACTCAAAAACCATCAACTCAAGACCAGACTATCTCAGACATACAACCCGAGCCAGTAAGCGAGGAAGAAACGATGGATGACGAAAGCGAAGATGAAACCACCACAATAACAAGCCCCCAGAGTCAACACCCGAAAAAAGAATCAAGCAGGAACTATGGCACCACCTTCTCCCAGAGAGACCACGGAGAACAGAGACCTAGGGTATGAAACTGGTATTCGATTTTACTCCACTACAGCTCCCCCCATAGTCTCAATAGAAAGACTGTTGGCAGAAATAAGGCAAGGCAAGATAAAATGCACATACTCAGACAAAAACCTAGATGACACACATATTGCAACACTAATCAAGAAAGGAAGAATAATCTCAAGACACAACAGAATAGAGAGAGTTGATCAGACAACATATAGAAAGATGCGCCTGGGCCTGCTGACGGACAGGAGGGGGTCAGGAGAACACCGGTCAGCAAAAGCGGCGCAAACCAGCTCTAGGCACCAGCCTTCATAATAAACAAGCTTAAAATAATCCAACATTATGTCTTAGCATGGATCCCACTGAGAGCAAGTGAATTATATAACACATGCCGTAACATAGAGCCAGATATTATCCTCATAAATTCGCACGGTAAGAAAAACTCAGAAAAAATTAAAATATTTAATTCCACAGTCTACCAAAAAAAAAAAATCAAGACACACAACATGATGGAATTGCCATAGCCATCAAACGAAACATACAACACAAGATACACGACTCATTTCAAGAAAACTTTCTGGCGATCGAAATTAACTGCCCTACAGGACCTATTATAATCAGCACCTGTTACCTCCCTCCAAGAAGACCCATATTCCCACTAGCAGACATGCTCAAACTGCTGAGAAGAAATATACCAGCATATTATTTTCTGGGTGATCTAAATGCACGACACCGCGTCTTGGGGCACCAGGATAACAACGCCGTAGGCAAGATTTTAAACACATTACTGAGTCACGGCAACGCAATACACCTTGGCCCGGAATTCCCCACATACATCAGAGCAGGTCAAATCGGACATCCAGACATAGTACTAACAAACCAGCATCACCATCTTAACCTGCAAATGGAACCCGGCCCAATAACCACCAGTGACCATCTCCCTATCGTAGCCACACTCTCCACGTCGCCAATACAGATCCCTGCCAGGATGAGATACAGCTACAGCCGGTCCAACTGGGAGGAATTCCAAAAGGAGTTAAGCGATCACCAAATCACCCAACTAAACAACAAACACGCTTCCCAAATAGACAACACACTGGAGATATGGTACGGAAACGTGATCCAAGCAATGGAACACCACATACCCACGACCACTCACCGTACATTACCACACCCTCAATACTCACATCAATCAAGAATTCTACAGGCACAATTCAGTAATTTATTCAGATTAATCATAGAACAAGGATGGACGCCAGAATACAGATGACAATATTACACCATACACGAACAACAAAGACACATGTCCAAAGAAGCATACGTGAATAACTGGGAGAAACTAATAGCAGACACAGAATCAATTTACCACAAACCGAAAGAATTCTGGCGGAAAATTAAACACCTAATGGGAATCTCCAGCAACGAATCAAACTACATTCTAAACAGCAACCAAATCAAATTAACTGAACCCAAAGAACAAGAACCTGAATTCAGGAAATATTGGAGCAAATTTTTTCAAATAAGCCAGAAAGTCAACCTGAACTTCTGTATGAACACCGAGCAACAAGTAACCAATCACATGACACACACAACCTACATCTGGCAACCAAGTCCCAACATAGACATAAACACTCTTGACGATTTTTCTACACTGATCAAACCAATCACTTCAGAGGAAATTCAAAAAACAATAAACAGTTTCAAGAACAAGGCCCCGGGCATCAGTAAAATAAACAAACCCATACTCCAGCATCTACCAATCAACATGATACTGTAGGAATTCGTGGTATAATGTTGTCTAGCACTCAGGATGGATGGAAACTCTGGTGGTTTTCTTGTATAATATAAGTTATATGATAGACAGTCTGGTGCTGGAGGTGCCGTGTGGTGAGGAGCTGCTCAGTAGAGACGTTCGGTGAGTAGCGTGATGAAGGAGGTAGAAGTGCAGGAGCTTCGTTAGAGAAGATGTTGCCTGTTGCTGGCCTCCTGGTTGAATGAATGCTGACAGCGTGGAGCTTGCTGGAGGAGGTGTTGCTTGTTCAAGAAGAGAGACCAGAATGAATCTCGATGATGATGATAATGAAGTAAAGTGGCAAATGACTTTGCACTGGGAAAGGAGAGGAGAGAGAGAGAGACAGAGCTTATATACCCAGCAGCCGTGAGTCCTCTATGAGTCATGTTGGGAAAACCCGAGAAAGTCGCCGGTTCCTGGTTCCGTTGCTAAGATACGGTAACATCTGTTGTCGCCGCTCGCTTGGTTGCTAGGATACGGCGGCGCATCGGAATACGGATACGCAGTTGTAGGGGAGACGTCCACTACAATACTCCAACTCAGAAACATTTTTAATGCATCACTTGCCTCTGGTTACTTCCCAAGGAAATTTAAAACAGCAAGCATCAGACTTATACCAAAACAAGGAAAATCGCCCACTCAAGTATCAAATTACAGATCAATCTCTCTTATAGAAACACCGGGAAAAGTCCTAGAAAAAATAATTAACCACCGACTGAGAATACACCTCGAACTTGAAGAGAAATACAACCCCAGGCAGCACGGATTTAGAAAACACAGAGGAACCCATACAGCCTTACCCCTAATTTACGAAAACATAGCAAATGCAATGCACAACAGGGATCAATGTAACTTAGTATTAAGGGACGTAGCAAAAGCATTCGACAAGGTCTGGCACCTAGGGCTCAAATGCAAAATTACCACCCAAGAACTTCCCAACAACTTTACTTCCTTTCTTTGTAACTTCCTTGACAATAGAGAGGCCAAAATTATCATTGGTAACCACATAGGCCCAAGGATCAAGTTATACAGTGGAGTACCACAGGGAAGTAACCTCTCGCCCACACTCTACATAATATACACGGCGGACATGCCACATCCTACACACGGAGAATACGTAGCTTATGCTGATGACGTCACCCAAATCATCCGACAACCAGGCAAGGGCAAACAGATGATGGCACGAAAAACAGCCCACGCCATCGAGCAAATCAACGAATGTGAAAAAAAAGTGGAAAATACAACCAATACACAGAAACTAAAGATTATACACATTGCCAAAATAAACCCAGCACCAATCACAGTCAACAACGTACCTATACAATACTCCAACAAAGGCAAAATTCTGGGACTCACAATACCAAGAACAGGCATAGCAAAAGACATAACACAACGCAAAAAGCTTGCCCAATCACAACTCACGAAACTACGAAGATTTTGCAAAATGAACACCAAAATTCAACTACATCTATTCAAAGCACTTGTCCGCCCCCACCTAGAGTATCCACCAATACCACTTAGCACGATCAGCAAAACCAGCCAACTGAAACTTCAATCAGTACAAAACAAAGCTATCCGCAGAGCATCAAAACAAACTCTCCCGCCATACACCACCAAAATACAAGAACTTCACGAATTATACAATATGGAACCACTGAACACACATACACACAGCCAAGCCCAGAGAATATGGAGCAAACTTGAAGAGTTGGAGGACCCATTATTCTCCCTGTTAAAAGAAGAAGGAACTACTAAAACACACAGCTGGTGGCCCAAGAGCTTCATGCTAACATAGAAGAACAAGACCCACTTTACACATATATGTGAACAAATAACACCACCATCTAACAAACATAAATTAACACCCATTTCACTAATGAATACCTAGCTAGCTTAGCTCCTCCCCCCCCCTCCACCTGCCTCCCTTGAGCGGGCGGGTGTCTGCTGCATGCGGCCACCACCCCAACATATCAACTCGTCTCAGCTAGGTGGGCAGCCCACCTGCTATCTCCCCCTCCTGCTATACTTCCCGTTTATATGCTTTACTTCTCTCTCTCTACTCTCCTTTCCCAGTCTAAAGTCATCTGCCACTTTACTTCATTATCATCATCATCATATTGAAGTACATTCTACCCAACTCTGCAGAACCAGGAAGACCTCCAAACAAGCTCCTCACCAACCAGCTCCCTCAGCACGCTCCTCACCCACCAGGACCTCTGAGCAAGCTTCTCACCACACGGCAACTCCCTAGCACTGCACTGTACATACAATATATACAGAAAACGCATTGTGAGTTTCTATCTCACCTCAATCCTGAGTGTGAGATATCTACTTGTACGTACGTATGTGAGCCCATACAAAGAGAATTGACAACTGGCAACATACAGTACAACACAATTGGTGACCCCTGGAGCTGTGAACACCACACTCTGTCTCTCTGCTGCCGTGCCCCTGGAGCTGTGAACACCACACTTTCTCTCTCTGCTGCCGTGCCCCTGGAGCTGTGAGGACCGCCCTGTCTACTACCATGGACGACAAACGGATCTCTCTACCAACCTTCAACCACAACATCGAGGACTGGTTAATTCAAGTTGAGGCAGCCCTCACCGGCCCAGCAGCTAATGACGAGCAAAAGTACGTCGCCCTGCTCTGTTCCATGCCCACGGAAGTCGCCACGCAAGTCTCAGAGATCATTACCAACCCTCCAACTGACAACAAGTTCGGTGCCCTGAGATATGCTCTGAAGACGCCTTACCAGGGGTCCCACACCAGTCTTCTCCAAACCCTAGCATGTCTCTCCTTCGGCAACTCCACGCCTGCACGTCTCTGGGACGAGATGTGTAGACTGAACTCCCGGCACACGAACAGGCTTCCCGACACTGTCCTGCGTCAGCTTCACGCACAGAAGCTCCCTACACAAGTTCGCATCGCCCTGTCCGCAGTAGATTACACTACGGCACCAGATACCTACGCAACCTCGGCAGACAGAGTATTCTTTGAGTGCCATGCTGCATCCCTCGCCGCCCCGGACAACCCTACGGCCACACCATTACTTACCTCCGATTTTGCCAACCAGATCAACACTCCGCAGTCGAGCGACACCTCACAAGACATCAGAGGTCTGCTGCAGTCCCTACACCGCAGGATGGACACCATTGAGCAGTTCTGCTCCTCTACGCCTGCTGCTGGGCCTGTTCCTGCCCCACGCACCGCGTCCCACAAACCCCGACGTCTTTATCCTGCCCGGACACCGCCGCCAGCTTTTAGGACAGTGGACCTACCCTCTGCTGGTGCCACAAACGCTTCGGTGCTAATGCTAGAAACTGTGAGCCCTCCTGCAACTACACGGCGAAGCGACATCGACGGAGACTGGTAGGCGCCATAACCTCCACCACTATCAAGCAGCACATCACACGCCTTACTTCTGACCTTGACCACTTCACTACTGCTGCCCATCACGGCCTACTACAAACACTACGTCAGGCGGTTTCTGCATTCAAGGCTACTGTAGGTTATGCATATAAGCTACTGTGCCGAGTAGCAACCCTGTATATAAGCTACTGTGCCGAGTAGCAACCCTGTATATAAGCTACTGTGCCGAGTAGCATTTATATATATCATCACGTGGCAACACTGCACGTTATGTGGCAACATTGCCCCGAGGCTGCCATATGGCAAGGCAGCCTCAGTCTGACTGTGTGAGCCATGCATGGCACACGCGAGTCACCACTTGTATTTCTCTCATCCATAATAAACGGACTCAGTGTTACCCAGTGTTTCCCTACCCATCACTGCATTCCTCAGGGAACACTAGTAATCACCAGCTACTGCCCCACGCCAGCCTTCCCACCGCCCTGAACACATTCATCCCGCACCTCCTCCGCCAGTCGGCCCACCATTACCCCTTGCAGCACCACCTTGCCCATAACATTTCTGGGCACCCTCTTGTCTTCCTCAGGTACCTACTGCTCCTGACGACCCCGCAGCTGGCCCTAGCGACCCAGACACCCCACCCGGCGCCACTGAGGACTGTGTACCTGCAGCGAGAGAAGCACCACATTCCTCACCTGTACAACCTTCTCTAACCCACAACCCTCCTTCTCCCTCTGCTTCTCCCACAGATCTTATGTCTCTAGACAGGGTCGTCTCCCATAGTGGCCGGCTCATCCACACCCCCGCCCGTTATGTCTCACATGTGGGATACAACCCTGCCGACAACAAGTCTCCTGAAGCGCTCGGAGGGGAGGGGGAGTATTGTAGTGGATACTCTCCCCTACAACTGACAAGCCTAGCCGCATTCCATAGCGGCGGCGTTCATCCAAAGCCTAGTCGTCTAGAGTCGCGTCAAGTTTCTCTGACAAGTCTAGACAGAGGGGTTCGACACCGGCGACGCTCACATCTGGTCTTACTTCCGGTGGCTGAGTATATAAGCTATCAGTCTCGCCATTGAAGTACATTCTACCCTACTCTATTGAACCAGCAAAACCTGCAAACAAGCTCCTCACCAACCAGCTCCCTCAGCATGCTCCTCACCCAACAGGACCTCTGAGCAAGCTTTTCACCACACGGCAACTCCCTAGCACTGCACTGTACATACAATATATACAGAAAACGCATTGTGAGTTTCTATCTCACCTCAATCCTGAGTGTGAGATATCTACTTGTACGTACGTATGTGAGCCCATACAAAGAGAATTGACAACTGGCCACATACAGTACGCCACAGTACTTTCCCAATATCATTTCAACAAGTCCATCTTAGTTACAAATTTAGTATCTCCTATCTTGTCAATTCAATCATCCACTCTTGGAATAGGATACGAGTCAGCTTTGGTTACATTATTTACTTTTCTGTAATCAGTACAAAATCTATATTAAATACCATCAGGTTTAGTCACCAATACACACGGTGAACTCCAAGGACTGTTACTTCTTTCAATCATGTAATTTTCAAGCATATAATGTTGTAGTGGACGTCTCCCCTACAAACTAACTGCGTAGCAGCCCACCACCTGCTATCACATTCCAATGTGCCGCCTTCCCTAGCAACCAACCAGATGTTACCGTATCTTAGCAACGAAACTATTCACCGGCTACTTCTCGGGTTTTCCCACCATGACTCATAGCGGCTGCTGCGGGGTATATAAGCTCTGTCTCTCCCTTGAGATTCAGTCTGACCAATCTATCTGAACAAGCAACACCTCCTCCTCTGCCGCTGCCTGGCGACCCTCGCCTCTCCTCCGCCTGCCTGGCGGTCCTCGCTCCCGCCAGCGAGCATGTCCTTCTCTGAGCTTCCTCACCAACCAACTCTCATTCTGCCCATTTTGCTGAACAAGCAACATCTCCTCCAGCAAGCTCCACGCTGTTAACATTTCATTCAACCAGGAGGCCAGCAACAGGCAACATCTTCTCTAACGAAGCTCCTCCACATCTACCTCCTTCAACAAGCTACTCACCTCACGTCTCTACCAAGCAGCCCCTCACCACACGGCATCTCCAGCACCAGACTGTCTATCATATAACTTATATATATATTATACAAGAAAACCACATTAGAGTTTCCTTCCATCCTGAGTGCTAGACAACATTAATATCTCGATACCCCTACAATGGTGACCCCCGGAGATTAGCACTCACACAGGATGGAGGAGACACTGATCACGCTCCCAGTCTTCAAGCAGACACCGGCTCCTCTTCCTGCCTCACGCACCACATTCTGACGACCCCAGCCCACCTGTCCTGCCTCAGACGCCGACCCCGGCCCAGCAGTACCTGCCGTGAGGGAAGCACACAACATCCATCGCCTCCACACCCCCTCTTTTCTCCCTCAGGTACTCCCTACTAATGTCCTGCACCCTGCTGCTGTCGTGGACCCAGCTGCTGTCACGAGCCCTAACCTGCTTCTGCTGACCCAGCCCTTGCTCCTGATCCAGGCCCACACACACCCCAGCAGGCGCATCTGACGACCCTGTACCTGTCGTGAGGGAAGCACAACATCCATCGCCTCCACACACCCTTTTTCTCCCTTCTCCCACAGATAGTGTGTATCTAGACAGTTGTATTTCAGCGATCGGCTCATCACGCCATCGCCGTTGTCTCACATGAGGCATGCACCGCCCGGTCTTCCTCACATGTGCTAAGCAACTCTACAAACAACAAGTCTCCTACACCGCCTGGAGGGGAGGGGGAGTATTGTAGTGGACGTCTCCCCTACAAACTAACTGCGTAGCAGCCCACCACCTGCTATCACATTCCAATGTGCCGCCTTCCCTAGCAACCAACCAGATGTTACCGTATCTTAGCAACGAAACTATTCACCGGCTACTTCTCGGGTTTTCCCACCATGACTCATAGCGGCTGCTGCGGGGTATATAAGCTCTGTCTCTCCCTTGAGATTCAGTCTGACCAATCTATCTGAACAAGCAACACCTCCTCCTCTGCCGCTGCCTGGCGACCCTCGCCTCTCCTCCGCCTGCCTGGCGGTCCTCGCTCCCGCCAGCGAGCATGTCCTTCTCTGAGCTTCCTCACCAACCAACTCTCATTCTGCCCATTTTGCTGAACAAGCAACATCTCCTCCAGCAAGCTCCACGCTGTTAACATTTCATTCAACCAGGAGGCCAGCAACAGGCAACATCTTCTCTAACGAAGCTCCTGCACATCTACCTCCTTCAACAAGCTACTCACCGCACGTCTCTACCAAGCAGCCCCTCACCACACGGCATCTCCAGCACCAGACTGTCTATCATATAACTTATATATATTATACAAGAAAACCACATTAGAGTTTCCTTCCATCCTGAGTGCTAGACAACATTAATATCTCGATACCCCTACAATGGTGACCCCCGGAGATTAGCACTCACACAGGATGGAGGAGACACTGATCACGCTCCCAGTCTTCAAGCAGACACCGGCTCCTCTTCCTGCCTCACGCACCACATTCTGACGACCCCAGCCCACCTGTCCTGCCTCAGACGCCGACCCCGGCCCAGCAGTACCTGCCGTGAGGGAAGCACACAACATCCATCGCCTCCACACCCCCTCTTTTCTCCCTCAGGTACTCCCTACTAATGTCCTGCACCCTGCTGCTGTCGTGGACCCAGCTGCTGTCACGAGCCCTAACCGGCTTCTGCTGACCCAGCCCTTGCTCCTGATCCAGGCCCACACACACCCCAGCAGGCGCATCTGACGACCCTGTACCTGTCGTGAGGGAAGCACAACATCCATTGCCTCCACACACCCTTTTTCTCCCTTCTCCCACAGATAGTGTGTATCTAGACAGTTGTATTTCAGCGATCGGCTCATCACGCCATCGCCGTTGTCTCACATGAGGCATGCACCGCCCGGTCTTCCTCACATGTGCTAAGCAACTCTACAAACAACAAGTCTCCTACACCGCCTGGAGGGGAGGGGGAGTATTGTAGTGGACGTCTCCCCTACAAACTAACTGCGTAGCAGCCCACCACCTGCTATCACATTCCAATGTGCCGCCTTCCCTAGCAACCAACCAGATGTTACCGTATCTTAGCAACGAAACTATTCACCGGCTACTTCTCGGGTTTTCCCACCATGACTCATAGCGGCTGCTGCGGGGTATATAAGCTCTGTCTCTCCCTTGAGATTCAGTCTGACCAATCTATCTGAACAAGCAACACCTCCTCCTCTGCCGCTGCCTGGCGACCCTCGCCTCTCCTCCGCCTGCCTGGCGGTCCTCGCTCCCGCCAGCGAGCATGTCCTTCTCTGAGCTTCCTCACCAACCAACTCTCATTCTGCCCATTTTGCTGAACAAGCAACATCTCCTCCAGCAAGCTCCACGCTGTTAACATTTCATTCAACCAGGAGGCCAGCAACAGGCAACATCTTCTCTAACGAAGCTCCTCCACATCTACCTCCTTCAACAAGCTACTCACCTCACGTCTCTACCAAGCAGCCCCTCACCACACGGCATCTCCAGCACCAGACTGTCTATCATATAACTTATATATATATTATACAAGAAAACCACATTAGAGTTTCCTTCCATCCTGAGTGCTAGACAACATTAATATCTCGATACCCCTACAATGTACTTCTTTTAACATTTTCTCTCATCTTAGGATTCACTCTATATGGGTGTTGCTTAATGGGTGTTGTATTTTCAACCTCAACATCATGCTGTAATACCTCAGTTCTCCTAGGACTATGAGAAAACAAAGGCCTAAACTCAAGTACAATTTGATTTCTCTTCTCAGTTCCTAAATGATCAAGTTTCTTTTCTAAATTATTCAACACACCTGAATTATTTAACAGTTTATTTTCACATTTCCCCAACTTCATATCTTCACTTTTATCTATCATCTTTTCATCATCAGACCTGACACAGACAATTCACCTTGTTAATCACATCATTTTCTGTAGTTTATCATAATATGGTTTTATCAGGATTTTACAAAAGGAAAAACATGTACCATGGTTTTCTGAGGAATAACAAACAACCGTTCGAGATTGACACCTCTTTACTATAAAAATATAACAAAACTCTGACACCACTCAATAAACACGAAATAACAATTACGGGAGTCAAACAATTAAGAGAATCAACAATTAATGGAATCAATAAATTAATTGGAGTCAACAATTAATGGACTCAAATAGTTAATGGAATCAAACAATCAATGGGAGTCAGCAATTAATGGAATCAAACAATTAATGGAATCAAACAATCGATGGGAGTCGGCAATTAACGGAATCAAACAATCAATGGTAGTCAGCAATTAATGGAATCAAACAATTAAGAGAATCAAACAATGAACAGATATTTCCTACGGCAACGGCCCTGGGGAAGGTCCATTCAGCTCCTCACACGAGCGACAGCGGTGACCCATGTTTTGATACAGCAGGAGAATCACCGGGGCACTGACGGTGGAGAGGAACTGGCGAGGACGTTGCAGCAGCAGTAGTCTTTGGGGTAGGTGTCCAGAGATTGACAGTCGAGAGGTGAAGGTCTGGGGACACAGCCCACGAGTCCAGAGCCTTTGATGAGAGCACCACCAGAATTTGGAAGAGCAGCGGGGTAGGTGTGTCTGGTTTGAAATCTGGGTAATGTCTGCCGGTGACACTGGTAGCAGAGACCTCCTCACGTCCGTCCTACCACCCCCCCTCCCCCCAAGTGGAGGTCGCACCAGCAAACGAGCGAGTGAGCGGCGGTAATGAGCAGGAAGATCGTTACCGCCCTTACACTGGAGTATTTACATTATAGTTCAATTCTCCCACTCTTATTTCAATCACCCAGGAACCACAAAATCTGGCTTTCAATGGATTTCCTGCCTGTGGTGTACAGCGCACATCAATGTCATTCCTAAAAACCCACTTTAATTCATATTACGCTACATAACATTCAAATCCACAGCGCTTGTAGAATCTCAGGAAAGACGTGTTTTTCCCATCAGCTTTACACTCAGGATCACTCCCAGTAAGTCCCGCCTTCACCTTCGAACACAGTTGTCACTACGTTTATTCCACTCTCTACTGGCAAACGCAATCTTCAATCAGTCTGTGTAAATCAACTTTAGTAATTCGCCAGACCTTTGTCAACTGAGGGTCATCCCTGAATGAGTAACAGTTAGATTGTTTGTAATTTCTGTCATTACGTGAGTAGCGATCGCTGGCAACCCAGGGGTATATAAACCAGTGCGAGGCGGGAGGAGTAAACCG
>NW_024748502.1:5253640-5296667 GCF_018991925.1 Homarus americanus | reverse complement strand
GAAGTGGCCTTCCCACACTCAAAGTGTGGAGAGATGTGTGAAAATGGTCACAGAAGCAACGGGCCATGTTTACAGCCACGAGAGGCGAGAAGGTTACATCAAAGCACAAATAGCAAGCAGACTACTGATGACAAGAAACCAAAGCAAAGAGAGTATGAAGGCATTGGTTACTTTCAAATAGACTACGGAAAATAAAATATAATAATTTGAAACTTGAAACAGTAACATGTGTGCAAACGCTGGTTATGTTATAAATTCACAAATATGTACATTTAAAAATCCATTTGATGTAGGTAGGACTTATTATAAAAAAAAATTTATGCCAGAATATTGTTTTGCATGCTTAAAGACTACAATAAATTGCTACCAAATTACTCGATTTTCAATTTAGCCAGTTCACCCCCTAAATTGACACACCCTAGTCCTCTAATCGAGAATAACAAAGGCCTTTGATCGAGCTTAACAAAGGCCCCTGTTCGAGTATAACAAAGGCCTCTAAAAGAGTATAACAAAGGCCACTGATCGAGTATAACAAAGTCCCATGATCCAGTATAACAAAGTCCTCTTATCGAATATAACAAAGTCCCGTGATCGAGTATAACAAAGGCCCCTGATCGAGTATAACAAAGTCCCCTGATCGAGTATTACAGAGTCCCCTGATCGAGTATAACAAAGTCCCCTGATCGAGTATAACAAAGTACCCTGATCGGGTATAACAAGGGCCCCTGATCGAGTATAACAAAGGCCCATCATCGAGTATAACAAAGTCCCATGGTCGAGTATAACAAAGTCCCCTCATCGAATATAACAAAGTCCCCTGATCGAGTATTACAAAGTCCCCTGATCGAGGAGAACAAAGTCCCCTGATCGAGTATATAACAAACTCCCCTGATCGAGTATAACAAAGTCTCTCATCGAGTTTAACAAAAGTCCTTCAACTAAGAATAACAAAGTCCCCTGATCAAGAATAATAATGCCCCCGATCAAGTATAACAAAGGCCCCTGATTAAGTATAAAGACCCTGGCCGAGTATAACAAAAGTCCCTCAATCGAGTATAACAAAGGCCCTGATCGAGTATAACAAAAGGCCCCTGATCGAGTATAACAAAGTCCCCTGATCGAGTATAACAAAGTTCTGATCGAGTAAAACAAAGTTCCTTGATCGAGTATAACAAACTCTCATCGAGTATAACAGTCCCCTGATCGAGCATAAGCCCCTGATCGAGTAAACAAAGTTCCTTTGATCGAGTATAACAAACTCCCTCATTGAGTATAACAAAGTCCCTGATCGGGTATAAATAAAGGCCCCTCATCGAGAATAACAAAGTCCCATGGTCGAGTATAACAAAGTCCCCTCATCGAATATAACAAAGTCCCCTGATCGAGTATAACAAAGTCCCCTGATCGAGGAGAACAAAGTCCCCTGATCGAGTGTAACTAAGTCCCGTGCACGATTATATCAAAGGCTACTGATCGAGTATAACAAAGTTTTCTGATCGAGAAAAACAAAGCTCCCTGATCGAGTATAACAAAGTCCCCTGATCGAGTATAACAAAGCCCCCTGATGGGTTATAACAAAGTCCCCCTGATCGAGAATAACAAAGTCCTCTGATCGAGTATAACAAAGCCCCCTGATCAAGTATAACAATGGCCCCTGATCGAGTATAACAAAGACCGCTGGCCGAGTATAACAAAGTCCCCTGATCGAGTATAACAAAGGCGCCTGATCGAGTATAACAAAGGCCCCTGATCGAGTATAACAAAGTCCCCTGATCGAGTATACCAAAGCCCCCTGATCGAGTAAAACAAAGTCCCCTGATCGAGTATAAAGAACTCCCCTGATCGAGTATAACAAAGTCTTCTCATCGAGTTAAACAAAGTCCTCTAATCGAGAATAACAAAGGCCTTTGATCGAGTTTAACAAAGGCCCCTGTTCGAGTATAACAAAGGCCTCTAAAAAGTATAACAAAGGCCACTGATAGAGTATAACAAAGTCCCCTGATCGAGTATTACAGAGTCCCTTGATCGAGTATAACAGAGTCCCCTCATCGAGTATAACAAAGGCCCCTCATCGAGTATAACAAAGTCCTATGATCGAGTATAACAAAGTCTTTCATCGAATATAACAAAGTCCCCTTATCGAATATAACAAAGTCCCCTGATCGAGTACAACAAAGTCCCGTGATCGAGTATAACAATGGCACCTGATCGAGTATGACAAAGTCCCCTGATCGAGTATAACAGAGTCCCCTGGTCGAGTATAACAAACTGCCCTAATCGAGTGTAACAAAAGTTCCTGGTCGAGTATAACAAAGGCCCTGATCGAATATACCAGCGTTTGAACGAGTATAACAAAGGCCCTGATCGAGTATGGATGCCCTAATCGAGTATAACAAAGCCCCCTGATCGAGTATAACAGTCCCCTATCGAGAATAACAAAGTCCCCTGATCGAGTATAACAAAAACTCATCAAGTATAACAAAGGCCCTGATCGAGTATAACAAAGTCCCCGGATCGAATATAAAAAAGGCCCCTGATCGAGTATAACAAAGTCCCCTGATCGAGTATAACAAAGCCCCCGATCGAGTAAAACAATGTCCCCTGATCGAGTATAAAAAACTCCCCTCATCGAGTATAACAAAGTCTCCTCATCGAGTTTAACAAAGTCCGCAAATCGAGAATAACAAAGGCCTTTGATCGAGTTTAACAAAGGCCCCTGTTCGAGTATAAGAAAGGCCTCAAAAGGAGTATAACAAAGGCCACTGGTCGAGTATAACAAAGTCCCCTGATCGAGTATTACAGAGCCCCTAATCGAGTATAACAAAGTCCTCTGCACGATTATAACAAAGACCCCTCATCGAGAATAACAAAGTTTCCTGATCGAGTAAAACAAAGCCCCCTGATCGAGTATAACAAAGTCCCCTGATCAAGTATAACAAAGTCCCCTGATTGAGTATAACAAAGGCTCCTGATCGAGTTTAACAAAAGCCCCTGATCGAGTATAACAAAGTCCCCAGGTCGAGTATAACAAAGGCCACTGATCGAATATAACAAAGGCGCCTGAACGAGTATAACAAAGGCCCCTAATCGAGTATAACAAAGTTCCCTGATCGAGTATAACAAAGCCCCTTGATCGAGTATAACAAAGTTCCCTGATCGAGTATAACAAAGCCCCCTGATCGAGTAAAACAAAGTCCCCTGATCGAGTATAACAAACTCCCCAGATCGAGTATAACAAAGTCTCCTCATCGAGTTTAACAAAGTCCTCTAATCGAGAATAACAAAGTCCCCTGATCGAGTATAACAAAGCCCCCTGATCAAGTATAACGAAGGCCCCTGATCGAGTTTAACAAAGACCCCTGGCCGAGAAAAACAAAGTCCCCTGATCGAGTATAACAAAGGCAACTGATCGAGTATAACAAAGGCCCCTGATCGAGTATAACAAAGTCCCCGGATCGAGTATAACAAAGCCCCCTGATCGAGTAAAACAAAGTCCCCTGATCGAGTATAACAAACTCCCCTCATCGAGTATAACAAAGTCTCCTCATCGAGTTTAACAAAGTCCTCTAATCGAGAATAACAAAGGCCATTGATCGAGTTTAACAAAGGCCCCTGTTCGAGTATAACAAAGGCCTCTAAAAGAGTATAACAAAGGCCACTGATCGAGTATAACAAAGTCCCCTGATCGAGTATTACAGAGTCCCCTGATCGAGTATAACAGAGTCCCCTCATCGAGTATAACAAAGGCCCCTCATCGAGTATAACAAAGTCCAATGATCCAGTATAACAAAGTCCCCTTATCGAATATAACAAAGTTCCCTGATCGATTATAACAATGGCCCCTCATCGAGTATAACAAAGTCCCCTGATCGAGTATTACAGAGTCCCCTGATCGAGTATAACAAAGTCCCCTGATCGAGTATAACAAAGTCCCCTGATCGGGTATAACAAGGGCCCCTAATCGAGTATAACAAAGGCCCTTCTTCGAGTATAACAAAGTCCCCTGATCGAGTATAACAAAGTCCCCTGATCGGGTATAACAAGGGGCCCTAATCGAGTATAACAAAGGCCCCTCATCGAGGAGAACAAAGTCCCCTGATCGAGTGTAACAAAGTCCTCTGCACGATTATAACAGAGGCTACTGATCGAGTATAACAAAGTTTCCTGATCGAGTATAACAAAGCCCCCAGATCGCGTATAAGAAAGTCCCCTGATCGAGTATGACAAAGCCCCCTGATGGGGTATAACAAAGTCCCCCTGATCGAGAATAACAAAGTCCCCTGATCGAGTATAACAAAGCCCCCTGATCAAGTATAACAAAGGCCCCTGATCGAGTATAACAAAGACCTTTGGCCGAGTATAACAAAGTCCCCTGATCGAATATAACAAAGGCCCCTGATCGAGTATAACAAAGGCTCCTGATCGAGTATAACAAAGTCCCCTGATCGAGTATAACAAAGCCCCCTGATCGAGTCAAACAAAGTCCCCTGATCGAGTATAAAGAACTCCCCTGATCGAGTATAACAAAGTCTCCTCATCGAGTTTAACAAAGTCCTCTAATCGAGAATAACAAAGGCCTTTGATCGAGTTTAACAAAGGCCCCTGTTCGAGTATAACAAAGGCCTCTAAAAGATTATAACAAAGACCACTGATCGAGTATAACAAAGTCCCCTGATCGAGTATTACAGAGTCCCCTGATCAAGTATAACAGAGTCCCCTCATCGAGTATAACAAAGGCCCCTCATCGAGTATAACAAAGTCCCATGATCCAGTATAACAAAATCCCTTTATCGAATATAACAGAATTACTGAGTCTCATGATTATAACAAGGCCCATGATCGAAAGTATAAACAAGAATCCCTGATCCGAGTATAAACAAGTCCCCTGATCCGGGTATAACAAAGCCCCTTGATCGAGTATAAAAGTTCCCTAATCCGAAATTATAACAAAGCCTGATCGAAGAGTATAACGAGGCGATCATCGAGTATAACAAAGTCCCATGATCCAGTATAACAAAATCCCTTTATCGAATATAACAAAGTCCCCTGATCGAGTATAACAAAGGCCCATGATCGAGTATAACAAAGTCCCCTGATCGAGTATAACAAAGTCCCCTGATCGAGTATAACAAAGCCCCCTGATCGAGTATAACAAAGGCCGATCATCGAGTATAACAAAGGCCCCTGATCGAGTATAACAAGGCCGATCATCGAGTATAACAAAAGGCCCTGATCGAGTATAACCGAAGTCCCTGATCAGGTATAACAAAAGCCCCCTGATCAAGTAAAAAGGCAAGTCCCTGATGATCGAGAATAACAAAGTCCCTGATCCGAGTATAACAAAGCCCCTGATCCAAGTATAACCAGGGCTGATCAGTAACAAGACGGCCGGGTATAACAAGAATCCCTGATCCTTGAAGTATAACCAAGGCCCTGATCGAGTATAACAAAGGCCCTGATCAGAGTATAACAAAAAGTCCCTGATCGGAGTATAACAAAAGCCCCCTGATCGAGTAAAACAAAGTCCCCTGATCGAGTATAAAGAACTCCCCTGATCGAGTATAACAAAGTCTCCTCATCGAGTTTAACAAAGTCCTCTAATCGAGAATAACAAGGGCCTTTGATCGAGTTTAACAAAGGCCCCTGTTCGAGTATAACAAAGGCCTCTAAAAGAGTATAACAAAGATCACTGATCGAGTATAACAAAGTCCCCTGATCGAGTATTACAGAGTCCCCTGATCAAGTATAACAGAGTCCCCTCATCGAGTATAACAAAGGCCCCTCATCGAGTATAACAAAGTCCCATGATCCAGTATAACAAAGTCCCTTTATCGAATATAACAAAGTCCCCTGATCGAGTATAACAAAGGGCCATGATCGAATATAACAAAGTCCCCTGATCGAGTATAACAAAGCCCATTGATCGAGTATAACAAAGTTCCCTGATCGAGTATAACAAAGCCCCCTGATCGAGTATAACAAAGGCCGATCATCGAGTATAACAAAGGCCCCTGATCGAGTATAACAAAGTCCCCTGATCGGGTATAACAAAGCCCCCTGATCGAGTAAAACAAAGTCCCCTGATCGAGTATAACAAACTCCCCTGATCGAGTATAACAAAGTCTCCTCATCGAGTTTAACAAAGTCCTCTAATCGAGAATAACAAAGTCCCTGATCGAGTATAACAAAGCCCCTAATCAAGTATAACAAAGGCCCTGATCGAGTATAACAAAGACCCCTGGCCGAGTATAACAAAGTCCCCTGATCGAGTATAACAAAGGCCCCTGATCGAGTATAACAAAGGCCCCTGATCGAGTATAACAAAGTCCTCTAATCGAGAATAACAAAGGCCATTGATCTAGTTTGTTACGAGTTGGGGATTTAGAATATAGTTAAAAGTCTACCCAGATCCCAACAGGCAACAAAAAAAACAAAACAAAGACAATCGGACTATAAAAGGGTAGACAAAGGATGCGAGTTTTTATGGTGTATAATAAAGTACCATGATTTCCTTAACAAAATAATCAGCTTCCTATAAATTACCCTTAACCATACTTAACCTAAACATTAACAGTATATACATATTTTTACAACATAAACAATTTTGAAGCAAGTGGACGTGGGGGAGGCAATACAAGATTACAAATACTTAAGTGAGGAGCTGAGATGGCTGACGAGTAAGGCTGAGTATTGTAGAAGACGGTAGGTAGTCACTGTGCCGTAGGTTTAGAGGAACTAGAACTAAAAAAATCCTAGTGACAGGGGGGAAGGAGGTTCAGAGGAAGAATAAAGGGAGGATGGAAGTGAATTTTAGAAGGAGAGAACAGGTGCAGTGGCTAAACACCGCTTGCGTGAGGGGGTAGGCAAAATGCCCTGAGGGTGCAACAATCACAATCAGGACGAGGCAGAGGGAGGGCGGGAGCAGGTCCGGGCAAGCAAAGGGCCAACGCGGGTGCTCTGGTTGTCGTCTAGCTTAGGCAGTGTTGGCAAAGCGGAGGAAGAACCGCCCCGCCACGGCGGCGGCGCAAGCCGAGAAGCGCAGGTGGACGGACGCACAGGCCACACACGAACAAATTAACAGAGAAGGTGAAAACATGGAAATTTTGCTAGTCGTAGGGTTGTTTGGAGAAAGATGAAGGTAAAGTCTTTGAGCTATGTCAAAGAGGAACAGAGCGAGTTGGAGGAAGGGTTTAGAATCTTTGAGCTTGAAATGTCAAAGTATTCATAGTAAGGAAGGATGAGCGTATCGTAGGAGAGTTTTTAGTAATAGCAGCAGACAGATTTGAGCTTTTTTGTCAAATTATGAACGGAGACGAGAATGAGATATAGGCTGAATGGTTTCAGTCTTGAGTTAGGTCGATTTTATTGAGAATTGGATGTCACAGACGTTGGGTATGTTTTGATTTGTTTCTGAGAGTTGGGGTCTTTCAGCTATGTCAGAGAGAAATGGAGAGAGTTGGAGGAAGAGTTTTGAATCTTTGAGCTTGAAATGTCAAAGTATTGTGAACGTTGATGAGAGTGAGATATAGGTTGTTTGGTTTCAGTCTTGAGTTAGGTCGATAATGTTGACAGTGGCTGGTATAGAGGTTGGGTATGTTTGATTTGGTTTTGGAGAGTTGTGGTGTTATGAGAGGCTTTGTCTGGCGGGGGTGGGGGAGTTTGTGTTTGGGGATTGGCGGGGGTGGAGGTTGTATGTTGAGTTGAGGTGAATTACTTTTTTGCTTCGGGGGGGTTGTTGTGTGAGTGTGTATGCGTTTGCGTGGAAATGTAGTAAGGGGAGAGGGGGAGGGTTAGGATAATTGATATAAGGTCAGGTATGGTTCGGTTGTCGGGAGGAGGGGGGAGGAGAGGAGAGGAGAGGGGGCTTGGCGTTCGATTGGGTTAAATTATAGTATGGAAGGATTCCTTGGGTGTGATATGATTTGTGTTTGCTAATGAATAGTTTAATGTATTGAGTCATAGGTTTTTTTTTTGGGAGGGTCGAAGGGGCTTGTTAGAAAGGTCGGGTATATTAAGTTTTTCTTTAGAGTTGAGGGTGTTGATTAGCGATTGGATGTGAGTTAGCTTTTTTTTTTAGGAGGATTGAGTAAGATTGGGTGGGTTAAGTTTTTCTTTTTGGGAGGATTGAAGGTGTTGATTAGTGATTGGATAGTGAGTTAGCATTTTTTTTTTTTTTTTGAGGATTGTGGTAGGTCGGGTGGGTTAAAGTTTTTCTTTGGGAGACCAGGATTATGTTAGTGGTTAGCAGAGTTGGGTTAGTGTGCAATCTTTCTTTCCTTTGTGTAAGGACTTCTGCAATTGCGTAGTAGGCTCTTGCAGGTATTGTGAGTTGGATTAATTATTGCATTCTTTCTTTCCTTTGGCTAGTAAAGGACTTCTGCAATTGCGTGGTAGGCTCTTGCAGGTATTGTGAGTTCTGGTCCCATTCTTGAGGGAGAGGGTTTGTGTACAGGTACATTGCACCCCTCCCCGACCTTATTGGCTAAGGGAGGCGTTCAATGTCGTCTGTAATTTGGTACCATTTTTATTGGGTACACCTCTCCGACCTTATTGGCTAAGGGAGGTGCTCATAAAACAGTGTTGGTAACATTCTTGAGGGAGAGGGCTTGCGTACAGGTACTGTGCAACTCTCCCCGACCTTATTGGCTAAGGGAAACATACATGTCATCCGAGTTAGTATGGGATGGGTAAGTTAGGTATTTGTTTTGGGAGGAGTGATAGGGTGTGGTTAGTTAATGGTAGAATGGTTATTTTTTATTTTGTGTGGGATTGCTAGTAATGGCTGGGTGTGTTAGGTTTTTATTTTGGGAGGAGTGATAGGGTTTAAGGGGGGGGTGAGTTGGGTGGTTAGTTTTTTTTTTTTTTTGTCAGGTGGTCTTGAAGTTTGAGTTGGTGGCGTGGGGTTTTAGTTGAAGGATGGTGGTCAGGCCAGGTAAGGTTAGGTTAGGTTAGGTGGGGATCGCTGGGTGTGGGCTGAGGAGAGGTTAGGTTATTAGGTTAGGTTGATTTGGATTGGTTGGGTGGGAATCGTTGGGTGAGGGTTAAGGAGAGGTTAGGTTTAATTTGGGGGGGAAATTTTTTTGGGTGTGGTTATAGGGAAGTTATTAATACAAGGGAGGTGGGAGGGGAGTGTTTGGTCTGTTTAGTATGGAGGGATTTCTGTCTCTGAATCTGCGTGGGAGTATGATGTTGTCGAAATAATCCTGCCATTGAGGGTAAGTAGTGAGGAGTGATTCTATTTGTTTGTCACCTAGTTGTCTCCAGTAGATGTTAAGTGGGGGGACGGAGCTGAGTTCATGTAGATGACTATTTCGGGTGAAGGATGACCAGTGTGTGTTATGGATGAATCTTAGTGCTTTGTTTTGAATGACTTGAAGTTTCTTGGCGCTTGATGGTGGTGCTAGCTGGAGTGTGTTAGGTGCATAAGTCAATAGTGGGCGTATGAGGGCTTTGAATAGGTGTGTTTTGGTTTTGATTGATGCGGTTCTGAATCTGTATATATTCCCGAGTGTTTTCTTTGCGATCAAAGCTTTCATATTGGTGTGTAGTGTCATGGTGAGGGTGTTGTTGAATGTGACTCCTAGGATTGTGTTTGTTCGTTTGATAGTTATAGGTGAAGGGTAGGCGATGTAGGGGTTTAGGTAAATGTGACGTGGTTGTCGTCTTTTGGTGCCGAAGTAGGTGATTTGTGCTTTGTTCGGGTTGGTTTGTATTCGCCATCGGAGTTCCCATTGTGTAACTTGTTCGAGTTCCCTGTTAGCTTTGTCTGTAAGGTGATCAAGAGTTCTGTGTCTGACTAGTTGGGTTACATCCAAATTAGCAGCAAGTTCCACAGACTAGGTCTCACGCACGGACGGACGTGTACAACTGCTTGTTGTTGTTGTTGAGATTGTCGGACCGTAGTCCGACACGGGCCTTTGCCTATAGGCGGCCCGTTTGGTGGTTCCGGCTGGGGCTCCTGAAGCAGCCAGACCGGATTGGGATTGGAGGTTGTCCTACCTGCAGATATGGAAGGATACTGCAGGTTGCAAGTGTGAGCGGACCCCCGATCAGTGGACGCTTACCACCAACCCCCACTCTCGGACGTGGTCAGTTTCGGAGTGGCGCGCCCCCCGAACTGGGGTCCGCACTTGCTGGGAGAGGATTCTTTCCAAGCTATCTGGGTGGTGGGTATCGTGTGATGACCCGGAGTAGGTGGTGAATGTGGTCTGTTTGAGCCTTTCGGGTTAGAGTGGCCGCTGGTGTTGTGTGTGTTTCTTGGGAGATTTGAGTTCTGTTTCGGAGGCTTTGTGTGACCTCGCAGTCGAGGAGATAGTGTTCAAGTGGGTTGGCTGCTGGCTCCTGACAGTAGGTGCATTCCATGACGTCATTTCCGATCATCTGCCAGGAGCATTTGTACCCTAGTCGTAGTCGATGAAGGCTAACTTGGGTTTGTCTTGGTGTTTTCTTGTCTGCAAAAGGTGGTTCCCCTTTTGTAGCCGCCAGGTACCATTTGGTTGGTTGGGAACCAGCGTTGAATGCGTGAAGGAAACTCTTTTGGATGTGGAGCTTGCTAGTCTTTCTGAGGTGATTCTTGATCTGTTGCACACTTGCTGGAACTTGAATGATTACGCTACTAGAACGTGTGGCTGCCTTGGCTGCTGCATCTGCCACGTCGTTTCCCCCGATCCCTACATGACTGGGAATCCAGTGTAAGACGACTGGGCGGTTTTGTCTTTGGAATTCCTGTAGCTGTGCGAGGATCGAGGTTATGATGTGGACGTTGTCTCTTGGTTGACTGTGTTGCAGCGCCTGCATGGCCGATTTCGAGTCCGTGTGAATTATGATGGACTTGTTGTGTTGTGTTGCAGCGTGTTGTAGGGCCTCTGTTTGTAGGGTGGAGCAGTCATTAGAAAGTCTCAATCGGTGAACATGGCCCCAAGAAACTAGAAGAGACATCCCACGGAAACAAACAGGCATCTCCTACAAATCATAGTTAAGGATACCAGGGAAGAGAAGGAAGAAATAAAAAAACGTAAGCTGGCTCAAGTGGTGCTCCGAACTGAACGAGCACACCTCCCTCGGTAAAATGTGGGCCCAGATCCGAAGGGCATCTGGGAAGGCAACACCACCACCACCAACCCATCCCAGCCCAGAAGAGGAAGCCGAGAGACTTGCAAAACTGTTCTCTGGCCGAGCAGCAACGAAAAACCTCCCGACACAGGCGGATGAGACACAACAGCGTCTGCGACAGGTCAGACTCCAGTTGATCAAAGAGGCCTGCAACAGTGAAGATGACACCGACAGACCTTTCAACCAGGAAGAACTCCAGAAGTCGCTAAAACGAAGCAAGGACACAGCACCAGGGGCCGACAGGATAACCTACTCCATGCTTTCCCATGCTGGAAAAGCCGGACACGAGGCTTTGCTACAAGTCATCAATGCTTCGTGGACAGCACAAAGACTTCCACCGGAATGGAAGAAGGCAGATATACAGCCCATTCCGAAGCCCAGAGAACCAGACAAACCGAGACCCACCTCCCTTCTCGGCTGCATAGGGAAGACGGGAGAAAGAATGACTATCAACCGACTCAAGTGGAAAGTAGGCAGCCCACACCCTCACATTTTTGCTTACACCAAGAACACCGGCACAGGCAACAACATCGCCGAGATACTCAGCACAGTGGACTCCAAACCAGCTCTGGTGGTCTTCCTCAACCTGGAGAAGGCCTTCGAACTAGCAAATCCACTGGCCATTATAACGATGCTCGCTGAAAAAGACGTCAAAGGAAGGTTGCTGGGGTGGATGCAGAACTACCTCACACAGAGAGAAGCAAGAGTACGCTTTCAGGGAGCAACCTCAAGCTACAGGGTCCATGAAAACGGAACCCCACAAGGAGGCATCCTCAGTCCAATGCTGTTCAATGTCCTGATGGAAAATCTTGTCAAACTTCCTTTCAGACAAAGAGCCAAGCTCCTATGCTATGCAGACGACTTACAGCTTATAGTAAGAGGATCAAACAGACTAGCCAACACGCAACACGCACTCCAACTTATAGAAGAGGAGTGCAACAGACTTGGACTCAAGATAAATCCAGCCAAGTCGAAAGCGATGGCCATCTGCACAGACACACCAGACAAGATGCTCTCCATACAAAAGACGCCGGTAGTCTAGACCAACACCCACCAATGTCTTGGAATCTGGTTTGACCAGAAACTCACTTTCAAGCCGCAACTCGAGTATCTCAGGCACAGGACGAAGAACAGACACAATATAATGAGGTCGCTCACCAGCACAACCACAGGAGCAAACTTTCATGTGCTCAAAGCCTACTACACGGCCGCCATCAGATCACTGGTAGATTACAGTGCTCCAGGACTCATTGGACTGAGAGAAGACCAGATAGCTAAGCAAGAAGTTATCCAAAATAATGCTCTCAGGACCATGCTCGGAGCACCCATGTGGACCAGAATTTGCAATTTGCAAATGGAAACTGAACTACCACCCCTGGCAGTACGAGTCAAGCAGGTGACAGCCGGTCTCCTCGCCAAATTCTGTAGATCAGATAAGCCCACAGCTGTCAAAACGCGAATCAGTGCCTCCCTGCAACTCGACCACAGAGAGCGAGAGGCCACCTGGTCGCACGAGGCAAGCGAGGTCATCCGACACCTGCAAGCAGAATCACTCGTCAAGAACAACCAAGACACACGAGACAATGGTTACGTAGTTCCTCCACCATGGAGCCCTCCACTAGCCACATTCAAAATTACCGACCTAGGTGATAGCAAAGCCAACCTCCGAAAGGAGGACCTCAAAAAAATAACTCTGGAAGCTGTAGCCACCAAGACATCTGCTGATGCAGCATCATACTTCACAGACGGCTCGGTGGATCCAAAACATCATACATCCGGAGCGGCCTTCTACACCCAAGGTCAGACCCTCCGATTGAGACTTTCTAATGATTGCTCCACCCTACAAACAGAGGCCCTACAACATGCTGCAACACACCACAACAAGTCCATCATAATTCACACGGACTCGAAATCGGTCATGCAGGTGCTGCAACACAGTCAACCAAGAGACAACGTCCACATCATAACCTCGGTCCTCGCACATCTACAGGAATTTCAAAGACAAAACCGCCCAGTCGTCTTACGCTGGATTCCCAGTCATGTAGGGATCGGGGGAAACGACGTGGCAGACGAAGCAACCAAGGCAGCCACACGTTCTAGTAGCGTACACATTCAAGTTCCAGCAAGTGTGCAACCGATCAAGAATCACCTCAGAAAGACTAGTAAGCTCCACATCCAAAAGAGCTTCCTTCACGCATTCAACACTGGTTCCCAATCAGCCAAATGGTACCTGGCGGCTACAAAAGGGGAACCATCTTTCGAGGACAAGAAAACACCTAGACAAACCCAAGTCAGCCTTCATTGACTACGACTAGGGTACAAGTGCTCCTGGCAGATGATCGGAAATGACGTCATGGAGTGCACCTACTGTCAGGAGCCAGCAGCCAACCCACTTGAACACTATCTCCTCGACTGCGAAGTCACACAAAGTCTCCGAAACAGAACTCAAAACTTCCAAGAAGCACACACAACACCAGCGGCCACTCTAACCCGAAAGGCCCAAACAAACCACATTCACCACCTTCTCCTGGTCATCACACGATACCCACCACCCAGATAGCTTAGAAAGTATCCTCTCCCAGCAAGTGCGGACCCCAGTTCGGGGGACGCGCCACTCCGAAACTGACCATGTCCAAGAGTGGGGGTTGGTGGTAAGTGTCCACTGATCGGGGGTCCGCTCACACTTGCAACCTGCAGTATCCTTCCATATCTGCAGGTAGGACAACCTCCAATCCCAATCCGGTCTGGCTGCTCCAGGAGCTCCAGCCGGAACCACCGAACGGGCCGCCTATAGGCAAAGGCCCGTGTCGGACTACGGCACTGGTCCTGGGGCAACGAGGAACTAGGTAGGTATAGTGAGCCTTTATTGTCAATTTATTGATTTAAGACGAGCGAGAGAGACGTAACCAATGAAAGGAAAAGGTCACAAGAGGCTTCGGAAGGAAGACAACTTCTCCGACATGGCCAATATGTCCCCAGCAATCCACCCCGTGGCAAAACCACTCACCGTCGCATTTCCGACTGTGATGAAGTACAAGATTCCCAAGGAAACCGAGTTCGACCATGCATACGAGGTAGTAGTAGCACTGGAACTAGAATACAAGAACATCAAGTTCAGTGTGAAGCCCAATCTAGTTGGAGACTTAAAACTTTCCCCCCAAGACCACAACACAGCCAAGATCCTCAGCGAGGTCACCAATCTCAACGGGAAGACGATCAAGGTAATACCATTAGACCCCAAGGAGAAAACAACCAGAATGGTCCTACTACGATATCCTCTGGAACTACCTGTAGAAGTCGTCATAAAACATTCAAAAGTGACCAAGGCAGAGCGCTGTGTTACAAGTTGGGACAAAGCACAGACAAGGCAAGTGCTAGTGGACATCAAGGGGACAGTCCCAGAGGAAGTAGACCTAGGCAACTGGGGGACTTACAAGTTGCGTCCTTTTGTCCCAGAACCACTACGATGCTACAAATGTCAGAAATTTGGACATCACCAATCCAGGTGCCACAAAAACGTGAGATGTGGCATTTGCAGCCAAAGTCACATGACAGAAATGTGTATTCAGAAACACAAGGGCGAAACCATCACGACAGCCAAGTGCCCAAATTGTGGAAAGAAACATCACGCTTGGAGCACGTCATGCCCAGAGAGGAGAGAGCGGATGAAAGTTGCAATGGCAAAAGTTCAACCACAAAACAGAACAGAAGCACCTCAGAGCACATTCATGTGGGGTCAACAGCGACAGAATACAATCAACCCAACACGCACTCCGCCCCAACTGTCAGAGGATTCCTTCCCTGCACTTCCTTCACCAGGCTACAGGACAAAATTGAAGACACCAGGACAAAATCAGTCAATGCAGAAAACCATGACAAACCAGTGGACTCCTCAACCGCAGCTCCAGAGCTGTGTAGCAGTAAAAGGACAGAACACTCCAGTATTGGTGGAGAACACCATATTGCCTGGGACACTGCAACCCCTTCAGGCGACCACCCAACTGAATACACCCCAGCCTGCCAATCTACAAGCGGCATTCACCGAAGAACAAATAAAACAGATGATCACTATTATGATAGTGACTTTTTCTACGATAATGCAGAAACAAGATACCAGCACCGAAAATATAATAAATGCAGTTATGACACAGCTCACAGAAAAGATGCAGGAAGACCAGACTCCCAAAACTCCACAACTACGAGTGGAACAGACGACGCCCCTGAGACAGATATCAGACAAGAGGAAGAACTTGCCATCCAAGAGATCACTCAAAACCGTGAAACCTCAAGCCCCTTGCAACAGATCACGAGGAATAGAACAACAAGCACAGACCGTCAGCAAACACACGATCACAGACAAGAGCGACAGCACCCTGAAGAGAGAAGAAAAAACTCCCGAGATTCCGCCTCCTGCTCCTCCCTCAGAGCAGGTGCCCAAGAAACAGCCACCATTCCTAACGGACGAGGAGGAGAGGGACTCGACCATGAACGCCGAGAGCAACTACAGCACCAGCGACGAGGAGATAATGATAGAATAGCCCCACCTCCTTGTAATCTCAAGATAACACAGTGGAATGTACAAGGCCTGTCCAACAAACGGCATACTGTACAAGCAGCAGTCTTAGCTAAAAATATTGATGTCTTCATTCTACAAGAAACCCTGATGTCCAAAGATCAACAATTCCGCTTGCCTGGATACCAACATTACTCTGTACCAAAGGGGCCCAACTCCCATGGCAGCATGATTCTCGTCAGGGCGACCATCCCCAGTTCAGAAGTAGAACCAGTTCACTGTGGGGATGGAGTAGAGGCACAAGCTGTTCGGATACACCTGGTAAACGACAGTCTTGTAGTATACAATATCTATAAACCGCCTACCAAACGACTAGAAGCCGGTGAACTACTGACACAAGC
Organism: Homarus americanus; assembly: GCF_018991925.1. Taxonomy (NCBI): domain Eukaryota; kingdom Metazoa; phylum Arthropoda; class Malacostraca; order Decapoda; family Nephropidae; genus Homarus; species Homarus americanus. The sequence continues at coordinate 5,280,641 of NW_024748502.1, read as the reverse complement.
AACACAGGAACTTGTGCTTATTGCTGGGGACTTCAATGCCCACCATCCAACGATCAATTCGACCACAAGAATGAACCTGGATGGTCGTCACTTAGTGGAACTGCTGACAGATGTTCCAGAAATAACGCTCATTAATACTGGGGAACCAACACACATACTGGGAGGAACATTGGACCTCACATTCATCTCCACTGAGCTCGTTCCAGTAGCGCAGTGGGAGATAGATGATGAACTGACCAGTGACCACTTTGCAACAACAACTACTTTGAGAATGGAACTACTCCCTCCTCCCCCACGTCCGCCACCCAGATGGAATACCAAGAAAGCAAATTGGAAATTATATCAAGATGAACTCCAAAAATGGTTTTCGAACTATGAACCAGCAGAAGATATTGACCAACTAAACCAGGACCTTACTGGTGCCATACAACACGCAGCAGAGAAAGCAATACCAAAAACAAACCCTACAAATAGACACCACAAAGACTACTGGTTCTACAATGACGAAGTCAGAGAACAGAATCACAGAATCAACACATTCAGAAGACATGTCCGACAGTACCCTTCCCCTGAGGGAGTGAAACTCTTGAGAGCTGCTGTTCAACATGCTCGTCAAATTACTCAGAAAATTAGGGAAGACAAATGGCTCGAGTGGTGCGCAACCTTTAATGCACACACCAGCCTGAGTGAACTCTGGAGAAAACTCTGGACAGCAACAGGAAAATTGCCCAGATCTCCAGCCCACCCCCAGCCACTACAGTAAGCAAATCGCTTGGCAGAGCACTTTGCAGAACGCTCGTCATCAGCTCAACTACCTCTTGAAATAAGACTTCATCTACAGCAAGTACAACTGGAGAGAGAAGTAGTAGCCAGACATGCAATTGAACAAGCTGACACCACAGACTGTCTGTTTACTATAGACGAAATCAGAAGGGCCAGGAAAACAAGCAAAGACACCGCTCCTGGCAGTGATGGTATAACCTATTCATTGCTCAGCAATGCAGGACTTGCTAGTGAACTTGCTCTCATAACAGTTATAAACGCATCATGGTCAGCAGACAAACTCCCGTCAGCTTGGAAAGGAGCAAACATTGTTCCTATTCCCAAACCCAATGATCCTCCGAATTTCAAATCAATATCACTAACAGCATGCATCGGCAAAAGCGCCGAAAGGATGGTCCTTACACGACTCCTCTGGAAAATTGGACCACTTCACCACAATATCTTTGGATTCACCAAAGGTCTCAGCACTGCACACAGTTTGGCCACTCTCCTGGGATCGATTGGTCAAAATAAGGCAATCGTAGTATTCCTTGATCTCGAGAAAGCATTTGAACTGGCAAATGCACAGGCCATTGTAACCACTCTGGCCCGGAAAGGCGTCAAAGGATACCTACTGGCTTGGATTGCTGACTATCTCCAAAACAGAACAGCAAGAGTTTCTTGTCAAGGACAAGTCTCAGGTCAGCAAAGACTGGAAAATGGCACACCACAAGGAGGAGTTCTTAGTCCAACTCTCTTCAACATCCTCATGGAAAACTTGTGTCGGCTCCCCTTTCAAGAGGGTACCAAACTGCTGTGCTATGCTAACGACTTAGCACTGATAGTAAAAGGCAGAAACCAAATCAGCAAAGTCCAAAGAGCACTCGACCTCATCAGTGAAGAATGTATGAGGCTCGGGCTCAAGATATCAATCCCCAAATCGAAAGCCATGAGGTTTGGACACAATGAGCCGGTGACACAACTTCAAATACAAGGTATTGCCCTACAATGGGTCAATGTATACAAATACCTGGGCAGCTGGATTGACAAACGCCTCAAATTTGACACTGAGATAAACTATCTAAGAGACCGAATAGGCAAGAGAGTCAACATGATGAGAGCCATGACAGGACCCAAGGTGGGTGCGGGACATGTAGTCTTAGGAACGCTATATATACACGCCATTCGATCATTAACAGACTATGCGACACCGGCTCTTAACACACTGTCTGAGGGGCAGTGGGCGAAATTAGAAGTTGCCCAGAATAATGCTATGAGAGCCATTGTTAAGGCACCTATGTGGAAAAAAATTGAAAACTTACACATGGAGACAGGTCTCACATCTCTCCAAACCAGAGCGGAACGATTAACAGCGTGCTTTGCAACAAAACTGATTACCAGGGCTCGGGAGGGTGACATCAAGAATGGACTCTTACGAGCACTGAACCTTAACAGAGATGTCTTTAACAAGAAAACAAGACTATTGTGCGTAGCTGACGCTGTAAATCGACTGAAATTGAAAGATACAATCCTCAGTAAAGGACCTGATACAATGAGTCCAAACTATAGCACCCCAGCACCGTGGGAGTCCCCGCCAGCAGTCTTCAACATTCTACAAACTGGGACAAGAAAGGCTGACTATAACCCACATGAGCTCCGACAGATAGCAGAGAGAAACATGAAGGCTCTAACACCTCACAATAGTACAGTGTATTGCACAGACGGTTCTGTAGAGACCACCAGGACGAAGGCAGGAGCAGCCTTCACTATAGAAGGAGGTAACACGTCCCTTTGGAGAACTTCAGATGGATGCTCTACTTTGCAAGTTGAGCTAGCTGCCATACTTGGAGCCCTAAGACACGCTTTCATAAACAGTCAACAAGGCATTGTAATACACACTGACTCAAAATGTGCTATTGAAGTAATACAATGCAGAGAGCCCAGAGACAACATTCATCTCATAACATCCGTTATTGGACTACTGCAAGGTTTAAAACTACAAGATCGGCAAGTTTTCATTAGCTGGGTGCCCAGTCATATCGAAATCCCAGGGAATGAACGAGCTGATGCTGCTGCCAAGGCTGCGTTAGAACAGCGAAACATTGAGATGAACATCCCGCCCAGTCAGGAGCAGATAAAGAAGACCACAATAACACGAACAGCCCAGTGGAAAATAGACAAACATAGAAGATTAACACCAATATCACGATCGGCCAGGTGGTACTATCTGGTCACGAATTATGAGAGACCACCACTCATGAAGAATATAACAAGAAGGAAAGAAGTCAACTTCCACCGACTGAGACTGGGATACCCATGCATTTGGGAAATAATTGTATCGGTACAAGCAGAGCAGCGCATGTGCAAGACCTGCGACAGCGGAGCAGAAAACACACTGCAGCACCACCTCATAGAGTGCCCTGGAACACAATTAGCTAGGAGAAACATACAACCGCCTATCACAGCAGAGAAGGTTGCCAGAAAGCTAACCATCAACCACTCTCAAGAAACCCTACAGTTTCTTACCAAGCATCCCCTCCCCACACTAGTGGTGGAGATGTGCATTTAACCAAAAAGACGCTGGTGTTTTATCCCAGCAGTGGGTGGACCAGCATTTTAGCTTAAGGTCCGTGTAGGTAATATTCCTACAAATAAATTTAAAAAAAAAAAAAAAAAAGCCATGATTGCCTACAAGTGGGACAACCTGAAGCTGGGAGTAATCTCCCACGCCGAAATTGCCCACGTGGACCAAGCAGAGCTGAGTGAGTTCCTCAAGGGAGAACTCCAAGTTGTCAAGAAGCTGTCCGACACCATTGCCCTCATCGGACACCATGCAACCTTACCCAAGGAGACTCAACTGGTGTGGGTAACTGTGCCAGTCAAGCCCTACTGCAGACCGAAACGCTGCTACAAATGCCAGCACTACGGTCACACAGTCAACAAGTGTGAGGAACAGGAGGATACCTGCTCCCTGTGCGGCAGCCCCGGACACAGCTACACTGTCTGCCCCAACACAGTGAAAAAATGCGCTGCCTGTGGCGGCCCACATTCCTCCGCAGATCGGACCTGCCCCAAATGGCAGGAGGAATGCAGGATAGCCAAGGCTCGACTCGACAAGAAACTCAGCTACAAAGAGGCCCTCCTTGCTGTACGCGCCCAAGACAAGAAGAAAACAGAAGAAAAGACAAATCAAGAAAAGAAAACCCAAGAAAAGAAAACTCAAGAAAAGACACCCGCCACACAGAATCAAGAACACCACGAGGCCCGAGGAGCTGAAGCCCACGTGGTCAACCTCACCGTCTCCGATTTCTTCCACACCTATGAAGACCTAAGGCACGAGGAAGACGAAGAACAAGACCCAAACACGAATGAATGGACACTTCAAGAGAGCAAGAGGAGGAGGAGAGTAAGAAGAAAATCAACTTCAAGCTAACAAGAATACCAAGACAGAAGATGAAGACCAAGACATTTAATCCAAACAAGAAAACAACACACACAATCAAGCCAACCAAGCACTGAGAAACCATGGCCCAACCCAACAAGCACCTGGCGCTTGACCTGACGCTCACCTAACTCTTTCCTCCCGCCTCCTCGCCGCTTCCGGGCGAGTTGCTGCTGCCTCCAACTTAAGCTCCCTCACGCAAGCTGTGTTTAGCCACGGCACCTTTACCTCCTTCTAAAATTCACTTCAATCCTCCCTTTATCCTTCCCCTGACCCTCCTTCCCCCCTGTCACTAGCATTTATGTCATGTCCATGGAGATCATTTTACTCTACTCTCCAGAACCACCAAGAACCTTCAAACAAGCTCCTCACCAACAAGCTCTCTCAACAAGCTCCTCACCCAACAGGACCTCTCAGCAAGCTCCTCACCACACAGCAACTCCCTAGCACTGCACTGTACAATTTAGGGTGTGTCATACGGAGGCGAATTTTTTTTTTTTTGAGTTTGAAAAATCGGCCCATGGTATTAATGATGTAGTTCTATGTGCAGAATCATGTGATATCTTCAGATTTGAAAAGTTTTCATTTTTTGCTAGGTAAATTTTAACTTGAAATCTTATGAAAATTCAGTATTCCCACCCTTTTACCAACACCACTAAATAGCTTATTTAAAGTAAAGTAAATGTATCAGGTTAATTTATTTGGATGAAAATGATCCAGAATAGTGAAACGAATGATCTTGACACATTTATTAAATTTAATATTCCTTTAGAAAACAAAATCATCAAATACAAAAACCGGTTTTACTACTACGACCCGGTGTTGCTGCACACCATAGAGAACATGTCTTTCTTGCTTCTGTTTCTACTCATCACCTCCCTGCTGACCACCTGAGCTCGGATGTAGCCTTCCCTCCTCTCCTGGCTGTACACGTGACTGCTGGCCTCGCTCACTTGCTGTACACAACGCTCTATACTCTGGGTGTGCGAGGGCCAGGCAGGGACATGCATGGGGTTGTCCAGGAAAGCTCTGACTTGAACATGGTGAGGCTGCAGGTAAGAGGGGGCTCACTGCCAGCCTGGATGTTATCCAGATCTATGAGATCAGTGAGGGTCTTGGCACCTAGATTGACTTCAGGAGTCTTCCTGACCCTGAAGGAATCGTCATGCCAGAGATCCTCTCATAAGTCTCATATCCAAGATCTTTTTGACTGCCACTCTTCTCTCCTCCTCATCCTTACTGCAGAGCATTGTCTGCAGAACTGCCTCGGGATGAGCATACCAGGAAGATCTCCTCACAGTCTGCTCCACAATCTGAACAACCTTCCTTGGCTGACTCCTCAGGAGCTCAAGCTGGAAGAGAACATGCCTCGGACCTTCGGAGAACGATGACTTGACCTTGGTGTTGAACCAATTTGGCAAGTAGACACTCACGATGAATTGGACAATAAGTCTCAAGTTGTGAAGCTGGTTCCCTTTCAGTTTATGATGAGCGACCCAAATTCTGCAGAACCTGAGAGCCGTTGTGAGCCACCTAGAATGTGAGACTGGACCTATCTGCAGGTAAGCAAGTCTATCAGGCATGACCCCAGTTTTGATGGCACTGCAAATCATGTAACCATAGTACTGGTCAGTACTCAGGTCGTCAATGACAGTATGTGCAAGCTCAATGAGTGGAGCCAACTGTGATTTTTTCAAAGCTCGGATTTATTTCTAACTCAGTGGCAGAGTCCAGCATCTTGCCAAGAGGACCAGACCATCTGTTGTTTGAAAGAGTCTTGCCATCCAGCTCCTGGATCAGATGTCTGAGTGGCAACTCGTTGGTGTGGAGGTCACAAACAATCCAGACCAGCTTCCTCCCAATCTTCCGCTCTATCCACTGTATGACCCCCCCTTGCCACCCTGTGTTCGTGTTGGTGCTGTCCCCTCCAATGGCCTGCAGGGTCTGGTCTACGTTCCTCTCTCTGAGCCAGTTCACAATGTTATCTGCCACTATCTCAGCTGGTTTCCTGATGTCATCTTTCTCTGGAGTGAAATGCCACAAATACTTCCCTCCTGGTTCACTGCAGCAGGAGTAGTGTTCCTCCTTCACCATGGCAGGGAACAACTTGTCAGAATCTCCAACTTTCATGAACACTTTAGTGTCATCCCTTCTCCCATCAAAGAACAAACAATTGATTCCATTTTCTCTTATCCCCTTATCAAACTCCTCTTCTAGGTTACTGACAAGTTTCTCCTGAGCTCTCCGTACTTTGTTATGATCTATCACCAGGTGAACATCATCAGGTGTTATCAAACCACCGTCAATCCAGGCAGCTGTTGCTATCTCTGCAGTTTCTCTGAGACCAGTGTGGTGTCGCATGCTGGCCAGAGCTATGCTCGGGATACCTTTCCTATTTCGAATCTTATGCCTGGAAGGTTTGGGATCATTATTTTCTGGGTTAGGGACAAAGTCACCATTCTCCTGGTCAGCACTCGGATCAGCCATGGGGAAGTCATTAAACTCTGAATCAGCTTGACTCCAATCATCGGCCTTTTTACCTCACCCTGGGCCTTCTCAAGTCTCTTTTCCTCGGCAACTCTTCTCCTCTTCTGTCTCTCTGTGGCAGCCTCCTGTCTCTTGGACTCCGGAATATCTTGGCTAGAAATCATGAGAGCCCCTATACTGCCAGTCTTCTCTCTCTTTTTGACAAATGCCAGTTCGATCACAGGAATCTTCAGTTCACGCTTGCAAATACAGGAGATGTGGGCCTCGGATTTATAGTCACGATCGCATCCAAACTCAGGACAGAGAACAATTGGGCACTTGCAAGTAATTATGTCAAATAACTGGTCCAGTTGCTTGGCAAAGCTGTCCTTAACTGCAAGTTTTCCTCTCCCAAGAGAGATATCTCTTGCCTTTTCCCAACTGGCTAGCAGTCTCTCACTAATCTTCTTCTGACTTGTTATGACTGGAGGCTTGAACTGAGCGTTCGCCAGAGTGTACTGTGCCACGACAGCTTTGGTCATATCACTGGCAATGTCTTTGTTTGTGTAAGTTCTTTGGTTCTTTTCACTGATTTGCCTGATTAAAACACCGTATCTCAAAGCATCTCTCAATGTAGGCAACTCCGACTTCAGGAGCTCTCTCCCAGACCCAAGATAGTGACTGAGATGGCTGGATTTTTGGTTCCTCGTCCTGACACAAGCAGCCATCGCAAATATTATCAACTTATAAATGCATCAGAATCTGAAACAGAAAAAAATATTGTTAGTTGGGTTGTTAAAGAATGAAGGCAGAAAGCAATGTTCACTATTTAATCGTAATGCACTAATGCAGCTGTACGTTAGATTTTCGATAAATTTCACGCTAACATTTACCTAGCAAAAGGTTGCAAAATATTGAAACTGAAATTATTTTCTGTTTATATACACTAAAATCTACCAAAAAAGTGATGGGCCATTAGTTTTAGCTGATCTTCCCTCCTATGACACACCCTACAGTGTACATACAATATATATACAGAAAACACATTGTGAGTTCATTTCTTACCTCCATCCTGAGTGTGAGATCTACATGAACAGTCACGTTCAAGATTCTTCAAGCACTGCTGGAGACAGCTGGCAACTCAAGGTCGTTTGTTTTCTATACTACGTAGTAACAATTTTGAATGAATGTAAAATTGATCGGTGATTGGTTACTTAGTTCCCCGTTGCTTAATTAATGGTTGGGCTTTGTTGTTTCGCATTATATTATGCCTTTCTGCTAGTATATACTGTTAATTTGATTTTAAAATGGAGAGAGCAATGAGCCAACCTTTATGAATTTATATTTAGATAAATAAACATAAGTAAAAATCGGTAAGTATGTTAAAGAACATTGTAGTGGACGTTTCCCCTACAACTACGTATCGCATTCCGACACGCTGCCGTCTCCTAGCAACCAAAGCGAGAGCTGACTCCAGATGGTACGGTTGCCTAGCAACGAAACTAGTCACCGGCAACTTTCTGGGTTTTTCCAACATGATTCATAGAGGACTGGCGGCTGCTGCTGGGTATATAAGCTCTGTCTCTCCATTGAGATTCATTCTGCCCATCTTCCTGAACAAGCAACACCTCCTCCAGCAAGCTCCACGCTGTCAGCATTTATTCAACCAAGAGTCCAGCAACAGGAAACATCTTCTCTAACGAAGCTCCTGCACATCTACCTCCTACAACACGCTACCCACCGAACGCTTCTACTGAGCAGCCCCTCACCACACGGCACCTCCAGCACCAGACTGTCTATCATATAACTTATATATTATACAAGAAAACCACATTAGAGTTTCCTTCCATCCTGAGTGCTAGACAACATTAATATCTCGATACCCCTACAATGGTGACTCCCGGAGATAAGCACTCACACAGGATGGAGGACGGACGGATCTCTCTGCCGACTTTCAACCACAACGTCGAGGACTGGCTAGACCATGTGGAAGCAGCCCTCGCCGGCTCACGAGCGACCGACGAGCAAAAGTATTGCGCCCTGCTCTGTGCCTTGCCCACGGAAGTGGCCACGCGGGTCTCACAAACCATTTCCAACCCTCCAGATGACAACAAATTCGTTACCCTGCAGGCTGCCTTGAAGACGTGTTATCAACAGACCAGCCCCAATCTACTGCAAGATCTATCCTCTACCTCCCTCGGGAACTCAACCCCGGGACATCTCTGGGAGGAGATGTGTCGGCCGAACTCCCGTCACACAGACAGACTCCCAGACTTTATCAGGCGCCAGCTTCACGCACAAAAGCTACCCACAGAAGTACGCAACATCCTGTCCGCAGTAGATTACTCTACGACACCGGAACTATATGCAACCGCGGCAGATAGAATTTTTAACGAGTGCGCTGCTGCACCCCTTGCCGCCATGGTCACACCAGTACCTACCATCGAACTTGTAAGCCTGGTCAACACCCCTCAGCCGAGCAATACCTCACAAGACATCAAGGACCTGTTGCAAATTTTGAACCGCAGGATGGACACCATTGAGCAGTTCTGCTCCTCCATACCCGCTGCTGCGCCGGTTCCTGACTCACACACTACGCCCTACAAATTCCGACACACAGCAGCCAACCCCCAGCACAACAAATTTACCCTCTGCTGGTATCACCAGACTTTCGGCCGCAATGCTCGAAACTGTGAGCCCTATTGCACCTATTCGGGAAACGGCAACACCGGAGGCTGGTAGACGCCTCAGCCTCCGTCCCTCCAGGCGTCTCATTACTGAGCGCGTCACCGACGCACCTCCGGCAAGAAGTTCCTCATCGACACCGGTTCATCGGTCAGCCTCATCTCTCCCTCACTACGAGACAAGTCAAAGCAACCCTCGTATGACCTGTTCGCTGCCAACGGTACCTCCATCGCCTCCTACGGCGTACGCACCCTCGCCTTAGACCTCGGTCTGCCCAAGACTCTGCGTTGGTTATTCGTGATGGCAGACGTGTCTCAACCCATCCTTGGTTTCGACTTCCTCACCTTCCACAAGCTCGGCGTCAAACCAAGTCATCTATGCCTCATCCATGAGCCTACAGCAAGCAAGATCCAGGGTTCTCGTGCCAGACACACGGACACTATCACCTGTCTTGCGCCTTCCAACGAGTTCTCCTCCCTGCTCGACGAATTCAAGGAGCTTTTCTCACCCCGAGTCTCCCTACCCCCACCACCTACATCGGGAATTTTCCACCACATCGAAACCAAAGGACCACCAGTCTTTTCACGCCCTCGCCGCCTGCGCCCTGAGCTCCTGTACACAGCCAAAGTAGAATTCAACAAACTACTGCAAGACGGCATCATTCGCCCTTCAAGGAGTCCCTGGGCATCGCCTCTTCACATGGTTCCTAAGCGAACACCCGGCGAGTGGAGGGTGTGTGGCGACTACAGAGCCCTGAATCTCGTCACCAAACCTGACAGGTACCCTATTCCGCATGTCCAGGACTTTCACCACAAACTTCATGGCAAGACTATCTTCTCGAAGATCGACTTGGAGCGTGCCTTCCACCAGATCCCAGTAGCCCCGGCAGATACCCAGAAGACAGCCATCACCACTCCGTTCGGACTCTTCGAGTACACTTTCATGAGTTTTGGCTTACGCAATGCAGCACAGACTTTCCAGAGGTTCATGGACCATATGCTTCGCGACCTCGATTTTGTCACCGTCTACATTGACGACATCCTCGTCGCATCTTCGACGCCTGCCGAGCACCGCCACCACCTACAACTCCTTCTCCAACGCCTGCAGAACAACAACATGAAAGTTCATCCAGCTAAGTGCGTCTTTGGAACCTCGGCCATCGATTTCCTCGGTCACAGAGTCTCGCCCAGTGGCATACAACCCCTACCACAAAAGATAACCGCGATTAGGGAGTTCCCCAGACTTGAAACGGCGAAGAAACTCCGAGAATTCCTGGGTTTAGTCAACTACTACCACCGCTTCATTGACAAAGCTGCCACCGTCCTAGCCCCCCTACACGACCTTCTCAAGGGACGCCCAAAGAAGTCTCACAAGTCTCTCATGTGGACTCAAGAGGCTACTACGGCATTCACCACTATCAAACAGCACATCACACGCCTCACCCTCCTGGCCCACCCCGCACCTAACGCCCGGACCACTCTCACAACAGACGCTTCTTCTACTGCAGTGGGCGCCGTCTTACAACAGGAGATCAACGGAATTTTCATGCCCGTTGCTTTCTTCTCACAACGGCTTCAACCACCACACCTCAAGTACAGCGCTTTTGATCGAGAACTCCTGGCCATATACTTGGCTGTCAGACATTTCCAGCACTTCCTTGAGGCCCGTCAGTTCACCATCTTCACTGATCACAAGCCCCTCGTCCACGCCTTTGCTTCAGCTTCCCAGTCACATACACCTCGTGTCCTGCGCCACTTGGCTTACATCTCGGAGTTCTCCAGCGACGTCCAACACATTAAAGGCAGCCACAACGAGATCGCCGACGCCCTCTCTCGTTGTATATCCACCATTCTTCCCTCATCTCCACCCATTGATTATGGGCAGCTAGCCGCGGCTCAAGAGAAAGACGAAGACCTGGCAGCATACAAGACATCCCCCTCAGGCCTCATACTCCAAGAACTCCCTGTTCCTGGCACAAAGATAAAATTGTGGTGCGACGTATCCTGTGGACAGCCTAGACCGTTCGTGCCTCACGTCCACCGCCGCGCTGTTTTCGACCGCATCCATGGTCTCAGCCACCCGGGTGTGCAGGCCTCCCAGCGCCCCCTCACGCAATGTGTCGTCTGGCCCGGCATCAAGTCTGATACTAAGAAATGGGCTGCCCAGTGCCTGGCCTGCCAGTCCTCTAAAATACATCGTCACATATGGACCCCCTTACAAGCCTTTCCTATTCCCAAAGGACGTTTTCAAGTTGTACACCTCGACATCGTGGGACCTCTACCATCATCTTACGGTAGCACCTACATCTTCACCTGCATCGACCGTTTCACCAGGTGGACAGAAGCAATTCCCATGCCCAACGCTACAGCAGAGACTACTGTCCGCGCCTTCATGTCCTGTTGGGTTTCCCGTTTTGGCCCCTCCCCGCAACCATAATCACTGACCGAGGAGTACAGTTTGAGTCACAACTCTGGCAGCACCTCCTACAGTTTCTCGGCACGTCTAGACAACGCACTACAGCATACCACCCTCAAGCCAACGGCATGGTAGAACGTTTTCACCGGCAGCTGAAGGACGCACTCAAGGCACAGCACGACCCTTACAGCTGGACTGATGCGCTTCCCTTAGTGCTCCTCGGCATCCGTGCGTCACACAAGGAGGATATGGACTGTAGCCCAGCAGATCTGACACTTGGCGAGCCCCTTCGGCTACCCGGGGATTTCTCACTCCCTCCTGATCCCAACCAAACCACTCCAGCCGTTCGTCACGACTTACTCCAAAAGCTACGACAAGCAGTTTCTGCATTCAGAGCTACTGCTCCACGCCAGCCTACTCGGCGCCCTGAACACATCCCTCCTGCACTACTCACAGCCGAGTATGTTTTCGTCAGGCATGATGCTCACCGCAACCCATTACAACGCCCCTACGATGGACCCTTCCAGGTGGTTACCCGTTCAGCAAAGTTCCTGACAATTATCCGGAATGGCAGACATGACACCGTCAGCATAGACCGAGTCAAACCGGCCGCCTTACCCGTCGGGCCCCCAGCCCAGCAGCACCATCAACAAACTACGCCTGCACCAGTCTACCCGCAGTTACCACCGACAGCAACACCACGCCCACGACATTTCTGGGCACCCTCTTTTCACCCTCATGTAACAACCTGCTCCTGTCATAGAACCTGAACCTGTAATAAACCTCCCTTCTATCATAGAACCTGCTCCTGTCATAGACCCTCCTCCTGTCATAGAACCTGAACCTGTAATAGATCTCCCTTCTATCATAGAACCTGCTCCTGCCATGGACCCTACTCCTGACGCAGCCCCTGCAGCAGCAGGAGCACAACAACCATTGCTTGTACAACCTCCTCTAATCCCAAACCCTCTTTCTCCTCCTAATTCTCCCACAGGTTTTGTGTCACTGGACGGAGTTGTTACACGTAGCGGTCGAGTCGTACATACACCTGCCCGGTATGTGTTATGTGTGGGACACAACCCGGACAACATCCAGCCTCCCGCCGCGCCGGGAGGGGAGGGGGAGTATTGTAGTGGACGTCTCCCTTACAACTGCGTATCGCATTCCGAGGCGCTGCTGTATCCTAGCAACCAAGCGAGAGCTGACACCAGATGGTACGGTAGCCTAGCAACGAAACTATTCACCGGCGACTTTCTGGGTTTTCCCAACATGATTCATAGAGGACTGGCAGCTGCTGCTGGGTATATAAGCTCTGTCTCTCCATTGAGATTCATTCTGCCCATCTTCCTGAACAAGCAACACCTCCTCCAGCAAGCTCCACGCTGTCAGCATTCATTCAACCAGGAGGCCAGCAACAGGCAACATCTTCTCTAACGAAGCTCCTGCACATCTACCTCCTTCAACACGCTACTCACCGAACGTCTCTACTGAGCAGCTCCTCACCACACGGCACCTCCAGCACCAGACTGTCTATCATATAACTTATATTATATAAGAAAACCACATTAGAGTTTCCTTCCATCCTGAGTGCTAGACAACATTAATATCTCGATACCCCTACAGTATAATCTTTGTCATCAGTATTAAGAGTACAAATGAATTTTTGATTAATTTAAAACACAAACATTTGTGTCATGTACAATACTGTATTTGTAACTGCAAAGAGTCGGTTTCACATTTTTTTTTTTGTGCAAGAAAGTGATAATTTTTTTTGGTCACAAGAGTTAGGAAATGCACCAATTTTTTTTTTTTTTTGTAACCTACCTAACTGATTTTTTTTTTTATTGGGTGAAATATCAGAAAAGTGGTAATTGCACATTAGTGCAATTTTTATTTTGTGACCAGTGAATTAATGCATTGATATTTAGAGACATTGAGTGGGCAGTATACATCTACCGTGTTAAGAGTGTGATGAACAGTGTTCATTTCTGAGTGTCACCGGAAGTCATATGTACAAAGGTTATGTAATCCAATGTTTTATTTTCCCTGTGGCATTTATTGGAAGTATTGGTGTGATTTCAAAAGAAAGTGTTCAAATTCTCACTTGAAATACAGTATTTTTTTAACTATTGAATTTAGTTTATAGTGTTACATGTATATGATTTTATGTGTGTATGTTATTATTTTTTCTTTTGCTAGTGACCTTAATTGTGAAATAACTAGAAAGGGTTTTAGTTCGCAGTTGACGTCAATTTGTGACAATTGAATTTATTGATATAACACAATTGGTGTTAGATTTTTCAGTGTGGTATTTTTAATCTGTTTCTTTTAACTGATAATTTTATTACATTTTACATTACAATTTCTTACAAGGTAGATTGATATGCATTATTAGTAAAGGTGTTATATGTATTTAAGAACTAATCCAGGTGTATTTTCAGCAATTGTATTGATTGGGTTAAGTACTCTGTGGTGATATGAACATCTATAACAAGGCAATCTCTGAAAATGGATTGTTGGAAATACCCCTGTACATGTAAGGACCACCAATTGCGAATAAAGCACAGAGCAAATTGTGAAGTGTTCAAATAGGGTTAAGATAATTGCAAGAGACAGTAAATACTCGTTGAGTACAGAATATATACTTTTGTGTTAGTCATTCGTGAAATCTAAAGAGTTATATTTTCTTGAGACATTCTCGTCAAGTAACATCAATTATTTTTTGAGCCTTACTCTGAGTACCTTGTGGATTGAAACGGTGGATTGTTTTCTTTAGAGATACTTAATTTTCTGGGTGACAGTCTCCTGTACTGGAGATGTTCTGGGTACTTAGTTCTAACTACAGGGGCGAACATAAACATCTGTAGAATTTTGTAGGTTCTATTCAACGGAAATATACAAGGTGCTCTTACAAGCGCAGGTAGTTCCTACACTCCTATATGGGTCAACTGACCTCACTCTGACCTCTCAGGCGACATGTGGTAAGTGGTATACTAGCAGCTTCCAGATGTCGCCAGGCACATTTATCTACGCGTGTGGTGACATGAAACAGGGGCATTGCCACACGCTACTGACTAGAGAAATAATGTGTATATATAGAGTACATACATGGTGTTAACGCTCATAGGAGCGTTATTGGTTTGTTGCTGGAGAAATAAACCCTCAACGTTGACGCGTACCATACGAGTACGAGCACGAAGTCTTTAGTTAAGAGGTGAAAGAAGATTATTAGGGGTTGAGGGAAAAGTGGTGAAACTGAAATACAGCAGAAGTAGAAAGAATCTGGGCTCAACCAGATCGCTTCATCTTTCTTATTGGTGTTTTATCTTTGTTCTGCTCCCTTGGGTCGTCAGACCTTTGTATTAATATTGGTTTATTTATATAATGCGTACCATATAATTCGGTCAAAACCTGTTAAAGAACATTTCTCATATAACAAATGCTGTTATCTCAGGACACATATTATGAAATACAATCAATATACAGTACATAGCCTGTTAACATCTTAAATATAACTCGCATGTTATAACTATTGATGCAGGAGACAATTGGTACAATATGATCAAATTTCAGTACACAAATACACTTATTAAAGTTATTTAGAATTTCTTAGCAGATTCTAATACTTCACGATCACTCACGTTTTAGGGTCTAGTGGTCTGAACCAACGTGTTGTCTGTCCTGTAGAAATCAGTAGACTACCCTCGAGGGCAATCTCAGCCCGGAGGCGAGGGCCATATGTTTTCGTATTGAAACACCTCAGCAGATTGGTCAGCAAATTCGTTGTCAACACTATATCTCTTATTTCACCCCCTCTCTCTCTCTCTTTCTCTCGCCTAGTTTATCTTATTATGGTTATCCCTCTCTTTCTCTCTCTTCTAGCTTATCTTACTGTGGCGGTAACACATGGTATACATACAACATACATAATATACATACAACATACATAATATACATACACCTCCCCTCCCCCTATACGCTCATAGCAAAGTCTTGAGCGGACCTTTTCCTTTGGATCCGTTCTGAGCGTTGAGGGGCTTAATCACTGGGGGGGGATATGGGACTCAGCACTGGTGATGGGGTCAGTGGAATGCGTTACGGGGCGGAGGAAACGGCGGTTCCTCCACCACACCCGACCGCTGGGTAACCGCACCTGGTAGTCCCGTGACCTACCGAGACCCATGACTACGCCCACTTTGTCCCAACGTAGGGAGGTCGGGTCCTGGACACGGACTTGGGTGCCGACACTCAACCTGGGGAGAGGACGGGCTTGGTCGTTGTGGCGGGCGACGACGTCTTGAATACGTTCGGCGGCTCGGCGATCAAAATCCTCTGTCTTGACCTGCCACTCCTTGGAGAAGGACTGAGGGTGAGCAGGGAGACAAGAACGGCGCGGCGGGAGGCTGGATGTTGTCCGGGTTGTGTCCCACACATAACACATACCGGGCAGGTGTATGTACGACTCGACCGCTACGTGTAACGACTCCATCCAGTGACACAAAACCTGTGGGAGAATTAGGAGGAGAAAGAGGGTTTGGGATTAGAGGAGGTTGTACAAGCAATGGTTGTTGTGCTCCTGCTGCTGCAGGGGCTGCGTCAGGAGGAGGGTCCATGGCAGGAGCAGGTTCTATGATAGAAGGGAGATCTATTACAGGTTCAGGTTCTATGACAGGAGGAGGGTCTATGACAGGAGCAGGTTCTATGATAGAAGGGAGGTTTATTACAGGTGCAGGTTCTATGACAGGAGCAGGTTGTACATGAGGGTGAAAAGAGGGTGCCCAGAAATGTCGTGGGCGTGGTGTTGCTGCCGGTGGTAACTGCGGGTGGACTGGTGCAGGCGTAGTTTGTTGATGGTGCTGCTGGGCTGGGGGCCCGACGGGTAAGGCGGCCGGTTTGACTCGGTCTATGCTGACGGTGTCATGTCTGCCATTCCGGATAATTGTCAGGAACTTTGCTGAACGGGTAACCACCTGGAAGGGTCCATCGTAGGGGCGTTGTAATGGGTTGCGGTGAGCATCATGCCTGACGAAAACATACTCGGCTGTGAGTAGTGCAGGAGGGATGTGTTCAGGGCGCCGAGTAGGCTGGCGTGGAGCAGTAGCTCTGAATGCAGAAACTGCTTGTCGTAGCTTTTGGAGTAAGTCGTGACGAACGGCTGGAGTGGTTTGGTTGGGATCAGGAGGGAGTGAGAAATCCCCGGGTAGCCGAAGGGGCTCGCCTAGTGTCAGATCTGCTGGGCTACAGTCCATATCCTCCTTGTGTGACGCACGGATGCCGAGGAGCACTAAGGGAAGCGCATCAGTCCAGCTGTAAGGGTCGTGCTGTGCCTTGAGTGCGTCCTTCAGCTGCCGGTGAAACCGCTCTACCATGCCGTTGGCTTGAGGGTGGTATGCTGTAGTGCGTTGTCTAGACGTGCCGAGGAACTGTAGGAGGTGCTGCCAGAGTTGTGACTCAAACTGTCCTCCTCGGTCAGTGATTACGGTTGCGGGGGGGCCAAAACGGGAAACCCAACCGGACATGAAGGCGCGGACAGTAGTCTCTGCTGTAGCGTTGGGCATGGGAATTGCTTCTGTCCACCTGGTGAAACGGTCGATGCAGGTGAAGATGTAGGTGCTACCGTAGGATGATGGTAGAGGTCCCACGATGTCGAGGTGTACTACTTGAAAACGTCCTTTGGGAATAGGAAAGGCTTGTAAGGGGGCCCGTATGTGACGATGTATTTTGGAGGACTGGCAGGCCAGGCACTGGGCAGCCCATTTCTTAGTATCAGACTTGATGCCGGGCCAGACGACACGTTGCGTGAGGAGGCGCTGGGAGGCCCGCACACCCGGGTGGCTGAGACCATGGATGCGGTCGAAAACAGCGCGGCGGTGGACGTGAGGCACGAACGGTCTAGGCTGTCCACAGGATACGTCGCACCACAATTTTATCTTTGTGCCAGGAACAGGGAGTTCTTGGAGTATGAGGCCTGAGGGGGATGTCTTGTATGCTGCCAGGTCTTCGTCTTTCTCTTGAGCCGCGGCTAGCTGCCCGTAATCAATGGGTGGAGATGAGGGAAGAATGGTGGATATAAAACGAGAGAGGGCGTCGGCGATCTCGTTGTGGCTGCCTTTAATGTGTTGGACGTCGCTGGAGAACTCCGAGATGTAAGCCAAGTGGCGCAGGACACGAGGTGTATGTGACTGGGAAGCTGAAGCGAAGGCGTGGACGAGGGGCTTGTGATCAGTGAAGATGGTGAACTGACGGGCCTCGAGGAAGTGTTGGAAATGTCTGACAGCCAAGTATATGGCCAGGAGTTCTCGATCAAAAGCGCTGTACTTGAGGTGTGCTGGTTGAAGCCGTTGTGAGAAGAAAGCAACGGGCATGAAAATTCCGTTGATCTCCTGCTGTAAGACGGCGCCCACTGCAGTAGAAGAAGCGTCTGTTGTGAGAGTGGTCCGGGCGTTAGGTGCGGGGTGGGCCAGGAGGGTGAGGCGTGTGATGTGCTGTTTGATAGTGGTGAATGCCATAGTAGCCTCTTGAGTCCACATGAGAGACTTGTGAGACTTCTTTGGGCGTCCCTTGAGAAGGTCGTGTAGGGGGGCTAGGACGGTGGCAGCTTTGTCAATGAAGCGGTGGTAGTAGTTGACTAAACCCAGGAACTCTCGGAGTTTCTTCGCCGTTTCAGGTTTGGGGAATACCCTAATCGCGGTTATCTTCTGTGATAGGGGGTGTATGCCACTGGGCGAGACTCTGTGACCGAGGAAATCGATGGCCGAGGCTCCAAAGACGCACTTAGCAGGATGAACTTTCATGTTGTTGTTCTGCAGGCGTTGGAGAAGGAGTTGTAGGTGGTGGCGGTGCTCGGCAGGCGTCGAAGATGCGACGAGGATGTCGTCAATGTAGACGGTGACAAAATCGAGGTCGCGAAGCATTTGGTCCATGAACCTCTGGAAAGTCTGTGCTGCATTGCGTAAGCCAAAACTCATGAAAGTGTACTCGAAGAGTCTGAACGGAGTGGTGATGGCTGTCTTCTGGGTATCTGCCGGTGCTACTGGGATCTGGTGGAAAGCACGCTCCAAGTCGATCTTCGAGAAGATAGTCTTGCCATGAAGTTTGTGGTGAAAGTCCTGGACATGCGGAATAGGGTACCTGTCAGGCTTGGTGACGAGATTCAGGGCTCTGTAGTCGCCACACACCCTCCACTCGCCGGGTGTTCGCTTAGGAACCATGTGAAGAGGCGATGCCCAGGGACTCCTTGAAGGGCGAATGATGCCGTCTTGCAGTAGTTTGTTGAATTCTACTTTGGCTGTGTACAGGAGCTCAGGGCGCAGGCGGCGAGGGCGTGAAAAGACTGGTGGTCCTTTGGTTTCGATGTGGTGGAAAATTCCCGACGTAGGTGGTGGGGGTAGGGAGACTCGGGGTGAGAAAAGCTCCTTGAATTCGTCGAGCAGGGAGGAGAACTCGTTGGAAGGCGCAAGACAGGTGATAGCGTCCGTGTGTCTGGCACGAGAACCCTGGATCTTGCGTGCTGTAGGCTCATGAATGAGGCATAGATGACTTGGTTTGACGCCAAGCTTGTGGAAGGTGAGGAAGTCGAAACCAAGGATGGGTTGAGACATGTCTGCTATCACGAATAACCAACGCAGAGTCTTGGGCAGACCGAGGTCTAAGGCGAGGGTGCGTACGCCATAGAAGGCGATGGAGGTACTGTTGGCAGCGAACAGGTCATACGAGGGTTGCTTTGACTTGTCTCGTAGTGAGGGTGGGATGAGGCTGACCGATGAACCGGTGTCGATGAGGAACTTCTTGCCGGAGATGCGGTCGGTGACGCTCAGTAATGAGACGCCTGGAGGGACGGAGGCTGAGGCGTCTACCAGCCTCCGGTGTTGCCGTTTCCCGAATAGGTGCAATAGGGCTCACAGTTTCGAGCATAGCGGCTGAAAGTCTGGTGATACCAGCAGAGGGTAAATTTGTTGTGCTGGGGGTTGGCTGCTGTGTGTCGGAACTTGTAGGGCGTAGTGTGTGAGTCAGGAACCGGCGCAGCAGCGGGTATGGAGGAGCAGAACTGCTCAATGGTGTCCATCCTGCGGTTCAGAATTTGCAACAGGTCCTTGATGCCTTGTGAGGTATTGCTCGGCTGAGGGGTGTTGACCCGGCTTACAAGTTCGATGGTAGGTACTGGTGTGACCATGGCGGCAAGGGGTGCAGCAGCGCACTCGTTAAAAATTCTATCTGCCGCGGTTGCATATAGTTCCGGTGTCGTGGAGTAATCTACTGCGGACAAGATGTTGCGTACTTCTGTGGGTAGCTTTTGTGCGTGAAGCTGGCGCAGGATAGAGTCTGGGAGTCTGTCTGTGTGACGGGAGTTCAGCCGACACATCTCCTCCCAGAGACGTCCCGGGGTTGAGTTCCCGAGGGAGGTAGAGGATAGATCTTGCAGGAGATTGGGGCTGGTCTGTTGATAACACGTCTTCAAGGCAGCCCGCAGGGTAGCGAATTTGTTGTGATCTGGAGGGTTGGAAATGGTTTGTGAGACCCGCGTGGCCACTTCCGTGGGTAAGGCACAGAGCAGGGCGCAATACTTTTGCCCGTCGGTCGCTCGTGAACCGGCGAGGGCTGCTTCCACATGATCAAGCCAGTCCTCGACGTTGTGGTTGAAAATCGGCAGAGAGATCCGTCCGTCCTCCATCCTGTGTGAGTGCTTATCTCCGGGAGTCACCATTGTAGGGGTATCGAGATATTTATGTCGTCTAGCACTCAGGATGGAAGGAAACTCTAATGTGGTTTTCTTGTATAATATATAAGTTATATGATAGACAGTCTGGTGCTGGAGGTGCTGTGTGGTGAGGGGCTGCTTGGTAGAGACGTGCGGTGAGGGGCTGCTTGGTAGAGACGTGAGGTGAGTAGCTTGGTGAAGGAGGTAGATGTGCAGGAGCTTCGTTAGAGAAGATGTTGCCTGTTGCTGGCCTCCTGGTTGAATAAATGTTAACAGCGTGGAGCTTGCTGGAGGAGATGTGGCTTGTTCAGGAAAATGGGCAGAATGAATCTCAATGGAGAGACAGAGCTTATATACACCCAGCAGCAGCCGCCAGTCCTCTGTGAGTCATGTTGGGAAAACCCGAGAAGTAGCCGGTGACTAGTTCCGTTGCTAAGATACGGCAGGCATTGGAATGCGGATACGCTTGGTTGCTAGGGAAGACGGTAGCAGGTGGTGTGCAGCTACGCAGTTAGTTTGTAGAAGAGACGTCCACTACAATACCTATGTTTAACTTTCTCTTCACGACTGGTGTAAATAGTAAACACATGGGCACTCTTATCATTATCAGGTCCAAAATTACAAACACTCTCATGAATACTGTTTTTTATTTCCTTCTCTCCACCTTCAAAGGCATATACTTTACCTTTATCACTTCTACAGGCAGGAGCAATATGTCCAATACGTTGACAATTGTAACATTTTGAATTCTTGAACTTACACTGAAAGCTTTCATGTTTCCCTCGTCACCTCTTACATTTTAAATCAGCATGTGTTCCTTGTTTTATAGTATACTTATTCCTTTTAGCTACAGTTACTTTACACACTGAGCCACTACTGCCAACTGTTTCACTACCAGCATTGGGAACAAATTCTCTGGTGTTTTTCTTGGCCAATTCCATGCTTGTAGCTATCTGACATGCACTTTCAAAAGTTAAGTTAATGGTGTTCATTAACTTATTCTGTATTTTTTCATAATTCAGGCCTATTACAAACCTGTCTCTTAGAGCTCGGTTCAAGAACTGTCCAAAGTTACAGTGAATGGATAACTTCTTCAAAGCTACTATATAATTACGTACTGATTCATCTTTACCTCTGTCTCTGGTGCCAAATCTGTAACTTTCAGCCATCTCAAGTGGAGCAGGATCAAAATGTTGCTTCAGAATCTTGGTAATCTGAATCAATGAGGAGTCCTTGGGTTTGTCTGGAGTAAGCAGATTGACCAGAGTAGAATAAACATTAGCTCCTACCTCTGTCAAAAAGATTGCCTTCCTTTTCTCTTCAAGGGCCTTTCTCTTCTGAGCATCACTATCCTCTCTTCAAGGACTTCACCAACACTTTGTGAATCCCATCCTCGTCGCCAGTGTAGTATCTTGCTTTATTTAATGGGAGAATGACAAGTCACATGGTTGGTCTGGCTGGGGCGTTTATTCTCTGTTCGTGGTTACAACTTGCCTAACACATTTCGTGTTTACACAAGCCTAAACAGTTGCTGACTTTGGTAAGATGTAACATAATATATAATATATATTTATAATCAATAAAGGCAGCATATAAACATACATATATATAACACTCTGGCCACTAGATCTTTCCTCGTTTCGTTTTTTTGTGATAAGGTCAACCCGAATAATTCAGTGGCTGGATGGGGTCAGTTTATTTACTCCTAGCTTGAAAACTCTATTGTTGAATTTTGTGTCTGGGCCTAATGTACATACTTGATCAATCGCCTAAATGGAAACTACGTGTAATCAAATTGGATGTTTGTAGGTAAAATGGACCAAAATGTAATTGAGGCATGCCTGTTTTTATTCGTATGTTCTGTAATGTTGATATATGATTACTTTTTACTTTTATCCTCTTCGCCACTGATCGGCTTATTAGCCGCTTGGGCGATCGGTCACGTCTCTTTTCCTTTATATTCTTCACCAAAAGGTCGGCTGGCTAGCCGCCCGGGTGATCGGTCACGTTTCTGTCACGCACTGTTGGCAAATACTGGGCATGCACCGGCTCCTGAATGTACCTGAACCCGCTCCAGTGTTGGTCAAGTCTTCTCTTGAAAGAGCTCACATTCGGTGCCGTCACAACACTCTCTGGTAGATTGTTCCAAGAGTTTACAACCCTCACTCCGAAAAAGTTTGCCCTCACGGTTTTCTGGACTTGCGGCTTCTTCAATCTTGAGCTGTGACCCCTTGTGGGGCGAGCGTCCGCCAGCTCCAAGTAAGGATATGTTCTTCTGTGTGTCTATGACCAGTATTGCTTTGTTAATTTCATTTACCCATGTCTGGAAGTTTTGTAACTTTATTTCTTTAATGAGCAAAATTTTTAAGTATGTGAAAATTTTGTAACACGTATGTTGTCTGTATTGTTAACCATTAACCAAGTATTTCAGTATATTTTGTTTTGAAAAATTATATAATTACTGTGAATGTTTTGTTGACTTTACGGCATCATATGAATCTTTTGGGAGGGGAAAGCCTTGTAATGACCACGGTCATACAAGTCAGTTAACGTAAAATCAGACGATTCATATTACGCTCAATAGCCCACAAAACATGTAGCTTATGCCTTCTTTATTGAGTCTCCCATCTGAGGCATCCGTTTTCTCATCACTTCAAGACCCCTAAGCCCTCCGCTTTCCCATATTCTCTGACTTCCTGAAACCAACCTCTATAAAGTGAATTTGAATGTAAGTGAGGACACCATTGTTTTGAGTCAACTTAGAGGTGTCTGATTACAGTTAAAACATACAAAATCCTTTGTGAGTGATGTTGAAAGCTCTAACTGTCTTTATTGTTAGTAACATTGGTTAAGTAAGTGAGTGATGAGTTTGCCAGTACAAATGACATCCCATGATATTGTCCCTGGGGATCGCCATGAATTTCCAATTGCTACTGAAGTTAGATTATTTTGATGCCCAAACATCAGAGAATCTGATGTTTGTAGTTTAGTCAGTTTTCTATTTAAGAAAGTCATTAATATCCTGAACTATTCTGTCAACCTATATAATCTCCAACATCTAACGTATCCCCTTGAATAGTTCCTTGTTTGTAGCTTCGCTGATTTTGCAAAACTAATGTTAACAGCGTGTGTAATTCCACCTTTTCCTGGCAAGCTTAATCTCTGATTAGATTATATGAATAGACGTAGGAAATTCGCCTGACCCGTGGCAATTGGGGTGTCATAGTTAAATGTACAGCAACTGAGTTGAATGTAATTTCTGTCATTGCATGATTAGCCCTTCTGGCATGTGTTCAGCACAGACCTGAGTTGCCAGTTAGCCGTATATAAGCTCGTGCACGATGAGAGCGTTACTTCTCTGACGCTTCTCCATCATTATCTCATGTATGTGTACGATTCTCCGCCCGCCACATTGAGTCAGTTAATCTCAGTAAATTTGTGAATATCAGTGTTCATGTTGTAACAGTGAAATTATCATTTGCCGAGTGAAAGAATTAATGTAATGTAAATATTGTCTGTCGTTGCTAGACAAAAGATTGTTTGTGATTGAGTTATTATTCACTTCTCTGACGCTTCTCCATCATTATCTCAGGCACTGTTTGTGTTGCCACCACTACCGAGGTTCGGTAGCCGCCTATGGGCAAGATGGTCATGGAAGGATGTCTTTAATAAGGCAAAACTAGAATCGGAGGACAGGCCAAGGAAGACATGTGCTACGATACTATAGCGAGTCTACCATGGGCGTTACTAGCGAGTGAGACTCGGCTCGGCTCTGTGTAGTCAACAACTCCCCCTAACGCTATGCCCCCGTGGTGAACCCTGATCGTCAAACCCACAAACCACTGCCAGCCCCATCATTGGTGGATGAGTACAGTACATAGCTCAGTAGGGTTATTTGTGTGGTGGTATTAGTTCACCAGAATTATCGGAGTGTTGGAAAGTGTCACTTGATGATGAGACTCCCATGGCAGCCGCTTGAGTGTTGCCCCTGGGGTATTGAGTGTTGTACTGGCAGGTGCCACTGGTTTTATTGATGCTAAGGTACTGTGAGAGTTATGTGTGTTTCGGTGTGGGTACACCCAGTATTGATGCAAGCAAATTGAGCCTGAGGGCAGGGTACCAGGAGTTCCGATTTTGGGTGCATACAGCATCTTTTCTGTAACCATTTTTGTGTCTCAATAAACAGTGTATTTGTATGTGGGTCTATGATTCACCTATAGTATTCACCGTTGTTCTTTCCCTAATACTCGATACTATTTACATGTACCCATGTGCCTTCCTCTCAAGTCACGCTACCAGGTCAGAGTATCAACGTAAGTTGTAAGAGTGCCAAGCCCTCCCAGGGTGGCAGCTTGTGTTGCGCGCTCTTACAATTGGTGGCCTGAGTGGTTCAGCAGTAAGTAGTAACAGCCCGCGCTCTTACACTGGATCCTGGTTATAAGTTGATAATTTGCTTATATTGCTTACTGCTACTTAGTGTAAAATAAATAAAACCCGCTTATATTTAAAACCAATTGTAGGATCTGGCTTGTGGGATGGCCTGGAAGAAACCTGAATTTTTTATCTCATATTTCAACATCAATATTCATTGAGTCTTAATCATGGTCTTAATATCTTGTCAGTTAAGCAATAGGAGGGCCGAGGGGGCACCGTTGTTGGGCTATGCTTAGGGCATCAATTGGCCCTTAATCCAGCCATTATATATATATATATATATATATATATATATATATATATATATATATATATATATATATATATATATATATATATATATATATATATATATATATATATATGCATACACATACACATACCTACACATATATACATAGATCAGATTCATGTGGGTGATGTCACTGTTCACTGCCATGCAGGACAGAGGTTCGTTCACAAAGAAATACATCATATTCATTGACAGTATATATATAGGTCAGAGTCATGTGGGTAATGTCACTGTTCACTGTCATGCAGGACAGAGGTTCGTACATAAAGAAATGCATCATATTCATTCGCAGTATATATAGGTCAGAGTCATGTGGGTGGTGTCACTGTTCGCTGCCATGCAAGACAATGGTCTGTGGGGTATGAGATTTTTAGTTCACACTCAGGATGGAATGGAGAAAGGAAACTCACAATGTGCTCTCTATATACATGTTGTTTTGGATGTACAATGCAGCTTTGTGCTGGGAAGGCAGCATGGTTACAAGCGTGATGTAGAGAGAGCTGGTTGGTGAGGACGCTCAGAGAAGGACAGCTTGTGGGTCGCCATGCTCGCCAGCGGGAGAGAGGACTGCCAGACAGGCGGAGGAGGAGCAAGGGCCGCCAGGCAGCGGCGGAGGAGGAGGTGTTGCTGGCTGCGGATGTAAGTAGAAAGAGGCAGGTCACCACGAGGTCAGGTCTTAAATAGCGGGGGTAGGCGTGGCTTAGTAGTTGACCCCCGCTCCGTGATGTATGGCGGCGCTGGTTGACCCAGACCACGAGGCATACACTGGGGAATTGGTGGGGTCGACTACTCAGCGACAAACAGCGTTTGTAGGGAAGAATTCCACTACAGGTCCATAAACATTGGACGTCATATTCTAAATGACGACTAATCAGTGTGGGCTAGCAAATTTGGGATAAACAGCAAGAATGTCCCCAAGCACCCCTAATTCGATATAGTGATTACAAAGTTCATGATACAATAAGCCAGGTGACCTGAAGTCTTTGACAGTGTCACATTCAATAATATAGTGTTCAAGTGTATGCTTTAAAGGTTTATCACAAAGTTTACATGCTGAGTGTTCCGGTATGGGTGCAGCGTTACTAACTTGCCACATGTGTCTGTATCCTAGCCTAATTCTGGCCACGACTACATCACATTGTCTGGTTCTGTCCTTATGCTGGCCATACCGGTACCTCTCGTCACAAAATTTGTCATATTTACTAATGCCACAACTGCCAGGTCTCTCTGCATTTCTCAGTTCTTCTAGATCAGAGTTCATGATAGTGACTTCAAAGTTTTTAAGTACAGCATTGGACAGGCCAAGGTCACGGTCAACATTTTCTTTCTTACATGCCTCATTGGCCAGTCTATCATCACGGTCATGATAATTCCAACATGGGACGGAATCCACACAAATTCGATACGACAGTTGTTTTCATTGGCAGTTATCACATTTCTTTTAATATCACAAACAACTTTAGACATAGAACCTAACGGGCTGTTCATTGATTTCAAAGCACTTTGAGAGTCACAGAATATCACCCCAACTCCATTCTTTAAGGTAGTCTTTGGCTAAGCAGATTCCAGTTAGTTTAGTTTGTGTTGTGCTGGCTCAGTTTTTCAGCCTCTGCTTGTTTGACACTATCATCTCTTATTCTCTATATATTGCAATTGCACAGCCTGTTCTACCTGTGTTTGTCTGCACAGAACCATCAGTAAAAGCATAACATTCACTTGATTTAATACTCTCTATGTGTCTGTTAATAGTTTCTAGTGTGACACATCTCATCACATCGGTGTTTAACACTTGCTTACTACCAACAGG